>NC_041383.1:533067243-533292270 GCF_002162155.2 Triticum dicoccoides | reverse complement strand
GGAAGAAGAGATCCGAATGGAGGGGGTATAAATAGGCATAGAGGGAGCTAGGAGAGTCCAAATGAGGTGCGGTTTTCGCCCACACGATCGTGATCGAACGCTCTAGGACATGGAGCAGAGTTTGGTGGGTTTTGGGCCAAATTTGGGGGGTGTTGGGCTGCAACACACACGAGGCCTTTTCGGTCCCTCGGTTAACCGTTGGAGTATCAAACGAAGTCCAAATGATACGAAACTTGACAGGCGGTCTACCGGTAGTAAACCAAGGCCGCATGACAAGTCTCGGTCCAATCCGGAAATGTTTGAACCCCACACACGAAAGAAGACTAGAAATGACCACCGGAGGAGAACGAAGCGCCGGAATGCAAAACGGACAACGGGGAAAATGCTCGAATGCATGAGATGAACATGTATGCAAATGCAATGCACGAGATGACATGGTATGAGATGCATGAAAAACGAAAACAACACACGGAGACAAAGACCCGAACCCGAGAAATAAATATAACTTGACACCGGAAACGGCAAGAGTTGGATACAAATATGGAAAGTATATCTAGGGCGTTACAACACTCCACCACTACGAAAAGATCTCGTCCCGAGATCTAGGACTGAAAGAACTCCGGGTACTCAGAACGGAGGTGATCCTCGCGTTCCCAGGTAGCTTCACGGTCGGAATGGTGAGACCACTTGACTTTGAGAAATTTGATTGACTTGTTGCGAGTCTTGCGTTTAGTCTCTTCAAGAATAGCAACTGGGTGCTCACGATAAGAGAGATCTTCTTGGAGCTCAATGTCCTCGAAGTTGACGGTGCGGTCAGGAGTCTTGAAGCACTTTCGAAGCTGAGAGACATGGAACACATCATGAACATTTGCAAAGTTTGAAGGAAGCTCGAGTTGATAGGCGAGGTCGCCTCTCTTGCTGACAATCTTGAAAGGTCCCACGTATCTAGGGGCAAGCTTCCCTTTGATACCGAAGCGACGAGTACCTTTCATGGGAGAGACGCGGAGGTAAACATGATCTCCGATCTCGAAAGCCAATTCACGGTGCTTACTATCATAGTAGCACTTCTGGCGGGATTGAGCTGCTTTGAGGTTATCACGAATGACTTTGCACATTTCTTCTGCCTCTGTGATTAAGTCATTACCCAGCAGCTGACGTTCACCGGTTTCGGACCAGTTGAGAGGGGTACGGCACTTCCTGCCATATAGAATTTCAAAGGGGCCTTGTCCGAACTTGCTTGAAAGCTGTTGTTGTATGAGAATTCAGCATAAGGAAGACAGTCCTCCCACTTCATGCCGAAAGAAATCACACAAGCCCTGAGCATGTCTTCGAGAATCTGGTTGACACGCTCGACTTGACCGCTCATTTGAGGATGGAAAGCTGTGCTGAAGCGGATGTTGGTGCCCATGGCCTTCTGAAAAGAATCCCAAAACTTGGAGGTAAAGATGCTGCCACGGTCTGAAGATATCACTTGAGGAATACCGTGCAGAGAGACAATGCGAGAGGTATAGAGTTCCGCCAATTGAGCTGCAGTGATTGACTCTTTGATAGGCAGAAAATGAGCCACTTTGGTGAGCTTGTCGATGACAACAAAGATAGCATCATTGCCACGCTTGGACTTTGGAAACCCAGTCACGAAGTCCATTTTCAATGTGGTCAAACTTCCATTCTGGAATGGCAAGAGGTTGGAGGAGACCAGCTGGCCTTTGGTGTTCTGCCTTCACTCTTCTGCAGACATCACATTCATTCACGAATTGAGCGATCTCGCGCTTCATTCGAGTCCACCAATAAGTTTTCTTGAGATCCTGATACATCTTCGTACTACCAGGGTGGATGGAGAGGAGAGAGTTGTGAGCCTCGTTCATGATCACCTTACGAAGTTCACCTTTGGGCACAACAATTCGATCCTCGAAGAAGAGAGTGTCCTTGTCATCAAGTTGGTAGCACTTGTACTTGGACTGACTCTTTGCAATACCAATCTTCACCTTCTTCACCATAGCATCAAGAAGTTGGGCTTGGCGAATCTGGTCTTCTAAGGTAGGAGAGACTTGAAGGTTGGCGAGGAAACCTTGAGGAACAACTTGCAGATTAAGTTTGCGGAAAGCTTCACAAAGCTCGGGTTGATAAGGCTTGAGAATCAGACTGTTGCAATATGCTTTTCTGCTCAAAGCGTCAGCAATCACATTAGCCTTGCCTGGAGTATACTCGATACTCGGATTGTACTCTTGAATCATTTCGACCCATCGAGTCTGCCTGAGGTTGAGATTAGGCTGAGTGAAGATGTACTTGAGACTCTTGTGATCAGTGAAAATATCCACTTTCCTTCCCAATAGAAGATGTCTCCAAGTCAACAAAGCGTGCACAACTGCCGCCAACTCGAGATCATGAGTGGGGTAGTTCTTCTCATTAGGTTTCAACTGGCGAGAGGTATAAGCAACAACTTTCTTCTCTTGCATCAGTACAGCACCGAGACCTTGGAGAGAGGCATCACAAAAGACCTCGTACGGCTTGGTTTCATCAGGCGGAGTCAGAACTGGAGCAGTGATCAATTTCTCTTTCAAAGTGTTGAAAGCAATATCACACTCCGGCGACCAAACGTACTTGACGTGCTTCTGAAGAAGATTTGAGAGAGGCTTGGCGATCTTAGAAAAGTTTTCAACGAATCTTCTGCAATAGCTTGCGAGACCGAGGAAACTGCGGAGTTGCTTTACGTTCTGAGGAGGTTCCCAATTCACAATTGCAGACACCTTCTCAGGATTCACGGAAATGCCCTTGGCAGAGATGATATGACCAAGATAAAGAACCTCATCGAGCCAAAATTCACACTTGGAGAACTTGGCGTAGAACTGATGTTCTCTGAGCTTGTCAAGAACCAAACGCAAGTGCTTAGCATGATCTTCCTTGTTCTTCGTGAAAACCAGAATGTCGTCAAGATAGACCAAAACAAATTCATTGGTGTAGGGGCTGAAGATGAAGTTCATCATGCGAGAGAACGTCGGAGGAGCGTTTGCGAGGCCAAAAGACATGACGGTGTATTCATATGAACCAAAGCTTGTTCTGAACGCCGTCTTGGGAATATCTTGCTCACGAATACGAATCTGATGATAACCCATACGGAGATCAAGCTTGGAGAATACTTGAGCACCCTTGAGTTGTTCGAACAGCTCATTGATGTTGGGAAGTGGGTATTTGTTCTTGATGGTCTTCTTGTTTACTGGACGGTAATCAACACAAAGTCGACTCGATCCATCCTTCTTCTTCACAAAAAGAACACCACAACCCCACGGAGAAGTACTAGGCCGGATGAGACCCAATCTTTCTTGCTCATCGAGTTGTTTCTTCAACTCCTTCAACTCTTCGGGGCCGAGCTTGTAAGGACGTTTGCACACAGGTTCCGTACCGGGCTCAAGTTCAATAACAAATTCAACTGGCCGGTGCGGAGGCATTCCTGGGAGCTCTTCTGGAAAGACGTCTTGATACTCACAAACAACCGGAATCTGCGAAATAGCATCCAATTCACCCTTCTCATTGAGAGAAAACAACCGGATGGTATTATCCCGAGCGGCAAAGACAATGACATCCTCAGACGAATGAGTCAATTGAATCTGCCTGGCTGCACAATCAAGCTGAGCTTTATGCTTAGAGAGCCAGTCCATCCCGAGAATAAGATCGATATCCGAGTTGCCAAGAACCATTGGAGAAGCAAGAAACTTGAAATCGCCCATCGTGATAGCGACATCTGGCACCTCCAGACTTGCGCTCAAACGTTTGCCAGGAGAAATGATATCCATATGTTTACCCAAATGAGAAGAAACGAACTCATGCTTGGTAAAAAATGGCTTTGACATGAAACAATGCGATGCGCCCGAGTCAAAAAGAACTTTTGCAGGAATATCATTAACAGGAAGGTTACCCATGATCACATCTGACGAGTCCTCTGCCTGGGCTGCATTCAGCATATTGACCTTGGCGTGCTTGGGATTGTGCTTGAGCACAGCTGTACTTGCCGATCTGACAGGAGGAGGAGGAGGAAGACGCCTCTGGTTGGTACACTTGTTGGCATAGTGACCCTTCTGTTGGCACTTGTTGCACGTGACCTCTGAAAGCGGACGGTGATACGGAGCACTTGGTCTTGGCGCTTGAGACGAAGACTTGTTCTGAAAGCCTGGGTTGGGTGGGTGGGAGAAACCACTGCCACCTTTGCTCTTCTGCTGATACGGCTGACGAACGGAGGAGGAGGAAGCCAATACTTCTGCTGCTTGACCACTTGAGTAGAGGAAGACGGAGTAACATCTCTGGCACGCTTCCTGGAAGCATCACACCTCATCTGAGCAGCCTCTTGCTTCAGTGCCATGTTGTAGAACTCATCGTATCTCAACGGCTCAAAGAGGACAAGAGCGAGCTGAATTTCCTCACGAAGACCACCCCTGAACTGATAGATCATGCTCTTCTCATCAGGAACATCCTGCTTGGCAAAACGGGCGAGCTTCTGGAACAACTTGTTGTAGTCATAGACAGACAAAGAGCCTTGCTTCAGATTGCGGAATTCCTGACGCTTACTCTCAACCACACTTTGAGGGATGTGATGAGCGCGGAAATCTTGACGGAAATCGTCCCAAGTGATCAGACGTCCACCTCTGGAATCCTTGTACTACTGGAACCACTCTGCAGCCTGATCTTTGAGCTGGAAAGAAGCGAACTTGACGAAATCTTCAGGCCTGACGTTGCTGCATTCAAAATGCTTGCCCAGATCCACTAGCCAATCGTCAGCATCGGTAGCCTCAACACAACTGTTGAACGTCTTTGGGCCATTAGCAAGGAACTGGTTCAGTGTAGCAAAGTGGTGCTGATTATGGCCTTGATTCCCTTGACTGCCTTGATTGCGCTCTTGGAGAATTTGCATGATCAACTGTGTGTTTGCATTAGTAGCGGCCATCACAGCTTGCCATGCTTCCGGAGGAGGCGGAGGTGGAGGCGGATCAGGATTCGGAGTCGTGCGCGTTGGAGGAGCCATCCTGAAGAGGTTGACCACCATTAGCACATTGATAGACAACAATATAGAAGCTGAATCCAACGGAATGAAAATTGCAACAAATAGTCTTCACATCCGAACAAAATGAACGAATGCATTCCTCTTCAAATGGTCACATATCCATAAATTGAGAAGCCACGTAGAATTAAGGTAGAGAAATAAATCAACAAGGTACGGATCAAGAACGAATAATCGGTAAGAAATCCCAATCTCAAACCAATTTCCGTGGAAGAAGAACTAGAGCTACTAGAATTCCCACCTATGAAACTCCCGAACCTTTCCGGTTATGCAATCAGGTGTTGGGGATACAGGGGAAGCACAATATCTCACCCAAACTAGCAAATCCTACATCCAGCTGTATCCATCCTTCAACACATAACCAGGAAAACTTCGGAAACCATCTACCTCAACCTTCGAAAAGCATCCGTTATACAAGTTATGGCGATACTCCCGAACTCCCGCCCCAGTACTGGGTGGCGTCGAGGTTATCTCAACAACGAACTGCATAAAAGAGATTTTCGATGTCGGCGAACATATCTCAAGTATACCAGAATTGCAATGATAAAATTGTGACGACAACACCTCGGAGCTCAACTCCCCGGGACACTGCCACAACCCCTAAAGACAGGAGGCACCAAGAACAATGTTCTCGTCACAAAACCATCGGAACAAAACCAAGATACTCGCGTGATCCTAAAATTTTTTTTTAGTGAAATTTGAGAAGAGAAGAGTCAAAACTCTACGTCAGGATGCCTTACCAGAGCGATGAGGAGACTGGGAAGTAAAAGAATTCCTAAGCTCTCCGATATATAATTCCTAAGGACTCAAAACATTTTTCTAGACACAACTCGGCTGCTAAAAACGATCAAGCAATGGGGGCTCCTAAGGTCGGGGCTGGCTCTGATTACCAACTTGTAACGCCCTCGATGCGGCTATAGCTCCCACGTGTCGAGGCACGACTTAGAGGCATAACCGCATTGAAAGCAATGTCGCAAGTCAGGCAATCATTACAACATCCCATGTAATATATAATAAAAGGGGGAGATAACATAGTTGGCTTACACTCGCCACGTCACATCAGAGTACATAAATAACATCCATCATACAAATCACTCATGGCCCGACTACGGTGCCAAAATAGAAAAGACCCCCAACATGCGACAAGGCCCTGAATCGATAACCCCAACTAGGCACCACTACTGATCATCCGGAAAAGACACATAGTATCGCTGAGAGTCCTCGTCGAACTCCCACTTGAGCTCGTAATCGTCAACTGGAGCAGAAACACCTGGACCTGCATCTGGAGTTGTAGTATCTGTGAGCCACAGGGACTCAGCAATCTCACACCCACGCGATCAAGACTATTTAAGCTTATAGGACAGGTACGGCAATATAAGTGGAGCTGCAGCAAGCGACTAGCATATATGGTGGCTAACTTATACGCAAATGAGAGCGAGAAGAGAAGGCGAAGCACGAGCGAGAAGCTAAAGGAACAACCTGCGCAAGCATAACTCCAACACCGTGTCCACTTCCCGGACTCCGCCGAGAAGGGGCCATCACGGTAACACACACGGTTGATTCATTTTAATTAAGTTAAGTTAAAGTTATCTACAACCGGACATTAACAAATTCCCATCTGCCCATAACCGCGGGCACGGCTTTCGAAAGATCAACCCCTGCAGGGGGGTCCCAACTTAGCCCATAACAAGCTCTCACGGTCAACGAAGGAATAGACCTCCACCCAAGACACACCGATCAGACTCGGTATCTTGGTACAACAAGATGATTCGACAGGTTAAAACAAGTCCAGCAACACCGCCCGAATGTGCCGACAAATCCCGATAGGAGCTGCACATATCTCTTTCTCAGGGCACGCTCGGATAGGTCAAGCTACGAGTAAAACCAACCCTCGAGTTTCCCCGAGGTGGCCCCGCAGGCTGCCTGGTTCGGACCAACACTCAGAGGAGCACTGGCCCGGGGGGGGGGGGGTTAAAATAAGATGACCCTCGGGCTCCGGAAACCCAAGGGAAAAAGAGGCTAGGTGGCAAATGGTAAAACCAATGTTGGGCATTGCTGGAAAAGCTTTAATCAAGGCGAACTATCAAGGGGTTCCCATTATAGCCCAACCGCGTAAGGGACGCACAATCCGGGAACATAACACCGATATGACGGAAACTAGGGCGGCAAGAGTGGAACAAAACACTAGGCGAGAGGCCGAGCCTTCCACCCTTTACCAAGTATATAGATGCATTAAGATAACATAGCAATATAATTATATCCCAACAAGTAAAATAAATGTTCCAACAAGGAACGGCTCCAATCTTCACCTGCAGCTAACAACGCTATAAGAAGGGCTGAGCAAAGCGGTAACATAGCCAATCAACGGTTTGCTAGGACAAAGGGGGGTTAGAGGTTCAACATGGCAATTGGGAGGCTGACAAGCAAATGGTAGGCATCGTAGCAGTGGCAAAGCAAAAGAGCGAGCAATCTAGCATAGCAAAGATAGTAGTGATTTCGAGGGTATGATCATCTTGCCTGCACAGTTGTCAGAGTTGACTGGATCCTCACAAGCAAACTCAACGGGCTCCTCGGTAGCGAACTCGTCTCCCGGCTCTACCCACAAGACAAACAAGCAACAAGGATACAATCAACCACGGGCAAGACCAAGCAATATGATGAAATGACGATATGCTATGCGGGATGCGATGCGGGATGCAAAATGCAAGATATGACAGGAAATGCATGAACCTGGCATCAACTTGGAAAACCAAGTGTGCCACTGGATAAAGGGGATGAAATCGATTGAAAACGATATAAAGATCATTGGAATCGGAGCTACGGTTTGGAAATGGCAAGCGTTTTAAGATATGACACCGGTATGCGATTTGCAGCAAGTAGGCATCTAAATGCAACGAAATGAACATGCTACAACCACCAAACATGAAAACAAAATACATGGCAGTGATGTACACAAGATGGTTATCAAAACACTAGCACTGAGACATAGGCAAATTCATCCATTAAGAGGTTCAAACAAGCATGGCTAAAACGCAAATGCAAAACAGATTCCAGACTTAGTGAAATTAACACTAGTCTGAAATTTCAGATCACGATGCTCTCTTCGGAGCAGCAAAACAACATGATAGAAAACCTGAACATGACAAGTAAGAACATGGCATGGAGCTACTCAACAAGCTTAACAAAACACCCAAAGTGACCTGGGGCCAAAAGGGTTCACAAAATACTCTACCGAGCTCACGAACATAGCTCGAACACAATCAGTTTTCAGACTTAGTGAAAACTGAGACATGCTGAAATATAACTCACGAAGGCATGTAAACGAGCTCGATGCACTCACTACGGTGCAAGTCATGGCAAGGAAAGAATATAACCAGCAAGAAGGCACAATGTGCTAGCTACACATGGCAAGAACGAAGGCATAGCATGAATGGAACACTAACGGTAGCATCGGCAAAATCGCAAACAAGTTGACGATCTGCCCAGATTAACAACGAAGCAAAAGTTGAGCTCGATTGAGTCAACCTAGAGCACTCCACATATGCCAACAAAGACATGGATGGATAGAGCATAACATAAATATCAAACTCCCTTACTGATCATCCTCAAAAGAGGCACAGATCACTAGGAAACAAGCTGGACATGTAGCATCATGAACTAAAATATCCCAGACTTAGTGAAAATCACTAAGTCCCTGAAATCTGCTATCTCAGGTACCTCTCTTCGCAAGCTTGCACAAGACAACACACACATCCTAAAAATGCATGGGTGGCACCTCTGGAAAGAAGACAAAATGCTTAACAATTCATCCCAAAGGGGCACAGGCATATCATGCACGAATTAAACATGGCAAAAAAGACAAAAGTGCATGATGAACTAACGGATCTGCGATTTAACTCACGAAGCCTCCTTCTAACAGCATTTTGGGTATCAAGATGACCTCAAATGCATTTGATGCAATGGAATGAAATGATTTACATGTAGAGACGAAGATTTTGATATATCATACGCCCAAAACAGAGCTACGGTTGCGGAGATACAAGCAGTCAAAGGTAGCACAAAAATTAGGGTTTCAGGAGTGAAAAGTCAACCTAGTGGATCTAGATCTGGCTCACGGATCCCGAGGCGGCGGCGGTACTGTAGCTCGAGCCCGCCGGAGATGGCCGCGGCGGTGGCCGGAGAAAGGGGGAGCTCGCCGGGCCTTGGCCGGAGAGGAGGGGCGCCGGCCCGGACGACGAGGAGGCGCGGCGAAGGGCGGCGGGGCCGGCTCGGGCGCCGTGGCGCGGACGCCGGGGCGGAGCGGCGCGGCTCGCCGGAGGCGCGGTCGCCGGAGACGGTGGCGCGGCGGCCGGAGGCGGGGAAGGCGGTGGATCCGGGCGGGAGGCGAGCCCCGGGCGGCGGCAGAGCTCACCGGGCCGCGGGGGCCGGATGCGGGCTCCCGGGCCGCGGTGGGAGGCGGCGGCGGCGGGGGTGATGTGGCGGCCCCCGAGTGGGAGGGCTGCGGCGGCGGACGCTGTCCGGCCGGGGGCGGACACGTCCGTCGGTGGAGATCTTTTTTTTTATAAAAAAACTAGGGTTTCGGACGGGGGAAGAAGAGATCCGAATGGAGGGGGTATAAATAGGCATAGAGGGAGCTAGGAGAGTCCAAATGAGGTGCGGTTTTCGCCCACACGATCGTGATCGAACGCTCTAGGACATGGAGCATAGTTTGGTGGGTTTTGGGCCAAATTTGGGGGGTGTTGGGCTGCAACACACATGAGGCCTTTTCGGTCCCTCGGTTAACCGTTGGAGTATCAAACGAAGTCCAAATGATACGAAACTTGACAGGCGGTCTACCGGTAGTAAACCAAGGCCGCATGACAAGTCTCGGTCCAATCCGGAAATGTTTGAACCCCACACATGAAAGAAGACTAGAAATGACCACCGGAGGAGAACGAAGCGCCGGAATGCAAAACGGACAACGGGGAAAATGCTTGAATGCATGAGATGAACATGTATGCAAATACAATGCACGAGATGACATGGTATGAGATGCATGAAAAACGAAAACAACACACGGAGACAAAGACCCGAACCCGAGAAATAAATATAACTTGACACCGGAAACGGCAAGAGTTGGATACAAATATGGAAAGTATATCTGGGGCGTTACACACACGTTCAACTCGATGACGTCCCACGAACTCCGATCCAGCAGAGCTTTGTGGGAGAGTTCCGTCAGCACGACGGCATGATGACGGTGTTGATGATGCTACCGACGCAAGGCTTTGCCTAAGCACTACTACGATATGATCGAGGTGGAATATGGGGGAGGGGGGCACCGCACACGGCTAAGAGATCAAGAGATCAATTGTTGTGTCTAGAGGTGCCCCCTGCCCCCGTATATAAAGGATCAAGGAGGAGGGGGCAGCCGTCCAGGGGAGGCACGCCAGGGAGGAGTCCTACTCCCACCGGGAGTAGGACTCCCTCTTGTCCTAGTTGGAGTAGGAGGGGGAAGGGAAGGGAGAGAGGAGAGAGGAGAGGAAGGAAAGGGGGGCGCAGCCCCCCTCCTTGTCCTACTCGGACTAGAGGGGGAGGGGGCGCGTGGCCTGCCCTGGACGCCCCTCCTCTTCTCCACTAGGGCCCATGAGGCCCAATAAACCCCCCGGGGGGTTCCGGTAACCCCCCGGTACTCCGGTATATGCCCGAAACCATCCGAAACCATTCCGGTGTCCGAACATAGTTATCCAATATATCGATCTTTACGTCTCGACCATTTCGAGACTCCTCGCCATGTCCATGATCATATCCGGGACTCCGAACTACCTTCGGTACATCAAAACACAAAAACTCATAATACCGATCGTCACCGAACTTTAAGCGTGCAGACCCTACGGGTTCAAGAACTATGTAGACATGACTGAGACACGTCTCCGGTCAATAACCAATAGCGGAACCTGGATGCTCATATTGGCTCCTACATATTCTACGAAGATCTTTATCGGTCAAACCGCATAACAACATACGTTGTTCCCTTTGTCATCGATATGATACTTGCCCGAGATTCGATCGTCGGTATCTCAATACCTAGTTCAATCTCGTTACCGGCAAGTCTCTTTACTCGTTATGTAATGCATCATCCCGCAACTAACTCATTAGCTACATTGCTTGCAAGGCTTATAGTGATGTGCATTACCGAGAGGGCCTAGAGATACCTCTCCGACAATCGGAGTGACAAATCCTAATCTCGAAATGCGCCAACTCAACATGTACCTTCAGAGACACCTGTAGAGCTCCTTCATAATCACCCAATTACGTTGTGATGTTTGGTAGCACACAAAGTGTTCCTCCGGTAAATGGGAGTTGCATAATCTCATAGTCATAGGAACATGTATAAGTCATGAAGAAAGCAATAGCAACATACTAAACGATCAAGTGCTAAGCTAACGGAATGGATCAAGTCAATCACATCATTCTCCTAATGATGTGATCCCGTTAATCAAATGACAACTCATGTCTATGGGTAGGAAACACAACCATCTTTGATCAACGAGCTAGTCAAGTAGAGGCATACTAGTGACACTATGTTTGTCTATGTATTCACACATGTATTATGTTTCCGGTTAATACAATTCTAGCATGAATAATAAACATTTATAATGATATGAGGAAATAAATAATAATTTTATTATTGCCTCTAGGGAATATTTCCTTCAGTCTCCCGCTTGCACTAGAGTCAATAATCAAGATTACACAGTAATGATTCTAACACCCATGAAGCCTTCGTGCTGATCATGTTTTGCTCGTGGAAGAGGCTTAGTCAACGGGTCTGGAACATTCAGATCCGTATGTATCTTGCAAATCTCTATGTCTCCCACCTGGACTTGGTCCCGGATGGAATTGAATAGTCTCTTGATGTGCTTGGTCCTCTTGTGAAATCTGGATTCTTTTGCCAATGCAATTGCACCAGTATTGTCACAAAAGATTTTCATTGGTCCCGATGCACTAGGTATGACACCTAGATCGGATATGAACTCCTTCATCCAGACTCCTTCATTTGCTGCTTCCGAAGCAGCTATGTACTCCGCTTCACATGTAGATCCCACCACGACGCTTTGTTTAGAACTGCACCAACTAACAGCTCCACCATTCAATATAAACACTTATTCGGTTTGCGATTTAGAATTGCCCGGATCAGTGTCAAAGCTTGCATCGACGTAACCATTTACGACTAGTTATTTGTCACCTCCATAAATGAGAAACATATCCTTAGTCCTTTTCAGGTATTTCAGGATATTCTTGACCGCTGTCCAGTGATCCAGTCCTGGATTACTTAGGTACCTCCCTGCTAAGCTAATAGCTAGGCACACATCAGGTCTGGTACACATCATTGCATACATGATAGAGCCTATGGCTGAAGCAAAGGGAACATCTTTCATTTTCTCTCTATCTTCCGTAGTGGTCGGGCATTGAGTCTGACTCAACTTCACACCTTGTAATACAGGCAAGAACCCTTTCTTTGCTTGATCCATTTTGAACTTTTTCAAAACTTTATCAAGGTATGTGCTTTGTGAAAGTCCAATTAAGCGTCTTGATCTACCTCTATAGATCTTGATGCCCAATATATAAGCAGCTTCACCAAGGTCTTTCATTGAAAAAAAATTATTCAAGTATCCTTTTATGCTATCCAGAAATTCTATATCAATTCCAATCAACAATATGTCGTCTACATATAATATCAGAAATGCTACAGAGCTCCCACTCACTTTCTTGTAAATACAGGCTTCTCCAAAAGTCTGTATAAAACCATATGCTTTGATCACACTATCAAAGCGTTTATTCCAACTCTGAGAGGCTTGCACCAGTCCATAAATGGATAGCTGGAGCTTGCACACTTTGTTAGCACCTTTTGGATTGACAAAACCTTCTGGTTGCATCATATACAACTCTTCTTCTAGAAATCCATTGAGGAATGCAGTTTTGACATCCATTTCCATATTTCATATCATAAAATGCGGCAATTGCTAACATGATTCGGACAGACTTAAGCATCGCTATGGGTGAGAAAGTCTCATCATAATCAACCCCTTGAACTTGTTGAAAACCTTTCGCAACAAGTCGAGCTTTGTAGACAGTAACATTACCATCAGTGTCAGTCTTCTTCTTGAAGATCCATTTATTCTCGATGGCTTGCCGATAATCGGGCAAGTCAACCAAAGTCCATACTTTGTTCTCATACATGGATCCCATCTCAGATTTCATGGCCTCAAGCCATTTTGTGGAATCTGGGCTCATCATCGCTTCCTCATAGTTTGTAGGTTCGCCATGGTTAAGTAACATGACTTCCAGAATAGGATTACCGTACCACTCTGATGCGGATCTTACTTTGGTTGACCTACGAGGTTTGGTAGTAACTTGATCTGAAGTTTCATGATCAATATCATTAGCTTCCTCACTAGTTGGTGTAGGCGTCACAGGAACCGGTTTTTGTGATGAACTACTTTCCAATAAGCGAGCATGTACAATTACCTCATCAAGTTCTACTTTCCTCCCACTCACTTCTTTCGAGAGAAACTCCTTCTCTAGAAAGGATCCAAATTTAGCAACAAAAGTCTTGCCTTCAGATCTGTGATAGAAGGTGTACTCAATAGTCTCCTTTGGGTATCCTATGAAGACACATTTCTCCGATTTGGGTTCAAGCTTATCAGGTTGAAGTTTTTTCACATAAGCATCGCAACCCCAAACTTTAAGAAACGACAACTTTGGTTTCTTGCCAAACTACAGTTCATAAGGCATCGTCCCTATGGATTTTGATGGTGCCCTATTTAACATGAATGCAGCCATCTCTAAAGCATAATCCCAAAACGATAGCGGTAAATCAGTAAGAGACATCATTGATTGCACCATATCTAGTAAAGTACGATCACGACGTTTGGACACACCATTATGTTGTGGTGTTCCGGGTGGCGTGAGTTGCGAAACTATTCCTTATTATTTCAAATGTAGACCAAACTCGTAACTCAAATATTCTCCTCCACGATCAGATTGTAGAAATTTTATTTTCATGTTATGATGATTTTCCACTTCACTCTGAAATTATTTGAACTTTTCAAATGTTTTAGACTTATGCTTCATTAAGTAGATATAACCATATCTGCTCAAATAATCAGTGAAGGTGAGAAAATAACGATACTCACCGTGAGCCTCAATGTTCATTGGACCACATATATCAGTATGTATGATTTCCAATAAATCTGTTGCTCGCTCCATAGTTCCGGAGAATGGCATTTTAGTCATCTTGCCCATGAGGCACGGTTCGCAAGTACCAAGTGATTCATAATCAAGTGATTCCGACAGTCCATCAGTATGGAGTTTCTTCATGCGCTTTACACCAATATGACCCAAACGGCAGTGCCACAAATAAGTTGCACTATCATTATCAACTCTACATCTTTTGGCTTCAACATTATGAATATGTGTATCACTACTATCGATATTCAATAAAAATAGACCACTCTTCAAGGGTGCATGACCATAAAAGATATTACTCATATAAATAGAACAACCATTATTCTCTGATTTAAATGAATAACCGTCTCGCATCAAACAAGATCCAGATATAATGTTCATGCTTAACGCTGGCACCAAATAACAATTATTCAGGTCTAAAACTAATCCCGAAGGTAGATGTAGAGGTAGCGTGCCGACCGCGATCACATCGACTTTGGAACCATTTCCCACGCGCATCGTCACCTCGTCCTTAGCCAATCTTCGCTTAATCCGTAGTCCCTGTTTCAAGTTGCAAATATTAGCAACAGAACCAGTATCAAATACCCAGGTGCTACTGCGAGCATTAGTAAGGTACACATCAATAACATGTATATCACATATACCTTTGTTCACCTTGCCATCCTTCTTATCCGCCAAATACTTGGGCAGTTCCGCTTCCAGTGACCAGTCCCTTTGCAGTAGAAGCACTCAGTCTCAGGCTTAGGTCCAGATTTGGGTTTCTTCTCCTGAGCAGCAACTTGCTTGCCGTTCTTCTTGAAGTTCCCCTTCTTCTTTCCTTTACCCTTTTTCTTGAAACTGGTGGTCTTGTTGACCATCAACACTTGATGCTCCTTCTTGATTTATACCTCCGCAGCTTTTAGCATTGCGAAGAGCTCGGGAATAGTCTTGTTCATCCCTTGCATATTATAGTTCACCACGAAGCTCTTGTAGCTTGGTGGTAGTGATTGAAGAATTCTGTCAATGACAATATCATCAGGAAGATTAACTCCCAGTTGAATCAAGTGATTATTATACCCAGACATTTTGAGTATATGTTCACTGACATAACTATTCTCCTCCATCTTGCAGCTATAGAACTTATTGGAGACTTCATATCTCTCAATCCGGGCATTTGCTTGAAATATTAACTTCAACTCCTGGAACATATCATATGCTCCATGACGTTCAAAACGTCGTTGAAGTCCCGATTCTAAGCCGTAAAGCATGGCACACTGAACTATCGAGTAGTCATCAACTTTGCTCTGCCAGACGTTCTTAACATCGTCAGTTGCATCTATAGCAGGCCTGGCACCCAGAGGTGCTTCCAGGATGTAATTCTTCTGTGCAGCAATGAGGATAATCCTCAAGTTACGGACCCAGTCCATGTAATTGCTACCATCATCTTTCAACTTAGCTTTCTCAAGGAACGCATTAAAATTCAACGGAACAAAAACATGAGCCATTTATCTACAATAACATAGACAAGCAAAAAATACTACCAGGTACTAAGTTCGTGATAAATTAAAGTTCAATTAATCATATTATTTAAGAACTCTCACTTAGATAGACATCCCTCTAATCATCTAAGTGATCACGTGATCCAAATCAACTAAACCATGTCCGATCATCACGTGAGATGGAGTAGTTTTCAATGGTGAACATCACTATGTTGATCATATCTACTAATATGATTCGCGCTCGACCTTTCGGTCTCAATGTTCCGAGGCCATATCTGTATATGCTAGGCTCGTCAAGTTTAACCTGAGTATTCCGCGTGTGCAACTGTTTTGCACCCGTTGTATTTGAACGTAGAGCCTATCACACCCGATCATCTTGTCGTGTCTCAGCACGAAGAACTTTCACAACGGTGCATACTCAGGGAGAACACTTATACCTTGAAATTTAGTGAGAGATCATCTTATAATGCTACCATCAATCAAAGCATAATAAGATGCATAAAGGATAAACATCACATGCAATCAATATAAGTGATATGATATGGCCATCATCATCTTGTGCTTGTGATCATCATCTCTGAAGGACCGTCATGATGACCATCATCACCGGCGCGACACCTTGATCTTCATCGTAGCATCGTTGTTGTTTCGCCACCTATTGCTTCTACGACTATCGCTACCGCCTAGTGATAAAGTAAAGCAATTATAGGGTGATTGCATTACATACAATAAAGCGACAACCATATGGCTCCTGCCAGTTGCCGATAACTTTGTTACAAAACATGATCATCTCATACAATAAAATTTAGCATCATGTCTTGACCATATCACATCACAACATACCCTGCAAAAACAAGTTAGACATCATCTACTTTGTTGTTGCAAGTTTTACGTGGCTGCTACGGGCTGAGCAAGAACCGTTCTTACCTACGCATCAAAACCACAACGATAGTTCGTCAAGTTAGTGTTGTTTTAACCTTCTCAAGGACCGGGCGTAGCCACACTCGGTTCAACTAAAGTTGGAGAAACTGACACCCGCCAGCCACCTATGTGCAAAGCACGTCGGTAGAACCAGTCTCGCGTAAGCGTACGCGTAATGTCGGTCCGGGCCGCTTCATCCATCAATACCGCCGAACCAAAGTGTGACATGCTGGTAAGCAGTATGACTTGTATCGCCCACAACTCACTTGTGTTCTACTCGTGCATATAACATCTACGCATACAACCAGGCTCGGATGCCATTGTTGGGGAACGTAGTAATTTCAAAAAAATTCCTACGCACACACAAGATCATGGTTATGCATAGCAAGGAGAGGGGAGAGTGTGTCTATGTACCCTCATAAACCGAAAGCGGAAGCATTAACACAACGCGGTTGATGTAGTCGTATGTCTTCACGATCCTACCGATCCAAGTACCGAACGTACAGCACCTCTGAGTTCAGCACACATTCAGCTCAATGACATCCCACAAACTCTGATCCAGCAGAGCTTTGCGGGAGAGTTCCGTCAGCACGATGGCGTGATGACGGTGTTGATGATGCTACTGACGCAGGGCTTCGCCTAAGCACCGCTACGATATGATCGAGGTGGAATATGGTGGAGGGGGCACCGCACACGGCTAAGAGATCAAGAGATCAATTGTTGTGTCTAGAGGTTCCCCCCTGCCCCCGTATATAAAGGATCAAGGGGAGGGGCGGCCGGCCAGGAGGAGGCGCGCCAGGGAGGAGTCCTACTCCCACCGGGAGTAGGACTCCCTCTTTTCCTAGTTGGAGTAGGAGGGGGAAGGGAAGGGAGAGAGGAGAGGAAGGAAATGGGGGGCGCTGCCTATCGATGTCAAAACCGTTGGATCTTGGGTAGGGGGTCCCGAACTGTGCGTCTAAGGCTAATGGTAACAGGAGGCGGGGGACACGATGTTTACCCAGGTTTGGGCCCTCTCGATGGAGGTAATACCCTACTTCCTGCTTGATTGATCTTGAGATGTGAGTATTACAAGAGTTGATCTACCACAAGATCGTAAAGGCTAAACCCTAGAAGCTAGCCTATGATTATGATCGTTGTTCTCCTACGGACTAAACCCTCCGGTTTATATAGACACTGGAGGGGGCTAGGGTTACACAGGGTCGGTTACAGAGAAGGAGATTTAGATATCCGAATTGCCAAGCTTCCCTTCCACGCAAAGGAGAGCCCCACCCGGACACGGGATGAAGTCTTCAATCTTGTATCTTCATAGTCCAACAGTCCGGCCAAAATATATAGTCCGGTTGTTCGAGGACCCCCTAATCCAGGACTCCCTCAGTATCCCCTGAACTAGGCTTCAATGACGATGAGTCCGACGCGTAGATTGTCTTCGGCATTGCAAGGCGGGTTCCTTCTCCGAATACTCCATAGAAGATTTTGAACACAAGGATCGTGTCCGGCTCTGCAAAACAAATTCCAGATACCACCATAGAGAGTACAATATTCCACAAATCTAATTTGCTGACAAATTTTCATAGCGTGACATCACACCATAGCCCGGTCATTATTCGAACCGTTTTTCTCAACCAGCTACAACATATATTGCGAGGCGGTTTCCTCGGCATGTCTTGTTGAAGCAGAGATCGTGTCCCCTTATCACAGGATTCTCATCAATACGGGTGTGGGTAACCCAGCCGCGCCATTAATCTCGGCGCTTGGGGAATAAGCAATTTACGGGGCAAGTGGGGAGGCACACAGTTTCTACCACCTTTATAAAGGGATAAAGATTCCTCTTTTTCACCCACGCCTTCTTCTTCCCTAGCCCATCCATTCTCGCACGCTCGAGCCCCAGCGCCCAAGTTATCACCTTCTCCGCAAAGCCATTCCAAACATGTCCGGAGCGGGAGGCAAGTGGATGGCCTGCTCCATTACGGAGGAGAACATTAAGAAGCTCCGGGAAGCCGGATACCTGGCCGCAAACATTGTGCACCGGCTCCCAGACGCAGGGCAGATCGTCCCTACTCCACAACCCCATGAGAGAGTTGTATTCCTTGCCCACTTTGTCCGTGGATTGGGATTCCCCCTCCACCCATTTGTCCGCGGGCTCATGTTCTATTACGGGCTGGACTTCCATGATCTGGCCCCCAATTTCATCCTCAACATCTCGGCGTTTATCGTCATGTGCGAGTCCTTCCTCCGCATCAAGCCCCACTTCGGCCTGTGGCTTAAGACCTTCAAAGTGAAGCCGAAGGTGGTGGTTGGCCAGCAAGCGGAGTGCGGAGGCGCCATGGTGGGCAAGATGCCCAACGTCACCTGGCTCGAAGGCTCCTATGTGGAGACCGTGAGGGGTGGCAATCGGGGTGGTTCTACATCACCGAGCCGCGTGACGCCAACTGGGCGGCGGCCCCCGAATTTCGATCCGGCATCCCCATGCGGCTCACCTCCTAGAAAAAGAAGGGCTTAGCCTGGGGTTCGTCGGTTGAGCTGACCGAACTCCAGACCTACATCCAAAATATGATAAGCAAGAAAATCAAGCTTGTCAACATGGTCCAGGTCATGCTCTTTTGTTGGATCCTTCCGTGTCAAAGACGGGCATTCAATATGTGGGAGTTCGACCTGGCCGAACACCAGACGCTACGAGAGCTCTTTGACATGATGCACAAAGACGTCTGGAAGGTGTTGTTCAAGGGCGCCGAGGTACCTCCTCCCCTCACCGAAGATCGCGGACTCAGCGCAAAGCGCCCCGCCAATCCGGTAAGCTCTCGGTATTTTACAAGATGTTCCTTTCCTAGTATATTTGTGGGAGGGATCTAAGCCTCCGCACCAATTTGATAGGACTGGGTAGCGACAGCGGAGCGGATCAACTGCCCGGCTCCACTACCTGAGGATCCTGCAACGGATCTCCTAACGAAGATGCTGTTTCCGGCACCCTATGAGGTGCCGGAGAAGAAGGCCAAGAAGAAGGCCATGGGGGCCAGGAAAGGTCTCCGGCGCAAGGTTGCTTCGGACTCATCGTCTGAAGACACCGAGGCGCACTCCTCCAATGAAAATGAGGAGGAGGAAAAGGAAAGCCCTCTCCCCCAACTGGAGGAGGGGACAAGAAAAGGAAGGCTTCCCCGCATGGGGAGGCCGAAACATCCAAGAAGGGAAAGACCCTCCCTCCGAACCACTCCACTACAGCCGCCTACAACGACGAGGAGTGGTTGCCCAGGGACAAGCCCCTGGTGAAGTCGTAAGTATCCGGATACTATAATAGTGCTAGTATGTTTTGTTTTATTGCTCCTTATCATGTCAAAACATGATCGTGCAGTCCATCCAAGGCCCACATCGACGCATCCTCTTCGGATGGGTCTTTGGGCCCGTCGGCGATGAACATCGATTCACTCCTGACAGCCACCTCCCCCCGGCCTGCGGACGACACCGAGGTGTTGCCTCAGAGGATACTGGATCAAGGGGAGATAATTCTGGAGACGCCCCAAGGCGACATCCCACACTACAAGAAAAAGACACATCCGTGACATTTTGGGCCGAATGAATTTTTTTTCTGTCATACATATGACACTTCTATGATGATAATTGTGACAAAACCCGGTATCATCATAGATGTGGTGGGCTCCTACTTCTATGACAAAAAATCAAGACAGAAAATGGGCTTTTCGTCCTGGGCGGGCCGGAGACGCAGCTGCATGACATTATTTGGGCCGTCCATGACGGAAAAAACTATGGTAGAAGCAAGGGCGAGGAAAATTTCTGGGAGTTCCCGGTTACGGTGGGAGGTCGGGGGCCGAGCGATGCGCGTTTCTCTCGTACACGTACACGCGTGTGTGCGAGGCGTTGTCTCTAACTGAACCGAGCGAGGCGTTGGGCTCTACCTGAACCCGAGCGATTGCACTGCAGGCTACGCCTTACTGAACCCGAGCAATCGATCGATGTCTGTTAACTGAACCCGATCGAGCGATTCCTTCGCTACTGCTGCTAACTGAAGCCGATCGATGTTGCCTCTGGGATGAACAGTGAGCGTTGCGGGGGGTTTGGATGAACAGTGAGCGGTGGCGTTGCCTCTGGATAAACAGGACCCCGTGGTGTGGTGGAGGGCTGTATGAATAGTAGATGGTGGAGGGGTGCCCGTGGAGGGGTGGTTGAACAGTAGCCGATGGAGTAGCGCGCGGTGGAGGCTGGATGAACAGGAGCCCGTGGAGGCTGGAGGAGGTCGACGGTAGCCCGTGGAGGCTGGAGGAGGTCGATGGTGGAGATGAACAGTATCCCGTGGAGTCCCATTTTGCGGTACGCCACACCCCTCCCGATGAACAGGACCCCCATTTCGACCGTAGGAGGTCCGTTTCATCCGTTTTGCGGTACGCCACACCCCTCCCGATCAACAGGACCCCCATTTCGACCGTAGGAGGTCCGTTTCCTCCGTTTTGTGGTACGCCACACCCCTCCTGATCAACAGGACCCCCGTTTCGACCGTAGGAGGTCCGTTTCCTCCGTTTTGCGGTATGCCACACCCCTCCCGATCAACAGGACCCCGTTCTGAACGTAGGAGGTCTGTTTCCTCCGTTCTGCGGTACGCCAGGCCTCGTTTCCATCGCCTGTTCCGTCCAAGCCCTCCCGATGAACATGACCACGCATTCCGTTCCGACCAAGCTGGTTGGCTCCCACGCGTTCCGTTGCCTCCCGATGAACACGATGCATTCCGTTGCCTCCCGATGAACACGAGGCATTCCGTTGCCTCCCCATGAACACGACGCATTCCATTGCCTCCCAATGAACACGACGACGATGCTGTTTCTCCGTTCCGACCCAGCCATGTACACGAGCCCTGGCCGTATGTATGCGCGAGTAGCGTTCGAGACCCCTCCCGTATGTACACACATGTGGCCGTATTTTCTTTCTTGCACCCTGGCCGCTGTACGTACGTGTACATGCTATGTGCGCGCCTCTACTATGACACGTGGCGCCTCTACATCGACGAGTATATATGTACGTACGCGTTCGCGACGAGAATGACAACGCTAAGTACGCTTCGACCAGGTGGGTCCCGACTGTCAGGCACTTCCTTTCCTGCGAAGATGTAGCTGGTGGGTCCCAGCAGTCAGGGGGGGTGAATCGTTTTGGTTTGTTTTACCCGGATGCACTTCCTTGCGTGCGAAGATGTAGCTGGTGGGTCCCAACAGTCAGGGGGCGAATCGTTTTTTTGCCCAGACGCACTTCCTTGCGTGCGAAGGTGTAGCTGGTGGGTCCCAGCAGTTAGGGGGAATTTTTTTTCGCGAAATACGGTGGTCCGTCCGGTGGGTCCCTGCTGTTAGGTGGAGGAATCATTATTTTCCGCGTAATAAGGAGGCACTTCCTTGCTGCCGTCGTGGACCCAGCTGTCAGCCTCTCCACGTATAGTCCATGTCCGATGGAAGTCGTTCCTTGACCATGTTGACCACGCCATGCCGAGAGCACCAGGGCGGTGGACGACGGCGAGGCCTAGGAAGGGTACGACGCGGAGCCGGTGAAGACGCGGTAGTGGATGCCCACGCAGAGAGGAGTATGAGGGTTCACTCGTTCGGCTATGGTGTGAGGCTGTCGTTGCCGCAGGGCCTTGCTAGCGGTGGGAATAGTAGGGGGCGGTGAGGCCTCCGCGGCAGCACAGCCGGCCACGGGAGGCAGGAGCAGGCGGCATGACCGGCGCTGCTTTGGGCGGCTGGAGCAAGAAGACCAGAGGTTGAAGAAGCACTACGGCCGTTGGATGGACATCGTATGGTCACTGGAGCTAGAATCGTTCATATTGACTAAGTTGACAAAGCCTTCCGTCCCCGTCAACTTAGTAGGCCCACAAGTCAGCCTCCCACCAAGGTGGGTCCCAGCTAGCAGGGGGAGTATTCATTTTTTTGTGCGTAATAAGGAGGCACTTCCGGTGGGTCCGAGCTGACAGCGGGGGGAACATTTTTTTCGTGAAATACAGTGGCCCGTCTGGTGGGTCCCAGCAGTCAGGGGAAATGTTTTTTTCACGAAATAAGGTGGCCCGTCCGGTGGGTCCCTGCTGTCAGGTGGAGGAATAATTATTTTGCGCGTAATAAGGAGGCACTTCCTTGCGGTCGTCGTGCACCCAGCTGTCAGCCTCTCCACGTACAGTACTCTTCCAATGGAAGTGGTCGTCGACCATGTTGACCACGCCGCGCCGAGAGCACCAGGGCGGTGGATGATGGCGAGGCCTAGGAAGGGGACAACGTGGAGCCGGGGAATACGCAGCAGTGGAAGCCCGCACGGAAAGGAGTACGAGGGTTCACTGGTTTGGCTGCGGTGTGAGGCTGCCGTCGCCGCAGAATAACAGGGGGTGTGGGTGAGTGGAGGGATGGCCTGGCCAGCGGTGGGAGTAGTATGGGGGTGGTGAGGCCTCTGTGGCAGCACAACCGGCCACAGGAGGCAGGAGCAGGCGGCATGACCGGCACTGCTTTGGGCGGCTGGACCAAGAAGACCAGAGGTTGAAGAAGCACTACGGCCGTTGGATGGACATCGTACGGTCACTGAAGCTAGAATCATTTATATTGAATAAGTTGACAAAGCCCTTGGTACGGTCCAACTTAGTAGGCCCACAGGTCAGCCTCCGAAACGGTGCGCCCCAGATGTCAGGGGGAGGAATCTTTTTTGGGAGGCCGAAGCTAAGAATATCCGAGATTGAAGAAGAAGCACGACATTCTTTTGATAGACATCCAACGGCCACTGCTGCTAGAACCGTGTGTTGACCATAATAAGTTGACAAAGCCTTGCATACGCGTCAAATTATTTTTTTAGGGGACGCATCACTTAGTAGGCCCACAAGTGTGTGGCAGGGAACTTATAGCCCATTTGCGTTTTGTAAGAATGTACATCCCATTTTTGAATTCTAATGGAATTTACAACAGCACATTTACAGTTTATTAAAAGTACAACCCATTTTCTAGCTAGGACAATGATTAATAATTTCAACCAACCGTTGAAGACAGAATTCAATAAAATTTCCCACATTTTGATGGGATCCGAAATATTTTTATCCCGAAATTTCTAGTCAGATTAAATATAAATTTGTATTATGTAAAAATCCAACGAAACATTGCACGCGCAACAATGAAAATTTCAGATTTTCAAAATCCATAAATAATATTTTATAAACTAATTTCGTGTTTGGTGCATTTTTTATAGTTACTGCCCAGTTTTTATAATTACATCCCATTTATTATTTTTTAAAGCCCATTTTCTTGTTAAGCCTAATGCATCCCTCCTAGGAAAGATTTGCAGCCCAGCGGGGCGGAGAATAACAAGTTGACCTTGCCTAGGTATTCCTCAAAAATACGTATAGCTGGGCTAGCCATTTTCATCTTGAAAAAATTAGTATCTGGGCTGGATATCTAGCCTGGGCTAGACGGGCCACAGCCCGCCCAGTTAATACCCTGCTCTCCTCTGAACAACAACGAAATCATCGCCAAGAAAAACTCTGCAGTGCTCACGCCTCAAAAACACAAATACTGCTCGAGCTGCTTGGTCCCAGCTATCAGCCGCACCTTGTGCAATTCCCTCGTTTATATTGACTACATAGGTTGACAATGGTGTGGGACCGTGATGTCAGGAAACCAGGAGAAAGCAAAAAAAATATAGTTATACATAATAAGGAGGCACTTGCGTACGTATGGCTATGGCCCTAGTGGGTCCCTAGTGTCATCCAGTCAAAATAAAGTCATGTCCTGAATCCACATGTTCGTTGACGATGTTAACAATGCTCGGCACCATGGCGAGTGCAACAATTCGAAGGACAACAGAGAGGGCCTCGCGGGCCCTACGGATGGTCTGATACAGCGCCCGCTGCTCATTCAGGAAGCCAGGATCATCGGACACCTATGTGCACCTTCGAGAAATAGAGACGGCATGAAACAGTAAGGCCGCGCTTGGGAGCTCTAGTTTATTTCAAACCTATATTAACATACAAGTGTAATTTACTCGTCATCGGAAACAGCGCGTAAAATACAGGCGTAATGAAACTGAAGGCCCGAGGTATGTAAGTAAAACAGGCGGGTTACGCGTGTAATTTGAGAGACCAGTGTATATTTTACGAGCACTGCTATATGGACGACATTACCAGATGATACATGCACGACGTGCGTATCATGCCATCCATGGGCAAGGCTAAAACAACAGCTAATGGCTGGATTAGCAATCGTTCGAGTGTCGTTCAACGTTTTTATCGTGTGTGAAGTACTTCTGATATTTTACTAGTCGAAATCGACCAACCAAGCGCCTTCGCCCACGACCATCTGCTTTAATTTACAAGCGTCAGTTTTACAAGCGGTTTTGGTTGGAAAACAACGATCCAATCACGACCTAATATCATGAGTTGGTTGGAAGATCATATGGTTTCACGTCTAACCTACCTGACTTGTCGTATAGGCTATGAATGAAACATCAGACGATGAACTTCTTAAGCACGGAAACAACAGAAGAGGATGATCTTCTTAACAAGCAAATCACTGGCATTAGATCGACATGCAAAACAATACGAAGCATTATTCTCAGGAGGCATGGTGAACAGCTCGTGATGCCGCATGCCACAACATTCCAAGCTCAACTTTGCAATCAAACACAAGGCCTAGCATTACATAGACAATATTCAGAACAAACTCTTAACACAAGAATATCTCAGCAGAGTAACTATTTACCTCTAAACTGAACATAGGAATAGGAAAAAACACTCGACGCTGCTCACAGCAAGGGCGTCCCACTCAAAAATATCTAATGCATGTGTTCTGGCTAACATCAATGAGCAAATTTTGACAAGGTTTTCCAATTCCAATATATTAAACTATCATCTTCTTGCTAACATTAATGATTAAACTTTGACAAGCTTTTCCCATTCAAAATATGCAATGCCTATGATCGTGGAGTCCTGTCGTAACTTCTTGTACTTGTTTGGGCACTTTTTGCCCAGGGCACTCCACGTGTTGTTAAATTGCCAATGGTCTCTGCAGACTAGTCATGTCACCGGTGTCTAATAGTACTCTGTAAAGCTTCTCGGTCATTCCTTCTGTAATGTAGCGCAAACAGTGACTGCTTCTTTCTGCAAAGTGGAATGACCAACTGGACCCAGTAATGCAGCAGTTTGCCTTGGACACATTGGCTCCTTTTGTGTAGTTCAACTAAAATCGAAGTTGGAATAAAACCGAGATTTAATTTTGATATCCCTGTAAGCAACAATAGGTATAAGGGAAACAATTACTGAGAAATAATGGTTGATGACTTGTACTCCCAAAAGAAAAGCATCTACTGATCTACTTTATCTTAATGGGAAACAAAGCAGGAGAGTAGCAATTCTCCATCAGTGTGATTCATTCATATTGACTGAGACATTATCTTAACAATGCCTTGTTTCAACATGTATAAAGAACGACAAAGCAGAAAAGCACCATTCCTAAAACAATGCAACTGATTCATTTTAACAGAGACATTATCTTAACAATACCTTAGTTAAACATGTAGAAAGAACTACAAAGCAGAATAGTACCATTCCTAACAAGTGTTGCAGTTTTGAACTAAGATTCAATAGTTAATTAATTCTGAGAGTGGCATTGCTTAATTTTACCAGCGGCATTAGATTAACGAAAAGCATAAACAGTTCTAGGGGAGAGTGGGCGCAACAACAGTATGTGCTTCCATCTACTTATAAAGGGGGTGATGCAGAGTTTGTTGTAACAAAGCAACAAACATCATGTCTGGGTTGGTCCCATTTTTGTTCACTACTTAATGGGAAAAGACAGCAATACAATAGCTTCAATTCAACATTTATTTAAAACAGTACCAATACAAGTAGCACAACATCTCAAAGCACACTGCACAATCATGTGGATGAAGTCCTGTACTGACCTTTCATGAGACGGACATACGAATCTGCCAACACGAATAGGAAATCAAATCTCGTTTTGTGCAGTTGCACTGAAATCAAGCAAAGTGTTTTGCGTAGCGAAGCAAAATGTCACAATAGCAACAAGTTGAATAGATATCCCTATTTAAACAAAGGCAAAAAAGGAATCAATTACTGGCTAATAAAGGAGGATGAAACATGCGGCCACAAAAATGGTAATCCCGCCAATCCCTAACAAGTGTTGTAGTTTTGAAATAAGATTCAGTAGTTAATTCTGAGAGTGGCATCAATTACTGGCTTATAAAGGGGGTGATGCTGAATTTTTTGTAACAAAGCAACAAGCATCATGTCTGGGTTGGTCCCATTTTTGTTCACTACTTAATACGAAAAGACAGCAATACAATAGCTTCAATTCAACATTTATTTTAAACAGTACCAAAACAAGTAGCACAACATCTCAAAGCACACTGCACATCATGTGGCTGAGACCAAGATTTGAAACAACTCGCCATGAAGACTGGAAACAAATCTCGATCTCCTTTTGTGCAGTTCCACCAAAATTAAGCAAAGTCACCGGTGTGACATTCAAGTTGAACTGCACAAAACACTCTTAAAACATAAGTGTTTCGAGTAGCGAAGCAAAATGTCGCAATAGCAACAAGTTGAATCGATATCCCTGTTTTAACAAAGGCAAAAAAGGACACAATTACTTGCCGATAAAGGAGGATGAAACAAACAGTGACAGAAAGAAGCATCTAACTTATCTTGGATGGAAAACAAAGTAGGATAGTAGCATTTCTAAAACGGTTGCATTGATTCATATTAACAGAGACATTCTCTTGAAACAACATTCATTAAAAAATGTAATTTACTTTTAACAGTGGCATTGCTTCAATTTCCGGCGGCATTCTTAGATTAACAATAGCAAAATAGCTGTATGGGACATGCCAGCACCATGTGCGTCCACACGTATAAATGGGTGATGCAGAGTATGTAGCCAAGCAGCATATATGCGTTGGTCCCATATTTGTTCTCTTTGAACCTTTTTCCTATGTGAGGGCAGCAAATCTAGTCCTGCACAAACTACCCGACCCCCTAGTTTCTTTCCCTTTTCAACAAAGAGATCTGTTCCTTACAGATGTGTGTATTGGGTTACCCCCTTTTTCCCTTTTCAACCTACAAAGCGGTTGGATAGCCAGTCTATACTACTTTCTGCCCCTCCTTTCCTCATTGAACCACGTCCTAGATTCTTGCTCCAGCCCACCGCACCCTTCTTTCCCCTTTGAACCAATACCTAGATTCGAGTACAGATCGAAAAAGATCCACATGCAGCTAGAGTAATGACGGTTTCAAAGAAACCTATACCTTAGGGTCGTCGCGATGTGGCAAGGCGTGCGGCGGGAGGCCGGATCTGCCCACACTACATACATCAGCGAGGAAGAAGGGGTTGGTGGCCCTCTCGCACAGGCGCTGGGTGAAAGAGAACAGTGCAGCCAGCAGTGGATTGCCTCCCTCGTCGAAGGCGATAGAGTGAACGCTGCACCTCCTCCCCTTCCCGGTGCGACGGGATACGGACGCCTCCTTCACTAGCTGTGAGGGGGGAGAGAGAGACAAGAGGCCAACGCAGTCTTGTTTAGATCTGGTGAAGAGAGGGTGAGAGACTGTGAATATAGCAAACTCTAGCAAATGAACGCTGAGCCTCCAGCATGTAACATATATGTAGTGTGGCGAGCGTGTGGAGAGTGCAAACCCTAGCGAATAACCATTGAGGCTCCCACTTATATATATACTACTGTAGTACAGACTGAGCTCCGGTGCCTTCACTCCACCTGCTTTTGGCTGTATGACAGGTGAGCTAGCCACATTTTGGGCCCACCTGTCATAAACCCAAAGGCAGGTGCACTAAGTCAATGAAGCTGCGTCCATATAGTACTCTCGTGTATATGACTAATATACAGTGGAGTGGTTTTCTTATTCTCTCCATAACAATCATTTTAAATTGTGTAAGTACGAAACGAAACTCTTTATTTAATGTACAGTGAAGAAAACTAGTACTACTTCCGATGAACTAACGATCCACGCCCATGCGTCCCGTCGCACTTCCTGTCCTTCACGTGTGGTACACTACCCTCCCTTAAGTGAACAACCACACATGCGCCAAATTGTCGGAAACGTGTGAGAGTGTGTACAAATAAAGAATTTTAATTTCAATTATCGAAAAGGTTTGAGAGTATTACAAAGTTTGACTTCAGTCAAATCTAATATGCGGAGTAAATAAAAATGGAGGGCTACTACCTCCATTCGGGTTTTTAGTCCACACCATTTTTTAAATCAAAGTTAATAGCTGGACAAATAAAATTATAGGGGAGCTGGAGACAAAGTTGTGAGAAGGCTTAGAAATCAATACAAAACTTATGCTCTTAGTACCAACGTCGATCCTTCTTCGAGGAAACATTTGGTTCATAGCCAATTGTGTGATAAAATTGCACCAACGTGAAAGACGACTGCGTCTCCAACGCAACCAAGGTGAACTAACGAAGGATATCATCTTTGTGCGTAACAAGCAAAGAGCACTGATGGAAGACAGCTTGTTTTTCATTGAAAATCGATTAGCTTCACCAGCCGACGCAACCATGAGGCGCAACCATGAGCATCAATAGGTCATCGTGGTGATGCATCATCCATTTGGCATCAAGTTTGGGTGAGGCACCTATGAAGTTCGACAAATCCTCACTGTGGTCTGTTTCTTCTCAATAATCAAGCTCGAGGAAGGAAGAACCACGTGGCAGAGGACAGTGAGGCGGAACAACAATGGCCATCAAATTTTGTGCAGTTCCACTAAAATTGAGGAAGACATGCCCGGGTATGGAGACACGCATCGCTGTTTCCAAAAATATAAAAAAGGGTTAGCAACGACATCTCAATTGTCAATAAGAATTAATGAAAAGTACACCAACAAATAGAAGCATCATAATTATCTTGATGGGAACTAAACCAGGATACCTGAGAAAAAAAGCATTTCTTCATTTAACCAGTGATAGTA
Source organism: Triticum dicoccoides (assembly GCF_002162155.2). Taxonomy (NCBI): domain Eukaryota; kingdom Viridiplantae; phylum Streptophyta; class Magnoliopsida; order Poales; family Poaceae; genus Triticum; species Triticum dicoccoides. The sequence continues at coordinate 533,262,637 of NC_041383.1, read as the reverse complement.
CTACCACCATATGGACAATGACCGCACAACCACCATGTACTTTTTGTTGAAACAACATGTATACCTCCACCGAGGCATAAATCAGGACAACTTTCCGAGTGGCATTTCCTCTATAATAGTACTAGTAGGTGATGTTGGACCAGCCGACGAACCCTAGCTACTATGCATGGGGAGCTGGGGAGTAGTCGCATAGAAGAAAACCCGCACGCAGCAACCTGGGGAGCTGGACCAGTACAAGAAGTTATACCTCAGGCGGGAGAGATGTCGTTTAGGCGGGCGGGCGGGATCTGCCAACACGACGGCAGCGAACAAGGGCGCGGAGGATCTTCGTCCGCACCAGTGCCGACTTCGAGAGGACGGTGCGCATCGGCTTCCTCCGTCACCGAGGGCGACAACGTCAACGCTGCACCTCCTCACCTCCCGCAGCGGACGGGATTCAGCCGGATCTGTGACCACTGGTGAGGAGAGAGATAGAGTGGACACTATCATCTTGTTTTGATATGGAGAGGGTGAGAGAGCGAGACGCAAGAAACTCTATCAAACAAGAGGCTATAATGGAGTAAAAAAATCTCTCCATAGCAGTGGTTTTAAATAGAATATGCGCATTCCTGGAAAAAAGAAATGAAAACTAGCGGACAATTTTTTAAGGGTCTCTCTAGGGCACATCTAGATGTGACATAGTTATGTCACATCTAAGTTGATGTCCACTCTGTTTGTGGTCTATTTTTTTGTCCTAGTTTTTTTGTTTCTTGTTGCTACATTATATACTTGTGGGAGCTTAGATGTGATATCCTTAAATAACATCTAGATGTGAATTAGACAAACTGATTTTTTAATGTACCAAGAAAGAGAACTCGATCAAAAACACGCCCCCGCTTCCAAGTCGCGAGAGTCGTCGCGCACACACACATAGACATAGACATGCATATCCGTTTTTACGTAAAATTCCATTTCCATCTCCATCTCCAATCATATTTGTCCAACTGGCACATTATTTCCGTTGTTAATTATATACGCAGCAATATTAACGTACAACATCTCTTGTTTGCGCACGTCCGGACCGCTGCCACGACCGGTCCTGACCAACCCGAACCCTCTTCATCACCCGCACGTGCTTCCCGCCCGAAACGGTTAGTGCCACATTCATGCCCGGCCAGAGCGGACGCGACCTCTCACTGGCACCGGCATTGAAGCGGTGCGTCGGCCGAGAGAGCATCGCCCGCGCCGCTTCCGGGTGCATGCGACTGCTCCATGTTCAAAGGTCGCAATAGCCGGCTACAACATGCATGTAAAAAGTTCTTGGGAGTCCGTGCTACAGCTAGCTGTCCTCCCCCAACTCGTCAATCTCTTCCAGTAGTGCTAGTACTCCATGGCGCGATCCATCGACAAGCAGGCGGGAAAGTTATCGTATACTCGGTTTGCGTTGAGTGGCGTGCCGAGCGACCGTGTGGGGTCGAGCCGTGGAGGAGGGTGAGACACGAACACGACAAACGTGATTTAAAAATTTGTTTGGCTTGATGGCGCGATCCAACGAAACGAAACGTTGGTTTCTCTCCGTTTCCATTTTTTCTCCGGAAAAACGGAAACTTTCCACTCCATTTTCATTCCTATTCCAAGGTTGCCCCATTACAACATTCCATCAAATACAAAGGAAAACTAACATGCATGCTGATGCATCTCAATGATTCACAGATCATAGCCAACATTTACTTCACGACTAAAGGAAAAAGTTGTGAGAGCGTATACGAAAGAAAAACTACTGATGGGGTCACTACGACTTAAACCCTAAACCCTAAACATGATTTAATTTCCTGGCCAGGTAGAACCTGTCGAAGGAAAGACGGCTGCACCCTAGGATCATACGATGCTTTTGTGCAGTTCCACTAAAATTGACCTGAGCATCCCTGATGGCAAGGATATTGAAGAAGTGTGATTAGAATAGCAGTACTGACACTAGTTCATGAGACATAAACTCATAACAAGTAGAAGCCGGTAGAAGTAGAGAAATATCGACATGGAGATGGAGCTACGACAGTGGAGCAAGCCGGCTCCAAAAGGAAGATGGACTACCTGGGACGTCGAGCTATAGCTAGAAGGGCGGTTGTGACGCGGCATCGGCCCATACCGTGGTGACCCCCGATTGGGACGCACCAACTGTGGGTTTTCTCCCTCGCCGATGTCGACCGCGTCTACGTAGAACATTGTTCCCTTCCCCCACCTGCAGGATCAGGCCCGTCGTTCTATGCTTGTGAAGAGAGCAACCCAAGCAAGCAGGCTTGTAGCTTAGGCTCCTGCTAGTGTATATATAGTGGTTTTCTTTTTCTCTCCATATCAACCATTTTATATTGCGTACGTGTCATTCAAGAGTGAAATGATGGTTACTTCTTCCGACTAACTTACTGTGTGATTTGACTGCTCCTTAGTGGCCCCTACATGTACTCCCCCTACATGTATGCAACAGTCACACGTACACATGGATGCAAAAACGCGCACGACGCCCTAATGCATGCATGTCCGAGCACACGACGGAACACACACGGTCACGCTCAAGTGCGCAACCTACACGTGCAGGCACACACATACTCAGTCAGGGTGAGCTAGTGACCGTATGAACACTGGAAAATATATATATTGAGCGCAATGAGCGTATTATGCTGACCGTATTTTTACAAATATACAGTGACAGACAGCGTGTTTATCTCGTTTGAAATTAAGCCATATTAACCGGAGAGGAGGCAATATGGACTAGCATTACTTTGCTATGTCCCGTCAACTTGCCGAACAAGGAGAAGGTTGCAGGACGGGAGAAGCTTGCGCGCGGTGGCTTGTAGGACAAGGAGAAACTTTTGACTAATGCAATCTCTTCCTCACTCAGGCGGTGGACGTGCAACAGTTAATTCGGTGTTAGATTGCCAGAAGCATACACTATACTACTAGTGCTATTATTGTTCAACTTCCCGAATAGGCGAACAGCCAAGCGCAAAGTTTACTAGTACTAGTACTACTACTATAGTCTATAAAGGTATGTATTATACTAGTACTAGGAACCGGATGGAGGAGCGTCTGCACTCTTATTATAATTTTAAAATGTGATAAAGCAATCTTCAACACATTTGGTTCTCTTCGAGGGTTCTCGCATGTCATAATGGAAGTTGATTGCATGGAACACTCGCCACAATTCTCGCTTAATTCTGGCTCATATCCTATTACAAATAGTAGCGCTCGGTAATATTTCCTCTTTTTGTGTTATTCAGCATGTAAACAGGTCAGCAAACCTTGCGGCACATCTTCGTGCGAACCGTGCTTGCTGCAATTTGAATGTGGCCGAGAGCTGTCTTGATGAAACACCTCGCTTCCTACTTCTTTTTTGCGGGGTACCTCGCTTCCTAGTGACCATTGTCTTGGCTGATCGTCCTAAGAATGCTTATATATGAATAAAGCTCTCTCATTTACCCGCAAAAAAGATTAAGCCATATTAACCGGAAAGGAGGGAGTATGGACTAGCACTACTTTTTTGTGTGTCCCGTCAACTCGCAGAATGAGGAGAAGCTTGCAGGACAAGGTGAAGCCCTCTTACGCCTTTTGACTAATGCAACCTACACTCGGTGAACATGCATCAGTCCATTCGGTGTCAGATTGTCAGAGGCATACACTATAGTACCCAACATGCGAAGTACCATCATTGTTCGACTTCACGAAGAGGCGAAGAGCCAAGCGCAGTAGTATGAGTAGTACTACTACTAGAACCGCATGGTGGAGCATCCGTACTCTTTTTTTTATCTCTGATAAAGTACACGTTCATTCCAGAGAAGGGCGGAAAATGGCAGCCCAACATGTAATGAACGATATCGATCAACCAATCATGCTCGAGTATATCTTGGCCTCCCTGCGAGCCTGTCTGTGTGTTCTCGCTCCTCGTCTCTCTCAAGGAACGGCGGGTTGGCTCTTTGCCGTCAATTGAGATCGGTTTGCTCACACTCCTGTCCCACATGTCAGTGATATGCCAAGAGGAGGTGCGTTGACCGACTGGCCATACGCATACTTGGTTTTGCACCTTCATACCACTCCTCCCTCCGTCACAGTTTACAGGGCGCGCTTCATTATGATGCATTTCTCTCAATGCATCTCCACCACCAGAGAGACTTTAGACGCGTTTGGTTTAATGCTCAATTAATTAGGGCGTGGTAACCGCAATCAACTCCACAATTTTCTCTCCATGTATTGTACTACTACGGAGTGGAGTAGGTGCATGCATGTGTGTACCCGGGGTGGAAGCACTGCATGCATGTGTGTACGCATTATTCCCTCTACTAATAGACGCCGTGCTATAACTACCAATGCTATTTTTTAGGCCGATCGCTAGTCGCCTTGGTCCCACAGATTTTTTTTCTTTTTTTCTGAAGCGCGTTGTATAAACAGTGACAGATGGAGTAGTATGAGCGGATTCAAAGAAGAGTGTATTGATGGTTGCTTCTTCAGAGCAACTTACAGTGGGAAAGGTGGGCCTTATGATTTAACTACTCATTACTCATTATTAATGCGGCGCGACGACCGGGCTGAGTCTCCCATGCGGTTGTGCACTACCCCCTCGGTTCTTAAATATACTCTGGAGTATTTGTCTTTCTAGAGATTTCAACGAGTGACTGCTCAAATATTTGTCTTTTTTTAGAGATTTCAAATGGACTGGCACATACGGATGTATATAGACATATTTTAGAGTGTAGATTCACTCATTTTGCTCCGTATGCAGTCACTTGTTGAAATCTCTAGAAAGACGAATAGAATATTTAGGAATGGAGGGAGTACACATACGAAGCAAAATGAGTGAATCTACACTCTAAAATATGCCCGTTTGAAATTTGTAGAAAGACAAATATTTAGGAATGAAGGAGTATAATTTTGTGCATGGCACATGGACCCGGATGATGAAGAGGCTTCTGGCAATGCTATCAAGCTTCCATCATTTTTTTACATAATTGACGTACTATACAAATAATTTTCCAGCGACATGAAATTGTACAGTGGTGTGAGCTTTCAGCTTTTGTTTCGCGTGTCTTACCATCGATGCTCTTTCGGAAACAATAAAAAACTAACTTCCTTGCTAATGCATGTAAATTATTAGCATATCAGAGCTAATAATTAAAATTGATCCATGCTTTCATTGGCAGCAACGTCCCCCCAGCTCTGTCTAAATCAACAAGGCATGTTGGGAAAAAAGTAGTTGTCTGGAGCATGCAACATTCTGATTATTTTGTGCAGTTCCACTAAAATAGAGCTGAGCGTCCCTGTTCCGAAGATATTAAGTGTGATTATGATAATAGAGGACTGCTGATGAAACAATAAACACACAAATAGAAGCCGGTCACCTTTGCAGTCTCTCTTCAGACTAACTAGTTGGAGAAGATTAGGCTCGGAGTTGGATGAGGAGGATAGAGCAAAACCAATCTCCCTTTGTGTAGTCGCACTAAAATGTAGAGATGTTGCCCGTGTGACATTTTAGTACAACTGCACAAAACACTCTTAAAAAAAGTGATTTGTGCAGTTCACCAAAAGGTCGCAATAGCAACGAGGTGAAATGGATGGCCCTGTTTGCAAAAAAGAGATAGAAAGGAAACAATTAGTGGCCAATAACAGTTGATGACACATGCGACGACAAAAAGAAGCATATTCCTTGTACTAAGGGAAGATAACAACACGGTTGTGTTTGTCTAAAACGGTGTGAGGACGAGAATGCAATATGGAAAGTACGCCGGGCGAGCTACGTTTTGGGCAAAGAAGTATGGAAGATCCACATGCAGCAAAGTGGGAAGACGTGCAGTGGAGCAAGGCTGGAGGGGATACCTGGAGGTCGTCGGGATGTAACTAGGTGAGCGGCGGCGGGCGGAATCTGTGAGCAGGTGGTGTAGGCCCTGCCGCGCCGGAGCTTGGTCAGAGAGAACGGCGTGTACCGCAGATCGGGACGTGCTATCTCGGCGTCGTCGAACGGAGAAACGATGCACTTCCTCCCTTCCCCTGGTGGACGGGATGCGGCCGGATCAGTGACCAATGGAGAGAGAGAGAGAGGCCACCGCACTCCCTTTCCCCCGGCGGACGGGATGCGGCCGGATCAGTGACCAACGGTGAGAGAGAGAGAGAGAGAGGCCACCGCAGCCTTGTGTGAGATACTCTATAGAGCGACAAACCAGGCAGGCAGGCTCCATTGTATATAGTGAGCGGACTACATTTTTCTCCATAAAAATCGTTTTATATTCTGTGTATGTGCCATTGAGCGCTATAACTTTATTTAAAAATAACACGGCAACGCGTCAAGTCGAACTTTGTTTCGTGCACGCGTGGTACACGACCTCCCTAGGTAAACAACTGCTACAGGCGTTCAAATTAGCACGTGGGCTGCCATTTCATAAAGAAATGAGCTCCACCGTGTACCCACACGGGTGTGGCTGGGCACGAAGCGTGAGTACGTGCACGGTGCACCTATTCTCTTCTTGTATATGTACACCACCTACGTGGGGTTGTGTGAGAGAGATACAAACCTAGAGAGATATAGTGTGTGGGTTCTTGAGAGTTTTTTTTGGGGGGGGGTCAATCAAAAAATGTAACATATGCAATGTGTGTGAAATAGAGTCCTGGATATAACATATATATAGAGGGGGCGATCCACGAGAAGAGAGTGGAGGTATCATCGGCTTGAGGTGTCCATAGAATCTAAGAGAGGGATGATGTGTGTGTGTGTGTGCGCGCGCGCGATCGATAAAGAGTGCCATCGAATTTGTGTGTGCCCACGTCAAAGATATAGAGTGGCTGGCCTACTGGAACGTGATAGGGGACATGTGCAGTTTGTCTTTGTGGCATGGATACCTACCTGCAGCGCTCGACTATCGGTGTGTGGTGGGGGAAGAGTGAGGCCCAATTAACTATAGAGGTACAATGGCTGGTATATGTGTGGAGGAGGAGAGAGGCCTACCTCATGTATTAAGGAGATCGATCTGCCTCATGTATTAAGGGAGATCGATCGGCATCCATGCATATGTGCAGGAGAGGAATAAGGTTGGGAGAGAGACAGAGCTAGAGTGTTGGAGGGGGTGGTAGTGGAGTTGTTTCTAACAAATGGTGGGATAGGCTTGCTAGACAAACGGAGGGCACGCCCGCAATATCAATAAGAGAGGAGATGACTTCTTGTTGTCTGTGCACGTGCGTGTGAGAGACGGGTCAGGAGGCATGCACGAATGATGAGGGGGGATGATGTGGCTGTGGTAAGCAGACATAACTACATAGGAAGATCAATCGCCCTTTGTTAGAGAAAGGAGAGACATAACTTGTGAGGTACGTCGATCGATGGGGGGGTAGTTAAAGTCGATCTAGGTATATGTTGGGAGATCGATCGGTATACATGCATGTGTGTGTTAGAAGCAAATGAGGCACGAGGAGAAGGATAGAGAGAGAGGGATGCATGTAGGAGGTGGTACGAGAGGCATGCTATATCGAGGGGGAGGAGTGTGCGAGTACGAGAACGATGAAAAGAGTGGTGGGAGTGAGGCATGGACGGTGACAAGAGAAGAGGGGAAGCTTGTGTTTGTGCTAGGCACACCTGGCTAGAGAGGCATGTCGATCGATGTGTGCCGTAAAGAAGGAGCTGGGGGGCCTACACACACCATGGGTGAACGACCTAAAGTGAAAAGACAAATTTGCGCGATGGAGCTAGAGAATGCTGAGGGAGGGTGAGAGGGATGCGGGCGTGTGCATGCACAAGAGAAAGTTAGTGCTAACTACAAAGATAAGAGGGTTGTGTGGGTGTAAAAGACGAATAGAGATCATATATACTTCATTATAAAAAGCGAATTCGGATATTTGAAGAATTTATCATAGTGTTTTAAACCGACGCATGTGTGAATATATATAACGGTGATACACATGGTGTGGTTATGAACATGTTATACTACATTTAATATATTTTATCTCTACTCTTAGAAAAAACAGAGTTGTTGATGATGGTGTGCCTGCCATCCTGCATTATAGATTCTTATTGAAATAGAGAAACGAATTCAAATTTAGTTCGAATTGCAGCGGTAGTATAGACATTTGGAATGCATTAAAATGTTGGTATGAGTAGGTTACATGCATTATACAGCAAGCGAAAAAATTTAATCGGACATAACATGGATTCATACTCCCTCCTTCCATCTATATAGGGCGTAATGAGATTTGTAAGACCGCCTTTGACTATTGACAAGATTAATAGTACATGACATGCACAATGTGAAAATTATATCTTGAAAGAACCTTTCACAAACGAATTTAATGATGTGCTTTGTGTAAGTTACATGTCATATATCATTGCTCTAATATTTTGTCAAAGTTACCATCGAAAAACGCATTAGGCCCCATATAGATGGAAGGAGGGAGTAGCTTTGAATAGCATTTGTATAGTAAAACGGGGCAAGACTCTCTCTTTGTGTGGTGTGAATAGTTTTATTTTTTTCGTTTTCTTTTTGGTTGAGGGAAGTGCGAATTGATTTGGTACGTACAAGTACAATATTACTACATGTTAGGCTTGTCCCTAAAATTCAACCAGTGTCTTGTTATATCCCGAAAATTCAGATATCGTGCTCCCAAAACTGGCGCCTTCACAACCCGCACCTTGCTATCCCGAAATTACAACGCGAGCAAAAAGTCCCTCCAGCTGCCAAATCCCGACACGTGAAATCCCCCTTCTAACCTTGAGTCGAAAGGGCCGCTAGTTCAAATCGGTGGGGGGTACTTTTGTAACACACCCTACATTTTGGACAAGCGCGTCCCTAATTCATGCTTCACCCCTCCCATCGCCCCCTTTTCACCATTCGAAATCCCAGGCTGCGAAACCCCACCCTCATCCATCCGCCACATCACCGCTGCCCAGCCGGAGCCTCTTTCCCGACGACGTCGTCCACCGCAATAGCGCTCGACGTCTCTCGTACACCTACCCGGATGAGGATCCATCGTCCATCTTGCCGTCCCACTGGTTCAGCCGCCCCGTCCTTCACCTCCAAGGAGCTGCTCCTATGATCGCGTCGTCTATCACGGCTGCTCCATCCCCACAGCGCCACCTTAACCTGCTCCACCGGAACCGCAACATCCTCACCGACTCCTCAAACGAAGCCGAGGCCTACTCGGCGCCACCAAAGAAGTTGTACACTCATCTCATCGCACCTTCTCCTTAACTCGACCTCTCGGTGCCGACGGTGCTCCATCCCGCACCCCCATGGAGCAGCTACCTTGAAGCCGGCGCCGCGGGTAACATCTCCATGGCGGATCTCCCCCAGTGCGAGGCCCCTTCGGCGGCGGCGGCCATACCAGCCGGATCTGCTGCTGCTTCGGCTCTCGCTCGCTCGCTCGCGCTGCTGCTGCTTCTCCGGCTCTCGCTCGATAGCTCACTCGCCCAGCTGCTGCTGCTGCTCTCCCCCTCGCTCGTGCTGCTGCTCTGCTCCGATTAAGCCACACTTCAGCCGACTGAATCGACTTTTGGGTTAGTCGATTTTCAGGGGTTGGGGGGCTCGCCGGAGTTAAGGAAGAACCACCCGCAGCGGGGACGGGGGCTCGCCGGAGAGGTACCCCACTATCTATCTTAGGGTTCAGGGTGGGGGCGGGGGGCCTAGAGGGCTGGCCGGGGCGGCGGTGGCGAGTTGTTTCGGGTCGGCGAGGCGGCGCTGGGGCCGGTGGTTCGGTCGGTGGTGGCTGGCGGCTCAGGGGGGTGCAGATTGAAGATGAACTGCAGGCCATCCCTAAACTACATGTCAAGTGCCTCTCTGCTACCATTGCGTTCACTTTCGATAGTAGCATTCAGATTCCACAGTAAATTTCAGTCTCGACAGTTAAGTTCAGAGTCAACAGTTTTTACCTTATTTGTTGTAGTCAGGTGGTTTTTGGTGATGTTAATTTTACATCCATTTTACATCATCTATTGGAGATGCTATTAGAATCCCACTTGAGATTGACGATGTCTGTCTTGTGCTGCTTCAGCCTTGACGTCTTACGGCTCACTGGAGCTGCTCCAACGACAGAACGATCCATCACAACAGAGCAGTGCCCTGGACGCCGTCTACAGATTCCCCAGATCTTCCTCCACACCTCCGATAGCCACCTCTGCCTCAACTGCTTCAGCGACCAACCCAATGATGCTGAGGTCGACATGTCTATGGCAAAGAGGTTGTACACTTGTTACATCACTTATTACTATATATTCACGTCGATCCATTAGGGCTATTTTGGTTCAACGGAAGAACATCGATCCACTGGTTGTTACCATCACTCTAAATTTCTGCATGCTCTCCTTACATAATCTCACCATATTGTTTTCGTATGCATGTCAGATATTGTACACAGTCATGCTGAACATGTAGAGAAAAAGAGAAGAGTTTTGCGTGGCAATACAATGTCATGCAGACATCGATCCATGGTGGCTTCAATGGCAAACCCTCCCCACCCCTCTCCAGATTGTAATCCAGAGGAAGATATCTGTTCTGAGGCGGATTCAGACGCTGCTGACCACTCCTATTTACCCCCCAAGGTGTTTTCTCTACCTTGGCATGATGATTAGTCAAATCATGCATATGCTGCCTTGTAGTGCCTACTTTTGACATCATATATGTCATCTTCTTAGTTTAGACATGTTTTGTAATGCCACCTATTTAGTTTCTATATCATATATGCGAATTATGCAGTCTCATGTCTTTTAGCCAGCCATAATATATGTGAAATGTGCAATGCCATCTTGTTTAACCAGGCATCATATATTTGAATGATATCTTCCCCATCCTTTTCTTCATTACATTTCCATTTGTCGACAATGTTTGTACATTAAACTACCCTTCCTGTGAATCAGCCATTTGGGTGGGAGATAGAAAAATCTAGAGTGAAAACAAGGCCTTCAGAGCAGACAGTGCTACCTGTCAAAGCAGATCTCTTGTTGGGTCCCGATAGCTCCTCAGAGATGGATTCAGAGACAGATGACCAGTCCTATTCCCCCACAGAGGTGTATGCTCTAACTTGGCACGGTTATACTGCTCATATCATGCATACGGTGTCTTTCATTGCATAGTTTAGACATCATATACACAATATTCAGCACCATGTTCTTAGTTCACACATCATATAGAATGCCCTCTGTTTAGCATATAAATCACATACGTGAATTAAATGATGTGATCCTGATTACTTAGATAACATGTAGGTGAATTATGTCATGCGATCCTGTTTAGTTATTCATCATATCTTTGAATTATGTTATGCTATGCTATCCAGTTTAGATAGACATCATATATGTGAAATTATGTCATGCTATCCGTTTTAGTTAAACAATATACATGTCAACTATTTCATGCCCTCTTTTTTCCACACTATCTATTGCATCTGTCTCTCATACAATGTCTGTACATTCAACTATGTTTCCTGTTTATCAGCCATTTGAATTGGAGCGGGTGATGCCAGTATCTAGCAGACTAAAAATACGGTCTTCAAATAAAACAGTGCTACCTCTTGGTGGAGATAGCACCCCGGTTGTAGACGCACAAGAACCAGCCCTACCACACATAACCCAAACTCTCGCAGATTGTACCCCTACTGCGATGGACAGAGAACCAGCTTCACCCAATCTAAACCCAACCCCAGCCGATAGTAACCCAGTTCCTGTTGACACAACACCATCTCCATCACAGAGCTCCCAAACAAGAGCAGTTAGTAAGGCAGCTCCAATGCCCAAAGGGCTAGTACTATCACGGTGAACCCCAACTCCACCAGTTAGTACGCCTATTCCTGTGGAGGAAGCACAACCAGCTAGTCGTAGTTTAGCATCTATCGCATTTGATGTTGTTAAATCGTATGTGTGCATCTTCCCATCTTGGAAATATTATACTGAAGATGAAGGAAAATGCTAGTTGCAGGTATTTGTCCAGGAGTTATGTGTAAGTAATGTTATTCATGGCAATTACTTTGCTTCGTCCCATACATCCTACCTCCATGATGGTTATAATACAGCAATTTTTCCCATTTTTCTCTATAGAGAAGGACCGATTTGGAAACTCAGGATGAGGTAACCTGTGCTAATACCTCTGCTATCTTCAAGAATGCTTGGTGGCAATATTGGAATTACCTGAAGGAAACATACTTCACCGGCAAAGAAGCTCACCAAATTCCCTTACGTTCTCCCGAGACACATTTACTGGACGATGACTGGGAACGCCTTGTTCTGTACTGGTCTCGAACCAAGAATGTGGTAAGGTCTATGAGCTCATTTTCTATTTTTAAGTATTATATTCTTGCATCTTACTGTACTCTGTTCATGTAGAACAAGTGCCTAAACCTGAAGAACAACTGTTCTAATTTAAGATTCCATTGCTATCATAGTTCAAAAAAGCGCCAGGCCTTAATTGTGCGTTGTGCCACCGCCTTGCGCTTTACTGACCAAAGCGCATGCTTATGCACAGTTATGCACAGATTATGCATAGTTATGCGCAATGCATTTTTCCAACGCCTAGAGCCTAGGTGCGCTTAAGCGCTCGCTTAGGCGCGCCTTTTTAACTATGATTGCTTTGCTCTTGTATCACTGTATTTACTCATACAAACTTATTTTTAAATTGAAGGATCCAATCGAAACTCCAATGGCGCAGTAGTATGTTCACACATGTTTCTTTAACAGGTTTGCTCTTATCAATAGCTCTCTTGATTTCAATTTCAGTTGTGTATACAATTGACTTTCATACCATGCACATTACTAGCATCACAACAGAGCCAATAGTGTTGTTGTACATGTAGACCCGTGGTACCCATCTGAAATCTTGTTGTGCCGTGTAGTTTCCCACGGTTTTTATTCTTTCACTGCTGCTTTGTCTTGAACTGATATGATTTGAACCGTGTCTCTATGTTGATTTGGCAAGACAATGTAGTGACCATAGGACATAGATATATGTTTGTTTGATGCTTTTATTATGTACTAGTACTTGGCAATAGAAGACTTGGTAGTTTAATCCTATCCACCTTACTAATGAACTAGTTCACCGAAATGAGTTTCATATACTAGTACATGCTAAACTTGTTATGTGTCTGCTTGTTTCTTCTTTTAGAATGCTGACAGAATATTGGGGAAGAGTGCCTTATTAAGCAATGGTAAAGGAAGTAATGCAGATAAGGTTCAGGATAGTGACACATCCTTGTTGGTCTCCAACAAAGCTGATAAAATAGCTAAGGAAGACTATCTTGAAGACAACGAGACAACCCCAAAGTCCTGTCTTGGTTTAGTGTTCGAGTTACTGGCCACTACCACTTGCACAAGCTATTCAAACTCACTGTCTGAATCAGTTCGGTTTCTTGAGTCTCAGCTACAAGCTGAAAGACATCGATCAGCTGTGCTGCGACAAGAAGCAGAAGGACTGCAGAAGTCCCTGGAGCATTCAGATGCATACTTTCTGGTGCAACAACAAGCGTTGGAGGATTTTAGCGCCAAACAGGACAAAGCTAATCAGCTTGCTAAGCTTATTGCCAGCATGGTGGATACCCAGGATAACGTTTCTTGAGGTCTTCTGAAGTTGTTTCAGTTATGCTCTTGTTTTGCTGTCGCGTTTATTTGCACTGGTGGCCAATTTTGACGGCCAGTGTATGTAATGTGCTGCTTTGTTCCCTATATTTGCACTGTTGGCGAACTTTGATGCCCAGTGGATGTAATATGTGTAATAGCGGTAATAGGCTAGCGTTAATTGCTTGCTTATTTATTTCCTTACTGTCTTGTTTAGTTGTTCGCTTGTAGTCACTGCAGTTCTTTTTCTGTTTTTTTCTAGTGGCCACAATAGCCTATTTTTGGTAACTAGGCCAAAATAACCATGGAAACACACAGACTATTGTAACCATGGGCCTCCTGCAGGCCATATGATCCATGGGCCTTCGTCTGGCCGTAGGATCCATTGGCCTTCTATACGGGCCGTAGGATCCATCGGCCTTCTATACGGGCCTTAGGGTCCATGGGCCTTCTATGGGCCGTAGGGTCCATGGGACTTCTACGGGCCGTACGATCCATGGGCCTTCTATGGGCCGTACTATCCATGGGCCTCATACGGGCCGTAGGATCCATGGGCCTTCTGCGGGGCGTATCATCATTTCACTAATCATGGGTCGTACTATTCGTGGACCATAACGGGCCATTAATAGGCCGTATTTGATAACTCTATGAAAACAGCCCAACGGGTTTTTTTGACATGAAAACGGCCCAACGTATTAACGGTCCGCAAACGGGCCGACTATAACGATGGGCTGAATTTTGCCCACAAGCAGAAAATAACAATAACGGGCAGTATGCAATGGAATGCTACATATGAGCCCAAGAATCAATGGGCGCTGAGAAGGCCGAAAGATAACTTGGGCTGGAAATAGCCCAATGGAATAACGGGTCGTTAATGAGTATAAAGTGATACACTGTTCATTACGGGCCAGTTTCACCACGGGCCGTTAATGGGCCAAGAGTTACAAAGGTCCTCATATGGGCCGAAAGAAGTCATGGGCCACACATGGGCCGGAAGTTAAAACGGGCTGAATCATATTGGACGGCCCAGATGACGCTACTGGGCCTAATTCGGATAGGGCGTAACGGGCCCTGGGTTAGCGGGCTGTAAATGGGCTATATGCGAACATGCCATTAAATAGGCTTTCCGTGGGCCGGCCCGCCTCCTTTTAACCAAGTCAAACGGGCCGGCCTTTTCACAGGAATGGGCCTCTGTTGGGACGTGCCATGTGTCGCCGTATCATAGGCGCCTTCGGTCCAATGAGCGGATGACATCTGTCTCAACGTTGAGCCGACACGTGTTTCCTCCAGCCAATGATGATTTTACACGTAGAAAATCCCCATTGGTCGGGGCTGTTAACGGGTTATCGGATCCAAACCCCGACCCAATAGCTTAAGGATGCTCCGTTACGGTGGATGCCATGTGTCGGTCACCCTTGACGAAAGCACTTCTGTGACGCGCGATTTATCGTCATGGAAGTGGACACTTCCGTGATGATAATTTTGGTAATGTCATGGAACACTTCTACGACAGCACAGGTATGACTATCTTGATTCTATCATAAAATCGTCATGGATGTACATGCATGACAAAAAACGCGACCTACTGTGACAAACACGTATCATCATGGAAGTGTATTTTTTTGTAGTGCCAGATGTCGGGCGCATGGGGGGGGGGGGAAGACCCCCATGGGTTCTGATGACGGGGGCTGCCGCAAGTTTGGCCCCCATCCGGATAATGCGCCGGAACCTCTAGTGGTTCCGGATTCTGACAGTCAGCCCCACACTAAGGGGGGCGAGCCGTCTGTGCCGATTACCTCTGTCCATCCAGAGGCATCGGATAACTTGCTGGAAGCGCTTCAGGGCGCTTCCATTGATGAAGAACACCGTACTATTATGAGTGCGGTGATTGAGAAGGTTCAGTCCGCCAAAAGCGGATTGACCAAAGCCCACGCCAGCCTCCTAACAGGCTTTGAGGTAAGTAATCAGATTTCGAGAGACTATCACCGCATAGACAGTAGCCCTTAATGCTCTGTTTGGTGTTCGGAAAGAAAAGTCGAACAGAGGATCAAATAACATCCGTAGGAGTCTAATCAGAATATGTCTACATGAATAAGAAGGCATCGCTACTGGCTGCTGCCGCTCGCACTGCGGAGGTCTCCGGACTGAAGCGGGACCTGGAGCGGAGCAAGGAAGAGCTCGGCCTCGTGAAGAGGCAGCTCGAAGAAAACAAAGGTACACAATGCCCTGTCTGTATGTCATATAAAAGGAAAGATGTTGATGCTAATAGAAGCGTCATGAATGTAAATAGGGGCCATGACTGAAGTGGCGGCCCTTAAGAAGGCGCTGTCCGAGGCCGAGGACAAAGCGGCCAAGGAGCGTACTGAGCGCGAGAAACAAGAGGCTCAGGTTGGTGAGGTCCAGCAAGAGCTCCAGGACTTTTTCAAAAAATACGAGTCCTTGGAGTGTGACTCTAAGACACAAGAGTCCGAGCTTGTGAAGGCCCACCAGAGTGCACAGGATGCCAAAGCTGAAGCCCAAAAGGCCCTCCAAGAGGTTCAAGCGGCCAAGAAGATTGCGGCGGGTAAGGCATTCAATATGCAAAGCAAGCATGTGAAGGAGACTTTCTATTTACTTACCCGAATTTGGAGCTCTCCAGGAGCATTCGTAGATCTGCCGCGCAACGTCTCTGATGCCACAGAGTTCTACCGAGCTGAGGAAGGGCGCTCGACGAGGAAGTTGTTCTGGTCCCAATATACTGGGACCGAACATCCGATGCCTTTGAGCGACCAGCTGAAGCAACTGGTCAAGCTGCACAAGGCGGCCGAACTGGCCATGAAGGACCTCATAGTCTGGCTGTGGCCTGGCGAGCCCCTGCCCAGTAGCTACTTCAGCCTTGTAAAGCGGCTGGTGAATGCCTGTCCGCGGCTTGAAGTCATTAAGCGGTCAGTCTATATTGAAGGTGCTTGCTGGGCCTTGGCCCGTGCAGAAGTGCACTGGGTGAAGATGGATGCCGAGAAGCTGGTGACGGAGGGGCCGCCGAAGGGCAAGGAGCATCGCCGCCCCGAACAGTATTATGACAATGTCCTGAAGGGTGACCGCCTTGTGGCGGAGGAATGTTCTAAGGATGTAATATTTGAATGAATGTACTCATGTCATCCTGTAATATGAAAACGAGTTCATGTGCGCTATATAACGCTTGTTGATTTAAAATATTACTTTTTGTGCGGCCGTTTATAAAATCTGAGAGTTGGCCAGACTTCGACTTCTGCCCCCATGTAACTAGTACTGGGGTGTTTGGGATAAATCTAAACACTCTTTATCCAAATTTTTTGATCCTTTAAGGAGGTGTTTAGCGCAGCGAACAAGGCAATCAGACTATACAACTTTATCGCTCTCACTTAGCCATAGAAGTCTACAATTTTAAATTTTGGCGAAGCCCCTAGTATTCGGATGGCGGAACTTGGGGCGCTATACACGCCTAAATCGGACAAGGCCGATTCCTCGCTGAAGTGGAAAAAATCTTTAAGGATTTGAGACCTCTCGAACAGCGACCAGCTCTCGCCGCATCATGACAGTCAGTTTTCAGCTTTCTCTACTGAGGTGCTCCTCCGGAAGAACCGGGACACAATCGCAGTAGTTCTCCCAGCGCTACCTTAGCCGATATAGCGGAACGTAAGGTACCAAAACATGGGAGCCGGGTGATACGTCTCCGTCGTATCTACTCTTCCAAACACTTTTGCCCTTGTTTTGGA
This sequence comes from Triticum dicoccoides, assembly GCF_002162155.2. Lineage (NCBI taxonomy): Eukaryota > Viridiplantae > Streptophyta > Magnoliopsida > Poales > Poaceae > Triticum > Triticum dicoccoides. The sequence goes on along the minus strand of NC_041383.1, from coordinate 533,245,360 downwards.
CTCTAACTTGTATGATTTGAATGGAACTAACCCGGACTGACGCTGTTTTTAGCAGAATTGCCATGATGTTGTTTTATGTGCAGAAAATAAAAGTTCTCGGAATGACCTGAAACTCCACGGAATATCTTAGAATAAATAATAAAAAATCCTCGCCAAAGATGAAGACTAGGGGGCCCACACCCTGTTCACTAGGGTGGGGGCGCGCCCCCCTCCTGGGCGCCCCCCCCTACCTCGTGGGCCCCCTGGAGACCCTCCGTCGCCAAGTCCAACTCCATATATTGGCTTTCGGGGAGAAAAAAAAACCAGAGAGAAGAAATCATTGTGTTTTACGATACACATCCGCCGCCAAGCCCTAATCTCTCTCGGGAGGGCTGATCCGGAGTCCGTTCGAGCCTTCGGAGAGGGGGATTCGTCGCCGTCGTCATCATCAACCATCCTCCATCACCAATTTCATGATGCTCACCGCCGTGTGTGAGTAATTCCATCATAGGCTTGCTGGACGGTGATGGGTTGGATGAGATTTATCATGTAATCGAGTTAGTTTTGTTAGGGTTTGATCCCTAGTATCCACTATGTTCTGAGATTGATGTTGCTATGACTTTCCTATGCTTAATGCTTGTCACTAGGGCCCGAGTGCCATGATTTCAGATCTGAACCTATTATGTTTTCATGAATATATGTGAGTTCTTGATCCTATCTTGCAAGTCTATAGTCACCTACTATGTGTTATGATCCGGCAACCCCGAAGTGACAATAATCGGGACCACTCCTGGGGATGACCATAGTTTGAGGAGTTCATGTATTCACTATGTGCTAATGCTTTGTTCCGGTTCTCTATTAAAAGGAGGCCTTAATATCCCTTAGTTTCCAATAGGACCCCGCTGCCACGGGAGGGTAGGACAAAAGATGTCATGCAAGTTCTTTTCCATAAGCACGTACGACTATATACGGAATACATGCCTACATTACATTGATGAATTGGAGCTAGTTCTGTGTCACCCTATGTTATGACTGTTACATGACGAACCGCATCCGGCGTAATTATCCATCACTAATCCGATGCCTACGAGTTTTCCATATACTGGTTCTCGCTTATTGACTTTTTCTTTGCTACTGTTACAATCACTACAAAATACCAAAAACATTACTTTTGCTGTCTTTACTTTTGTTACCGTTACCACCACTATCATATTACTTTGCTTCTAAACACTTTGCTGTAGATACTAAGTTTCCAGCTGTGGTTGAATTGACAACTCAGCTGCTAATACTTGAGAATATTCTTTGGCTCCCTTGTGTCGAATCAATAATTTTGGGTTGAATACTCTACCCTCGAAAACTGTTGCGATCCCCTATACTTGTGGGTTATCAAGACCTTTTTCTGGCGCCGTTGCTGGGGAGCATAGCTCTATTCTTTGAGTCATTTGGGATTTATATCTGCTGGACACTATGAATAACTTGAAAGACGATCAAACTACTATTTTTCCCTCAACTACGAGGGGAGCTAAGGAACTACCATCTAGCTCTGCACTAGATTCTCCTTCCGTTATAAGTAAGCTTGCGACACCTAAACCTGCTACTACTATGAATTTTGATACGTCGCAAGTTATTGATGATGCCACTTCTGCTATGCATGATACTTATGATGAAACTACTTCTATGCTTGATAATATTGTGCCCCTTGGTAAATTTCTTGATGAGCAGATTTCTAGGTCTAGAGAAAGAGAAATTATTGAATCTGAATACGATGATGAGAGTGATGATGAGAATATGCCTGCTATTCCTGAGGGTTATCTTTTTGATGTGGAATCTTCTGCAGCTATTTTTGCTTGCCAGGATAGATACGAACTTAAGAGGCTGCTAGTTAAATGGAGTAAAGAATCTCTTAGAGATAGAATGAGACCCGACCCTGCTTTTGCTACTTCACCTATCTGTGTTCCCGATAAGGATTATTATGAATTTTCTTTTGATCCAGATATAATTACTTTGGTTGAATCTGACCCTTTCTATGGCTATGAATCTGAAACTGTTGTGGCACATCTTACTAAGTTAAATGATATAGCCGCCCTGTTTACTAATGATGAGAGATCGCGCTACCTTTATTTACTCAAAATATTTCCGTTCTCATTAAAGGGTGATGCTAAGATATGGTTTAATTCTCTTGATCCTGGTTGTGTGCGTAGTCCCCAGGATATGATTTATTACTTCTCTGCTAAATATTTCCCTGCTCATAAGAAACAAGCTGCTTTGAGGGAAATATACAACTTCGTGCAAATTGAAGAAGAGAGTCTCCCACAAGCTTGGGGGAGGCTTCTCAAATTACTTAATGCTTTGCCTGATCATCCTCTTAAGAAACCTGAAATACTTGATATCTTTTATAATGGACTAATTGATGCTTCCAGAGATTACCTGGATAGTTGTGCTGGTTCTCTTTTCAGGGAAAGAACACCAGATGAAGCTGAAATTTTATTGAATAATATGTTGGCAAATGAAAATAATTGGGCACCTCCTGAGCCAGCTCCTGAGCCAATTACTGAGCCTATTCCTAAACCAACTCTGAAGAAGAGAGGTGTTCTATTTCTCAGTCCGAAAGATATGCAAGAGGCAAAGAAATCTATGAAAGAAAAAGGTATTAAAGCTGAAGATGTTAAGAATTTACCTCCTATTGAAGAAATACACGGTCTTAATTTACCTCCTGTTGAAGAAGTATATGATCTCAATTCCTTATTCACTGAAGAACCTCTTGATCCCGATATCCTGACACAGGTAGTAAAGGTAAATTCTCTCTATAGATATGATAAAGCTGAAGTCCCTCCTACTAAAATTGCTAGTCAGTGCTTGGATGAGTTTAATGACTTTATGTTTAAGCAAGATGACTTTAATGCTTATTTTCGTAGACAATTAAAACATAATACATTTATGATTAAATGCTTGGGTGATTATATGGCTAATATTAGAGGTGAACTTAAACTTGTTAGCAAACATGCTTCTATGGTTACCACTCAAGTAGAACAAGTACTTAAAGCTCAAAAAGAAGTACTTGATGGAATGAATAGTAAGAAAAATGATTATGCTGTTAGAGTGGCTACTAGAACTGGTAGAATGACTCAGGAACCTTTGTATCCTAAAGGCCACCCTAAGAGAATCGAGCAAGATTCTCAGAGAAATAATATTGATGTACCTAGTTCTTCTAAAAGGAAGAAAAAGAAAAATGATAGGACTTTGCAAACTTCTAGTGAACCTATTGCTGACCACATGAGAATCCAAATGATATCTCTATTTCTGATGCTGAAACACAATCAAGTGATGAACATGAACCTAGTGAAAATGTTAATGATAATGTTCATGTTGATGCACAACCTAGTAATGATAATGATGTAGAAGTTGAACCTGCTGTTGATCTTGATGACCCACAATCAAAGAATCAACGTTATGATAAAAGAGACTTCGTTGCTAGGAAACATGGTAAAGAAAGGGAACCATGGGTTCAGAAACCCATGCCTTTTCCTCCGAAACCATCCAAGAAAAAGGATGATGAGGATTTTGAGCGCTTTGCTGAAATGATTAGACCCATCTTTTTGCGTATGCGATTAACTGATGTGCTCAAAACAAATCCTTATGCTAAGTATATGAAGGGTATCATTACTAATAAAAGAAAGATACCGGAAGCTGAAATTTCCATAATGCTTGCTAATTATACTTTTAAGGGTGGAATACCAAAGAAACTTGGAGATCCAGGAGTACCTACTATACCATGCTCCATTAAGAGAAATTATGTTAAAACTGCCTTATGTGATCTTGGAGCCGGTGTTAGTGTTATGCCTCTCTCTTTATACCGTAGACTTGACTTGAATAAGTTGACACCTATTGAAATATCTTTGCAAGTGGCTGATAAATCAACTGCTATACCTGTCGGTATTTGTGAGGATGTGTCTGTTGTAGTTGCAAACGTTACTATTTTAACAGACTTTGTTATTCTTGATATTCTCGAGGATGATAGTATGTTTATTGTTCTTGGAAGACCTTTCCTTAATACTGTAGGGGTTGTTATTGATTGCAACAAAGGCAATGTCACTTTTCATGTTAATGGTAATGAGCACACGGTACACTTTCCGAGGAAACAACCTCAAGTTTATAGTATCAACTCTATTGGAAAAATTCCATCGATTATATTTGGAGGTTTTGAATTTCCTCTCCCTACTGTCAAGAAAAAGTATGATATTCTTATTGTTGGGGATTTTCATATCCCCGTTGAGGTAAATTAGTGTCATTCGAAATTTCTCCGGTTCCGTGTTATTCAGAATGAGTTTGTTAATAAGACTTGATCAACCTTGTTAGTGGGTTCATTTTGATGATCACGAGATGGATGAAACTAGAAGCGCAACCTTCTCTACCCTCTTTATATTTTCTGTTATTTAGTAGAAATAAAGTAAAATAGTATTTTTCTGTCTGTCTCCTGACTTATCCGTGCAATATTGTCACATCCCTAGTCCTGGTATGCACTAGGCTAGCCCTTTATGTGTGCATCATGTTTAAATTTTCAAATGAACTTGAAATGGGGATTGTTCAAACCCTAGCACCAGATCAAATCAAATAGGTTCAACCTAAAATAATCTTCAATGAACCCAAAATGCCTTTGGAAATGTTCATGATTTTTGATGAAGGTGAAAACATCTGCCAAAAATGATGAGCATATTTCTTGGCCATTTATGGATTTTTGAATTAACTCATATTGTATTTGAATTGGGGCACTTAAATTCTATAAATATTTTAGATGCTCTAATAATTCTGAAAATGGTCGAGGGCTGTTGGGAATAATCCAGTATGTGCCCACAATTTATTTCAGGATTTTATAAAGTGATTTAGTATTTTACTAAATCCAAAAAAACAAAGACAGAAAATAGAAAACATTAATAAAAGGAGAGAGAGAGAAAGGTTTACCTGGACTTACCTACAGCCCACCTAGCGCCCCACCTGGCCCAACACTGTGGCTGAGGCCCAGCCCAACTCCCCACCATCTTCAACCTCTGCCAGTAGGCAGAGGCGTGTCGACGCGCGCGCGCCCGAGCTCCACCTCCTACTTCCACCTCCTGCTTCCCCCTCGCCATGTTCTCGTGCCTGGGAAACGGCCAGCACACCCCCACTCGGCCGCTCCCTTGCCTCCCTGCTCTCTCCCTCTCACTCCCCTGCTCTTTTCCCCTCATGGCCGAAGCCGCCATGGCCACTCCGCTGAGAAACACCGCGGCCAGCCACTCGCTCGCTCCCTCTCCGCGTTCCCAAGATCCGTATCGTCGCCAGCTTCATCCTCGCCGAGCCAAGCATCACCGAACGCCCTACAATGCCGGCGCCATCATCTTCTTCTTCCTCGGGCACCGAAGGCCGTCATCGTCGATTCGTCATCGCTTCCCTGAGCTCGTTGACCATCTCGACGTGACCACTGTGAGCTCATGGTCTGTTTCCCCCTATTACCGCACTCGATAGCGCTCCCTAGCCACGTATGTTGCCGAGCCCAAGAGCTCATTGCCATCGGCCATGCCGCCGCCGTCGTTGCAGCCACTGAAGCTCGTGTCTGAGCGCGTAATCGTGCTCAGTATGCCCCCGGGATCCTAACACACCCATCCGCTGCTCCTGCCGCATGCTGCATCGCCGTAACCATCACCGCCCGAACTCCGGCGCCGCCGCGAGCTCCATTCCGGTGAGCTTTGGCCACCCCACGCCCAGCCGCGTGCTCCCCTGGATGCGGGTGAGCAAGGGCTTCCCCCTGGTGCCCTCCGCCGCGCTTTTAGCCACCGGAGGAGCAACCCCGCAGCGCTTCGCCGCGTTTGCCGTCGCCGGCATCAAGCCGCCGGTGGCATTGACCGTTTTGACCGGGGGTTTGACCACCCCAGGTCGTCTGACATGTGGGCCTCGCCCCTGACCAGTTTAGTTTAGGACTAATTACCCCCCTGCTGACACTAATAGTGGGCCCAGTGCCTGCTAATTTGATTAGTTAAATTTAATTAATCATGTTATATAACTATGTTACTGACGTGTGGACCCCACACGTCAGGTTTGACCTGGTCAACCACAGTTGACCTGCTGATGTCACAGTGATGCAATGCTGACGCAGTTAACCATTTTCTGGATTTAAAATAATACAGAAAATTCCAGAAAATGTTACAAACTTCAAAAATTCATATAAAATCAACTGTAACTCAGAATGAAATAAGTTATATATGAAAAATGATCAGAAAAATTCAATCTATCCATCTGTACTGGTTTCATGCATGTTTAAACAACTTAAACTTGCTGTTTAGCTCAAAACATGTTAATGCACTTTATAAACCCATAACTTAAGTTTGCATTTGAATCTTTGATTGAAATGAGCTCAAACCACCCTGGTTGTAGATGCATTAGCCCAACACACTCATTTTTCCATGTCATGATCATGCATCATATTGTGCATTTCATTGATTGTGTTCTTCCTTGTTTGCCGGTGCTTGTCCCCTCTCGATAGACGTGGTTCTGATGCTGTGATCATTGACACCGATGAAGAGCTATACTATCTTCAGAAGTGCCAGGCAAGCAAAACCCTTGTTCATTTAGATACAATCCCACTCTCCCGCTTTGCTCTCTTTTACTGCATTAGGACAACAATGATTCAACTGTTACATGCTGCGGTAGTTGAACCCCTTATCCTCTGCATGACCTGTCATTGCCACGGTAAATAGATGAAACCCACTAGCATGAGTAGGAGTTGTTTGAGCCCTAATGTGCCTACTCATTCATGCTTGTTTGTCATGCCTGCTATTGCTTAGAGTTGAGTCAGGTCTGATTCATCGGGGATGAATTGGAATGTTGTGAAACATGTCCTATTGTGTGTGAGCTAAGTGTGTGAACACGATTTGGTAAAGGTAGCGATGAGAGGCCATGTAGGAGTACATGGTGGGTTGTCTCATTGAAACCATCCTCAGGAACTGAGTTCTGTGTTGATCAACACATTGGGCTCCGGGCACTCCAAGCTCTCTTGACTTATTAATCAACTCGATCTCTATCCAGTTGTTGCAACTAGTTTCTGGTGTTTGTAGGTAGTGTTAGTAGTCTACCAAGTGGCACCCGGTACAGGTGGGCTTGGGACAGACTAGGCACAGTGGCCCGGTGTACCAAGTGGCACCCGGATGTTGGGCTTGGGAACCCTGCACACATCATTTGGGGCTGTGAGCGACACCCTGGCCGGATCTCCTTGCGGATGGAACCCGAATAGGCGATAAACCTGGACGAGAGACTTGTGTGGTCAGTCAGGTTGTGGCCGACTCCCTCGCCAGGCTTCCGCTTGAAGGTTGCCGAGATACACGAGGTGTACATGGCGGTAAGTGGCGAGAGCGTGTGTGAAGAAGTACACCCCTGCAGGGTTAACATTATCTATTCGAATAGCCGTGTCTGCGGTAAAGGACTTCTGGGTTGCCTGTACAGTTCATAGACAAGTGAAAGTGGATACTCTAAAATGCGCAAGATAAGCATGAGTGCTATGGATGGCGTTCTCGTAGGGAGACGGGAGCAGATCCATAGTGGTGTATTGATGTGGTGAATATGTGGACTCGTGTGCGCCATCTCAAAAGAGTTACTCGTAGTCGTAGTACATGATAGCCACTGAGTCAAAGCTGGCTTGCTGCAGTTAAACTCCACCACCCCTCCTTTATTGATACTGATGCATATGTAGTTAGTTCTGATGTAAGTCTTGCTGGGTACATTTGTACTCATGTTTGCCTATTTTATGTTTTTGCAGAGAGACTTCAGTCTAACTAGTAGTTTCACGTGGACTTTGACGTTTAGCTTGTTACCTCAGCTACGATCTTGTGCCCTCAGCAGGATCTACTAGATAGTCAGGCTTCTCAGCCTTCTTCATTTATAGATGTCTGTACTCAGACATGTTGAGCTTCCGCATGTGCTTTGACTTGTATGCTCTGAGTGTTGGGTCATGAGACCCATGTTTGTAATATCTCGCTCCTCGGAGCCTATTGAATAATTACTTGAGTTATTGAGTCATGTTGTGATGCCATGTTGTATTTGCACATATCGAGCATATTATGTGTATGTTATTGAAATGCTTGGTATGTGTGGGATCTGACTATCTAGTTGTTTATCCTTGGTAGCCTCTCTTACCGGGAAATGTCTCCTAGTGCTTCCACTGAGCCTTGGTAGATTGCTACTGCTCCGGAACACTTAGGTTGGACGGCATGTGTCCTTCTTCGTTCCTGTGTCTGTCCCTTCGGGGAAATGTCATGCAATGAATACCGGAGTCATGTTAGCCTGCTACAGCCCGGTTCACCGGTGTCCTGCTAGCCCAGTGCTACAGCCTGGATTCACTCGCTGATGACCGACACGTTCGATGCTGGGTCATGGATGCCTGTCCCTGTAAGTTTGTGCCACTTTGGGTTTACGACTAGCCATGTCAGCCCGGGCTCCTTATCATATAGATGCTAGCGACACTATCATATACGTGTGCCAAAAGGCGCAAACGGTCCCGGGCAAAGGTAAGGCGACACCCGTGGGGATACCGTGCGTGAGGCCGCAAAGTGATATGAGGTGTTACATACAAGATCGATGTGGCATTGAGTCGGGGTCCTGACAAATATAAAAATATCTCGAAAATAAAAGTCCTCAAAATGCCATGCCAATTTAATATGATTTTTTCAGGAATATTTGAGGATTTACTATGCAAAAATTACCGCGGGGGGAGCTGCCACCTGGCCACGAGGTTGGAGGGCGCGCCCTACCCCCCTGGGCACGCCCCCCTGCCTCGTGGGCCCACGGTGGCCCTCCTCCACTTATCCCTGTACCCATCTTCTTCCTCTGCCTCACACAAACACAAAAAACCAACTCAAGCACGAGTTCCAGCCCCTGTTGCTGTGATTTTCGATCTCCTTGCTCAAAGCATTGCTTGGGGAGATTGTTCCTTGAGGAAACAATATGTTTAGGAAGATGTTCCAAGGTGGTTCTTCAAGGAAGCAAAGTACCAGGCTTGCAATGCGTGATGCTGAAGAGGAACCACCAAGAGATGCTCCTGTAAGGCCCTGTGAATGGCCTTCGGAAAATTTTATGAATCAAACAGGAATCGAAGAAGAATTTAGCACATATTTTCGTAACGCCGGTCTTGAGGACTTTTGAAGATGACAAATGACCCCAGTATCATGATCTCACAAGTTCATTTGTGAGGAGGTTTGAGTTTTCATCTTCGCGTAATTCTCCTTCAGTCATGTTTGACCTTTATGATAAATGTTATACCATGGACTTAGAGGATTTCACTTCTGCTTGCAAACTTCCATCTTGGGGTAGTGTCAGGGATCCCCCTAAATCTGAATATAGAGACTTTCTTGCTAGAATAACTGTGGGGGAATCTAGAGATATAACACAAGCCACTATAGGGAGCGTTCACTTTCCTGCTATACATTATTTTGCTCTCTTCATAGGTAGATGCATAAATGCTAAGGATGAAGCATGTCACATGTGTGCGCATGATCTCAGCATTCTCAGAAGTGTTGTGTTAGGAGACCAATCTTATCATATGGGAGCCATTGTAGCTCGTAGGTTGCATCATAATAGACATAATGGAGATTTCTTTGGAGGAATTTATGCAACCCGCGTAGCTAATTTTCTTGAGATAGACATTCGTGAGGGTGATATGGAGTTACCCCCTACTTATTTAGATTTTGATTCTATGGTTTCCCACTAGTTTGTTGAGAGGACTAAACCACCTCTCCAGTATCGACTAGTCTTTAACAAACGACATATAGTCCATATTACTCTTCCTGCTCCTGCCTTCTTTGATTCTCAGACAAAAGGAAGATATATTATTACCAGAGAGGAGGCAGATGAGTACGAGAGGAGAGCGGAGGCTGCCCGACGCCACGCTACAGCTCAGGAGGCGATAGCCGCTGCATCGTAGTACGACCTGAGCTTCACCTACGGGTATCCGCCAGACTATCCCTGGAAATAGACCAACTTAGGCCAAAAGCCTAAGCTTGGGGGAGTATGTATTTCCCACCGACATTACATTCATGTTCACACACACTCATTGCTAGATGTCGGTGTTTATACTCTTTCACTGTAATATCCATGCTAGTTTATTTTCTTTTTCCTGCTTTCTTCTTTTGTGTTTGATAAACCTTAAGAAAAAACCAAAAAAATGTTAGTAGTAGTTTATCTCTTTGCTGTAGTAAAGAAAACCCAAAAATATTTCCCGTTCTTCTTTTGCTTGTTGGGAGCTTTCCCGTGTAAATAGTTTTTATTTTCTTTTCTTTCCTTTGGGGGTCAGTAGGAGAAGACCATGATTAAATTGTTGAAGTGGCTCTTATATGCATCATTGTTGATTTAACCAAGAGCCCATATTGCCTTGTCTTCTCCCGTTTATTGAATGCTTGCAGATTCTAGCTTAGTCCAATGCACGTGCACTCTTATTATTATACACATCATTCGGTCGTGCAAGTGAAAGGCAATAATGATGATATATGATGGACTTATTGGGATGAGAAAAGCTGGTATGAACTCGACCTCTCTTGTTTTTGTAAATATGATGATTCATCGTTCCTGAGTCAGCTATTATGAAGTAAACATATTTGCAATGACATTTAGAGATTATAGTTGCTTGTGCCATGCTTGATTAGCTATGAGTTATAATGGTTTACCTTGCGTGCCAACATGCTATTAGAATGATTATGATGTGGTATGATGGGATGGTATCCTCCTTTGAATGTATTAAGTGACTAGACTTGGCACATGTTCATGCATTTAGTTGAATCAAATCAACATAGCCTTCATGATATTTATGTTCATGGCAGATTATATCCTACTCATGCTTGTACTCGGTGTGAATTAATTTTAATGCATGTTTACGACTGTTGTCGCTCTCTTAGTTGGTCGCTTCCCAGGCTTTTGCTAGCCTTCACTTGTACTAAGAGGGAATACTGCTTGTGCATCCAAACTCCTTAAACCCCAAAGTTGTTCCATATGAGTCCACTATACCTACCTATATGCGGTATTTACCTGCCGTTCCTAGTAAATTTGTATGTGCCAAACTCTAAACCTTCAAATGAAATTCTGTTTTGTATGCTCGAGCAGCTCATGTTTCAACTAGGGCTGCCTATATCTTCCATGCTAGGTGGGTTATTCTCAAGAGGAGTGGACTCCGCTCCTCATTCACGAGAAAGGGCCGATAACCGGTATGCCCAGTCCCATGATCCAAAAAGATCAAAGCAAATCAAAATAATTAAACAAAAACTCCCCCAGGGCTGTTGTATGTTGGAGGCACTCGTTGTTTCGAGCAAGCCATGGATTGATGCTTGTTGGTGGTTGGGGGAGTATAAACCTTTACCATTCTGTTTGGGAACTGCCTATAATGCATGTAGTATGGAAGATACAGCCATCTCATAGTTGATGCGTTGACACCAAAAGTATGCCGATCAAAATGTTATTCAATCTCTATTTTAAAATCGAGCTCTGGCACCTCTACAAATCCCTGCTTCCCTCTGCGAAGGGCCTATCCATTTCCTTTTATGTTGAGTCATCACCCTTCTTATTAAAAGCACCCGCTGGAGAGCACACTGTCATTTGCATTCATTATTATTGGTTTATATTGGGTATGACTTGACTGGATCTCTTTTACCATGAATTACAATGTTTAGTCAGTCCTTGATCTTTAAAGGTGCTCGGCATTTATGTTTTGCGGTCTCAGAAAGGGCTAGCGAGATACCATTTTGTTATATCATGTTATGATTATTTTGTGAAAGTGTTGTCATCCGAGTTTTATTATTATGGCTCGCTAGCTGATTATGCTATTGATATGAGTAATTGTGAGACCTATGTTTTATTGTTAGTATGGTTAGTTCATAATATTTGTTGAAACTTGAATGCTGGCTTTTCATGTTACAACAACAAGAGCAAACGGAGTTTGTAAAAGTTTTTCTTTTTCTCTTTCAGTTTGTCAACTGAATTGCTTGAGGACAAGCAAGGGTTTAAGCTTGGGGGAGTTGATACGTCTCTGTCGTATCTACTTTTCCAAACACTTTTGCCCTTGTTTTGGACTCTAACTTGTATGATTTGAATGGAACTAACCCGGACTGATGCTGTTTTCAGTAGAATTGCCATGATGTTGTTTTATGTGCAAAAGTTCTCGGAATGACCTGAAACTCCACGGAATATCTTAGAATAAATAATAAAAAATCCTCACCAAAGATGAAGACCAGGGGGCCCACACCCTGTTCACGAGGGTGGGGGCGCCCCCCCTCCTGGGCGCGCCCCCTACCTTGTGGGCCCCCTGGAGACCCTCCGTCGCCAACTCCAACTCCATATATTGTCTTTCGGGGAGAAAAAAATCAGAGAGAAGAAATCATCGCGTTTTACGATATGGACCCGCCGCCAAGCCCTAATCTCTCTCGGCAGGGCTGATCTGGAGTCCGTTCGGGGCTCCGAAGAGGGGGATTCGTCACCGTCGTCATCATCAACCATCCTCCATCACCAATTTCATGATGCTCACCGCCGTGTGTGAGTAATTCCATCGTAGGCTTGCTGGACAGTGATGGGTTGGATGAGATTTATCATGTAATCGAGTTAGTTTTGTTAGGGTTTGATCCCTAGTATCCACTATGTTTTGAGATTGATGTTGCTATGACTTTGCTATGCTTAATGCTTGTCACTAGGGCCCGAGTGCCATGATTTCATATCTGAACCTATTATGTTTTCATGAATATATGTGAGTTCTTGATCCTATCTTGCAAGTCTATAGTCACCTACTATGTGTTATGATCCGGCAACCCCGAAGTGACAATAATCGGGACCACTCTTGGTGATGACCATAGTTTGAGGACTTCATGTATTCACTATGTGCTAATGCTTTGTTCCGGTTCTCTATTAAAAGGAGGCCTTAATATCCCTTAGTTTCCAATAGGACCCCGCTGCCACGGGAGGGTAGGACAAAAGATTTCATGCAAGTTCTTTTCCATAAGCATGTATGACTATATACGGAATACATGCCTACATTACATTGATGAATTGGAGCTAGTTCTGTATCACCCTATGTTATGACTATTACATGACGAACTGCATCCGGCATAATTATCCATCACTAATCCGGTGCCTACGAGTTTTCCATATACTGGTTCTCGCTTATTTACTTTTCCTTTGCTACTGTTACAATCACTACAAAATACCAAAAACATTACTTTTGCTGTCTTTACTTTTGTTACCGTTACCACCACTATCATATTACTTTGCTACTAAACACTTTGCTGCAGATACTAAGTTTCCGGGTGTGGTTGAATTGACAAATCATCTGCTAATACTTGAGAATATTCTTTGGCTCCCCTTGTGTCGAATCAATAAATTTGGGTTGAATACTCTACCCTCGAAAACTGTTGCGATCCCCTATACTTGTGGGTTATCACCGGGCAAACCCAACTATTGACCCAAGACATAATTCGGAGCTGATGCATATAATGCTATAAGTTTGGGGTGCCGCACTGTTGAAAGTGTTTGGACTTTTCTTGCCGTGTTATGGGGTACACTGAAGCCCCTGGCGGGCCGGACATACCGCCTATGCCCATGTTATTTTGAGTGCGTAACTATGTACGCGCGGCACAAACTTCGCCGCTTGACTGGGACTAGGATGGAGGCCGGATTGCTAGACGAGCTCTGGACATGCCGGACAATCCGGACTCGCTGACGGTGTCCGGGTTCTTGATCGCCGAATTGGCGGTCTGCCTAAGAAGGCTGCTTTGTACTTCTGCTGCGAGGGCCGCAGTGTGCTCCTCCGTACGGAGAAAGCGCTCTGTGTTTCCATTTACTGTTATAACCCCACGAGGTCCCGGCATTTTGAGCTTGAGGTATGCATAATGCGGTACCGCATTGAATCTAGCAAATGTGGTTCGTCCGAGCAGTGCATGATAGCCACTGTGGAAGGGGACGATGTCGAAGATTAATTCCTCGCTTCGGAAGTTGTCTAGAGATTCGAAGACCACTTCAAGTGTGATTGAGCCCGTGCAACATGCCTCTACACATGGTATGACACCTTTAAAGGTGGTTTTTGTGGGCTTGATCCTTGAGGGGTCAATGCCCATTTTGCGCACTGTATCCTGATAGAGCAGGTTCAGGCTGCTGCCACCGTCCATAAGGACTCATGTGAGATGGAATCCGTCAATGATGGGGTCGAGGACCAATGCGTCCGAACCGCCATGACGGATACTGGTAGGATGGTCCCTGCGATCGAAAGTGATCGGACAAGAGGACCATGGGGTGAACTTTGGGGCGACTGGCTCCATCGCATAGACGTCCCTTAGTGGATGCTTCCGTTCCCACTTGGGAATATGGGTTGCGTATATCATATTCACCATTTTCGCCTGGGGAGGAAATTTCTTCTGTCCTCCTGTGTTCAGTGGCCGGGGCTCCTCGTCGTCATCGCTATGCATCCCCTTTTCCTTGTTTTCGGCATTCAACTTGCCAGCCTGTTTGAACACCCACCATTCTCTGTTGGTGTGGTTGGCTGGATTATCGGGGGTGCCGTGAATTTGACACGAGCAATCGAGTATGCGGTCCAGACTGGACGGGCCTGAATTGTTTCTTTTGAATGGCTTTTTTCGCTGACCGGACTTAGAGCCACTGAATCCGGCATTGACTGGCCGGTTAGCCGTATCATGCGCTGGTAGTGTAGGCTTTGATGCCTCTTCCTCTAGTTGAGGTAGCGACCTGCGCTTTGGGTAACTTTTGGTAGGGCGCTCGAGTCCGTATTCCTCGGCTGCCAGGACTTCAGTCCATCTATCAGTTAGCACATCTTGATCAGCTTGAAGCTGCTGCTGTTTTTTCTTCAGGCTTTTCGCAGTGGCTATAAGCCAGCGCTTGAAGCGCTCCTGCTCGACGGGATCCTCAGGCACGATAAATTCTTCGTCGCCGAGGCTCACCTCGTCTTCGGAGAGGGGCATGTAATTGTCGTCCTCCGATTCTCCATCTGTTGCCTGCTCCTTAGGGCTATCTTGCCCATCCTCCCGCTCGAAGCTCGGTTGGGCGGGATTGTTTTCATCATCGGCATCATCCGTAGCGTTATTGTCTCTTGTGCCGGTATTGCTGTTTCTGCTATGGCGAGGCTTAGAGCGGCGCTGATGACGCCGTTGCTTAGATTGCTTCTCAAGGGGATTATCCTCCGTTGCCTTATCGCCATCACTTTCTTTGGGGGTGTCCACCATATATATATATATATCATATGATGAAGTGGCTGTCCAGCGCCCTGTGGGCGGTGGTTCCTGTTCTTCTCCAGCATCGTTGTCCATACCGTCGATGTCTTCGGAGTTGAACTCAAGCACATCGGTTAAGTCATCGACGATGGCTATTAAGTGGGTGGTGGGTGGGGAACAAATTTCTTCGTCGTCCGCTTCCCACTCCAGCCGGACATAGTTCGGCCAAGAGTCTCCTGACAAAGAGAGAGACCTTAAAGAATTTAGCACGTTGCCCAAAGGCGAGTGTTGAAAGATATCCACGGAGGTAAACTCCATGATCAGTGCCCAATCAGATTCGGTAGGCATGGACGCACGCGGTTCGGAGCCTGTGGCCGGAGACAAGTCCGGTGGTCCGATGACACAGATTTCTTTGGATAATAAGTCTGTGTTTGGCTCTAGCGCCGACGAGTGTGCGGCCTCTGTGGCGGGGTCCATCCACCCGTCCTTGGATGGCGCAATCTGCTCCGGATTAAGGGCCGGGGCAGCCACAGGTGTGATCTCCTGAACACTGTCTGATGGCAGATCTAAGTCATGCTCGTCGTGACAGTTCGGTGCACCTGACATGGGCTCGAATCCGTCGAAGATCAAGTCTCCGCGGATATCGGCCGTATAGTTGAAGCTTCCAAACCTGACCTGATGGCCAGGGGCGTAGCTATTGATCTGCTCCAGATGGCCAAGCGAGTTGGCCCGCAGTGCGAAGCCACCGAATACGAAGATCTGTCTGGGAAGGAAAACCTCACCCTTGATCGCATCGCTGTAGATGATTGAAGGAGCCATCAAGCCTTATCGTGACTGCATGGTGGAACTCTCAACGGAAGCACCAATGTCGGTGTCAAAACTGGCGGATCTCGGGTAGGGGGTCCCGAACTGTGCGTCTAAGGCTAATGGTAACAGGAGGCGGGGGACACGATGTTTACCCAGGTTCGGGCCCTCTCGATGGAGGTAATACCCTACTTCCTGCTTGATTGATCTTGAAGATATGAGTATTACAAGAGTTGATCTACCACGAGATCGTAGAGGCTAAACCCTAGAAGCTAGCCTATGATTATGATCGTTGTTCTCCTACGGACTAAACCCTCCAGTTTATATAGACATCGGAGGGGGCTAGGGTTACACAGAGTCGGTTACAGAGAAGGACATTTACGTATCCGAATCTCCAAGCTTTCCTTCCACGCAAAGGAGAGTCCCACCCAGACATGGGACAGAGTCTTCAATCTTGTATCTTCATAGTCCAACAGTCCGGCCAAAGTATATAGTCTGGCTGTCCGAGGACCCCCTAATCCAGGACTCCCTCACCACCCCCTCCTTGTCCTATTCAGACTAGTGGGGGAGTGGGCGTGCGGCCTGCCCTGGCCGCCCCTCCTCTTCTCCACTAGGGCCCATGAGGCCCAATAAACCCCCGGGGGGTTCCGGTAACCCCTCGGTACTCCAGTATATGCCCGAAACCATCCGAAACCATTAAGGTGTCCGAACATAGTTATCCAATATGTCGATCTTTACGTATCGACCATTTCGAGACACCTCGTCATGTCCGTGATCATATCCAGGACTCAGAACTACCTTCGGCACATCAAAACACAAAAATCCATAATACCAATTGTCACCGAACTTTAAGCGTGCGGACCCTACGGGTTCGAGAACTATGTAGACATGACTGAGACACGTCTCCGGTCAATAACCAATAGCGGAACCTGGATGCTCATATTGGCTCCTACATATTCTACGAAGATCTTTATCGGTCAAACCGCATAACAACATACGTTGTTCCTTTGTCATCGGTATGTTACTTGCCCGAGATTCAATCATCGGTATCTCAATACCTAGTTCAATCTCATTACCGGCAAGTCTCTTTACTCGTTATGTAATGCATCCCGCAACTAACTCATTAGCTACATTGCTTGCAAGGCTTATAGTGATGTGCATTACCGAGAGGGCCCAGAGATACCTCTCCGACAATTGGAGTGACAAATCCTAATCTCGAAATACGCCAACTCAACATGTACCTTCGGAGACACTTGTAGAGCTCCTTTATAATCACCGAGTTATGTTGTGACATTTAGTAGCACACAAAGTGTTCCTCCGGTAAACGGGAGTTGCATAATCTCATAGTCATAGGAACATGTATAAGTCATGAAGAAAGCAATAGCAACATACTAAATGATCAAGTGCTAAGCTAACGGGATGGGTCAAGTCAATCACATCATTCTCCTAATGATGTGATCCCGTTAATCAAATGACAACTCATGTCTATGGGTAGGAAACACAACCATCTTTGATCAACGAGCTAGTCAAGTAGAGGCATACTAGTGACATTAAATGCTCGCATATTCCAGCTTAGTCCAATGCACGTGCACTATTATTATTATCGACACCATTTGGTCATGCAAGTGAAATTAAATAATGACGATATATGATGGAGTGATTGAGATGAGAGAAGCTGGTATGAACTCGACCTCTCTTGTTTTTGTAAATATGATTAGTTCATCGTTCCTAATTCAGCCTATTATGAATGAAACATGTTTTCAATGACAATTAGAGATATAGTTGCTTATGCGATGCTTAATTAGCTAGGAGTTTATAATGGTTTACCTTGCGTGCCAACATGCTATTAAAATGGTTGTGATGTGGTATGATAGGGTAGTATCCTCCTTTGAATGATTTGAGTGACTTGACTTGACACATGTTCACGCATGTAGTTGAAATAAAATAAACATAGCCTTCACGATATTTATGTTCATGGTGGATTATATCCTACTCATGCTTGCACTCAATGTTTATTAATTTTAATGCATGTTCATGACCGTTGTCGCTCTCTAGTTGGTTCCTTCCCAGTCTTTTTCTAGCCTTCACTTGTACTAAGCGGGAATACTGCTTGTGCATCCACTCTATAAACCCCAAAGTTATTCCATATGAGTCCACCATACCTTCCCATATGCGGTATCTACTTGCCGTTCCAAGTAAATTTGTATGTGCCAAACTCTAAACCTTCAAATGAAATTCTGTTTTGTATGCTCGAATAGCTCATGTATCAACTAGGGTTGTCTGTATCTTCAATGCTAGGCTGTTTATTCTCAAGAGGAGTGGACTCCGCTCCTCACTCACGAGAAAATGGCTGGTCACCGGGATGCCCAGTCCATGCTCAAATCAAATCAAAATAACTACAAACAAAACTCCCCCAGGACTATTGTTAGTTGGAGGCACCCGTTGTTTCGGGTGAGCCATGGGATGATGCTTGTTGGTGGTGGGGGAGTATAAAATTTACCATTCTGCTTGGGAACCGCCTATAGTGTGTGTAGCATGGAAAATATTGAGATCTCTCGGTTGTTATGTTGACAATGAAAGTATGCCGCTCAAAATATTATTTAGCTATATTTCAAAATCGAGCTCTGGCACCTCTACAAATCCCTGCTTCCCTCTGCGAAGGGCCTATCTATTTATTTTTATGTTGAGTCATCCTCCTCTTATTAAAAAGCACCAGTTGGAGAGCACCGCTGTCATTTGCATCCATTACTATTAATTTATATTGAGTATGACTATGACTGGATCTCTTTTACCATGAATTACAATGTTTAGTCAGTGCTTAATCTTCAGAGGTGCTCTGCATTTATGTTTTGCGGTCTCAGAAAGGGCTAGCGAGATACCATCTTGTAGTATCATATTATGATTGTTTTGAGAAAGTGTTGTCATTTGAGATTTATTATTATTGCTCGCTAGTTTATTATGCCATTGATATGAGTAAACATGGGACCTAAGTGTTATTATGAATATGGTTAGTACATAATCTTTGCTGAAAACTTGAATGCTGGCTTTACATATTTACAACAACAAGAGCAAACAAAGTTTGTAAAAGTTTTTCTTTATCACTTTCAGTTTATCAACTGAATTGCTTGAGGACAAGCAAATGTTTAAGCTTGGAGGAGTTGATACGTCTCCATCGTATCTACTTTTCCAAACAGTTTTGCCCTTGTTTTGGACTCTAACTTGCATGATTTGAATGGAACTAACCCGGACTGACGCTGTTTGCAGCAGAATTGCCATGGTGTTATTTTTGTGCAGAAATAAAAGTTCTTGGAATGACCTGAAACTTCATGGAGATTATTTTTGGAATATATAAAAAATACTGGCAAAAGAATCAAGGCCAGGGGCCCCACACCCTATCCATGAGGGTGGGGGGCGCCTACCCCCCTGGGCACGCCCCCTACCTCGTGGGCCCCCTGGTGCTCCACCGACCTCAACTCCAACTCCATATATTCACGTTCGAGGAGAAAAAAATCAGAGAGAAGGATTCATCGCATTTTACGATACGGAGCCGCCGCCAAGCCCTAATCTCTCCCGGGAGGGCTGATCTGGAGTCCGTTCGGGTCTCCGGAGAGGGGAATCCATCGCCATCGCCATCATCAACCTTCCTCCATCACCAATTTCATGATGCTCACCGCCGTGCGTGAGTAATTCCATCGTAGGCTTGCTGGACGGTGATGGGTTGGATGAGATTTACCATGTAGTCAAGTTAGTTTTGTTAGGGTTTGATCCCTAGTATCCATTATGTTCTGAGATTGATGTTTCTATGACTTTGCTATGCTTAATGCTTGTCACTAGGGCTCGAGTGCCATGATTTCAGATCTGAAGCTATTATGTTTTCATGAATATATGTGAGTTATTGATCCTATCTTGTAAGTCTATAGTCACCTATTATGTGTTTTTATCCGTTAACCCCGAAGTGACAATAATCGGGATACTTACCGGTGATGACCATAGTTTGAGGAGTTCATGTATTCACTAAGTGTTAATGCTTTGGTCTGGTACTCTATTAAAAGGAGGCCTTAATATCCCTTAGGTTCCAATAGGACCCCGCTGCCATGGGAGGGTAGGACAAAAGATGTCATGCAAGTTCTTTTCCATAAGCACGTATGACTATATTCGGAATACATGCCTACATTACATTGATGAACTGGAGCTAGTTCTGTGTCACCCTATGTTATAACTATTGCATGAGAAATCGCATCTGGCATAATTATCCATCACTGATCCAATGCCTACGAGCTTTTCACATATTGTTCTTTGCTTAGTTACTTTGTCGTTGCCACTGTTACAATTACTACAAAACCGCTACTGTTACTTTTGCTACCGTTACCGTTACTTCAAAACTACTTTGCTACTAAATACTTTGCTGCAGATATTAAGTTATCCAGGTGTGGTTGAATTGACAACTCAACTGCTAATACTTGAGAATATTCTTTGGCTCCCATTGTGTCGAATCAATAAATTTGGGTTGAATACTCTACCCTCGAAAACTGTTGCGATCCCCTATACTTGTGGGTTATCACATGTCGCCAT
The DNA here is from genome assembly GCF_002162155.2 of Triticum dicoccoides. Classification (NCBI taxonomy): domain Eukaryota; kingdom Viridiplantae; phylum Streptophyta; class Magnoliopsida; order Poales; family Poaceae; genus Triticum; species Triticum dicoccoides. The sequence goes on along the minus strand of NC_041383.1, from coordinate 533,224,790 downwards.
ATATTATATCGTTGGAGTCGTATTTGCACATAGTTTCCAGCTATACAATTTTTGTAACATGCATTAACACATTTTTGGTTACATTTGAGGTTATACACCAGCAAGTGTTTCCCGCAACACACACGGCTTATTCCATCACAAACAGCTCTGATGGATCAACTGTCTGCCATGTATCGCACACGCAACTCTAATCTGATTCGTGCTTTATGTCTCCGACATCGCTCGCACAGTTCATCTTATTTGCCACGTATCACTGTGTCATCCTCTGCAAGCGTCCCTCGACAAGCTCTGCTCGCCGTTAGGTGCCGCAGCGTGCTCTGTTGCGTCTGTTGGCATGCTCTGGTCACGTCTGTCGGTGTGCTCGGCTTGTGGACAACTTTTCCTTGAGGCAACCGCGGAGCGCTCTGCTCGCGTCCCTCCGCGCGTGCTCTGCCAGCGGTTGGGCGTGCGCACGATTACGTCGGGGGCCCATATGCATGCGGTTGCGCCGTGTGCGTTGCCACGCGACGCAGTTACGTGTGACATGATGGAGTTACACGCTGCAAATTAGAACTGCCATCAGTGCCTGCCGATATTCCTGGCCGTCCGGCTTCCCCTTTAATTAGCGCGGCCATTATAACCTTAGTCTCTTCAACCTTTCGATCGCACCCCACAACACAACAAGCACACCCACGACGACACATAGAGAGGGGATGTCCGGCGGCGCTCCAATGGAGTTCGGCGAGCATAGAGTGGAGATCCACACGAGGGAGACAGATCTCTCGGTGGTGTACACCATCGACCTGGCCGTGGTGGACGACTACATCAACAGCGTTGAGCAGTTGATTGCTGGAGACAAGTACAAGGTGGTCGGCATCGACCTCCAGTACACCGCCGGTTGTCCCAGCATAGATCAGAAGGTTGCCGTCACCCAGTTGTGCATGCTCCATCATGTCCTCATCTACCACTACTGCATGGCCACAGAGCCTTGCGACCGTTTCAACAGGATTGTCAATAGCATTGACTACAGGTTCACCACGATGGATACCACCAACGATGTAAAAGCACTCAGTATTATGGGCTTGGCCTGCAAGAACCTTGTCGAAATCCGTGACCACTACACGGTCTGGGGCAGCACGAAGGACTCCCTGGTAGAACTCACCTCGGCCATCATTGACCCCTACTACAAAAAGATGAAGCGGGATGCCTAGAGAATGAGTCCCGTATCTTGGCACGGGGCCTGGATGCGGCAACTGGATGAACCTCACCTCAGGTTTGCAGCCAAGAGCGTGTACACATGCTACGAGATGCACATGCAGATCGTTTACATGAGGAAGTGCCTCGTTACCCAAATCGACGAGTCCGGATCGAGTCACAAGCAGAGCAAGCATCACAAGAAGTAGATGATGATCAGATGATCATTTATGCTAGTTAATCATTGATGACCCACAAGTATAGGGGATCTATCATAGTCCTTTCGATAAGTAAGAGTGTCGAACCCAATGAGGAGCAGAAGGAAATGACAAGCGGTTTTCAGTAAGGTATTCTCTGCAAGCACTGAAATTATCGGTAACAGATAGTTTTGTGATAAGGTAATTTGTAACGGGTAACAGGTAATGAAAGTAAATAAGGTGCAGCAAGATGGCCCAATCCTTTTTGTAGCAAAGAACAATCATGGGCAAACTCTTATATAGAGAAAAGCGCTCCCGAGGACACATGGGAATTATCGTCAAGCTAGTTTTCATCACGCTCATATGATTCACGTTCGTTACTTTGATAATTTGGTATGTGGGTGGACTGGTGCTTGGGTACTGCCCTTTCTTGGACAAGCATCCCACTTATGATTAACCCCTATTACAAGCATCCACAACTACAAAAGAAGTATTAAGGTAAACCTAACCATAGCATGAAACATATGGATCCAAATCAGCCCCTTATGAAGCAACTCATAAACTAGAGTTTAAGCTTCTGTCACTCTAGCAACCCATCATGTACTTATTACTTACCAATGCCTTCCTCTAGGCCCAAACAATGGTGAAGTGTCATGTAGTCGACATTCACATAACACCACTAGAGGAAAGACAAGATACATCTCATCAAAATATCGAACGAATACCAAATTCACATGACTACTTATAGCAAGACTTCACCCATGTCCTCAGGAACAAATGTAACTACCCACAAATCATATTCATGTTCATAATCAGAGGTGTATTAATATGCATAAAGGATCTGAACATATGATCTTCCACCAAATAAACCAACTAGCATCACCTACAAGGAGTAATCAACTACAAGGAGTAATCAACACTACTAACAACCCACAGGTACCAAACTGAGGTTTTGAGACAAAGATTGGATACAAGAGATGAACTAGGGTTTTAGAGGAGATGGTGCTGGTGAAGATGTTGATGGAGATTGACCCCCTCCTGATGAGAGGATCGTTGGTGATGACGATGGCGATGATTTCCCCCTCCCTGAGGGATGTTTCCCCGGCAGAACAGCTCTGCCGGAGCCCTAGATTGGTTCCGCCAAGGTTCCGCCTCGTGGCGCCGGTGTTCCATCTCGAAAACTTGCTTATGATTTTTTCCAGGGTAAAAGACTTCATGTAGCAGAAGATGGGCACCGGAGGCCTGCCAGGGGGTCCCACAAGGCAGGGGGGCGTGCTCCCCACCCTCGTGGCCAGGGTGTGGGCCCCCTCTGGTTGATTCTTTCTCCAGTATTTTTTATATATTCCAAAATGTGCCTCCATGAAGTTTCAAGGCTTTTGGAGTTGTGCAGAATAGGTCTCTAATATTTGCTCCTTTTCCAGCCCAGAATTCCAACTGCCAGCATTCTCCCTCTTCATGTAAACCTTGTAAAATAAGAGAGAAAAGGCATAAGTATTGTGACATAACGTGTAATAACAGCCCATAATGCAATAAATATCGATATAAAAGCATGATGCAAAATGGACGTATCAATCATGCATGTAATATATAGTTTACTTTATTGGTGTGTGTGGAAATGTCATGTGTGTAGTAGCCACCTATGTAATTATGCATGTAATAGTTTACTTTGGTGTGTGCAGATGCCATGGTTGTAGTAGCCACCTATGTAAGTGGATGTTTAATTTGGTTATGCAAGCATGTCCTTATAAGTGTGTGTATATATATGTGTGTGTTGTTGTTCTATATGCAATCCCATCGCACAACACACACGTCTTATTAGCACCAACCGTCTGTGTTATTATCGGTCTTCACACACATTTCTGATTACAGACCTGTTTGCCGCGTATCACACAGATATTTGTTAAGTTGAACCGTTTCTGTTCTCATGTCTCAACGTAAACAGTTCATCCGAGTGAATCGCATGCCGTATATCGCACACACCTTGATTTGGCTGACCGTTTCTTTTTTGTTGCCTAATCACAAACAGTTCATCCGAGTGAACCATATGATGTATATTGCACACGCCTTCATCTGGCTGCCCGTTTCTTTTGTTTCTCCTCATCGCAAACAGTTAATTGAACTGAACCATATGCCCTTCATCGCACATGCAACTAAAACCTGAATCGTGTTTGATGCATCCGTCATCGCAAACATTTTACACATTTCTGACTGTTTTCATACAGCATCATTTGCGATTATTGCATCGCACATAGTTTCTCGAAGGGGCTCTGATCGTAGTGTCGCGTTAGCAGCATCCTGCAGTAGTGGAGGATACCAAGCAGGTTGATTTTGTCCCCGGTGACTCGTCCCAGAAGTTCATTATCAGTGCCAACATGGATCCAAAATAGGAAACCACGCCCATCGAGTTCATCCGTGAGAACTGGCACATCTTTGCATGGAAGCCTTCAGACATGTCGGGTGTACAGAGGGAACTCGTTGAGCACACCCTCATTATTGACCCAAAGTTTAAACCGGTCAAGCAATTCCTTCATCGTTTTAACGAAGAGAGGCGTAAGGCCATTGGAGAAGAAGTGGCCCGGCTCTTAATGGCCAGGTTCATTGTTGAAGTTTTTCATCCTGAGTGGTTGGCGAACCCGGTGCTGGTAGTTAAGAAAAACGGCACTTGGCGTATGTGTGTGGATTACACGGACCTTAACAAGGCTTGTCCAGCTGATCCTTTTGCTCTTCCTCGTATTGATTAGATCATTGATGCTACGACGGGTTCTGAGCATTTGAGTTTCTTAGATGCTTATTCTGGTTATCATCAGATCAAAATGGTAGTTAAGGACGAGGAGAAGACATCTTTCATCACTCCTTTTGGAGCCTTCTGCTATGTGTCTATGCCTTTTGGGCTCAAGAGTGCCCAGGTGACTTATCAATGTTGTGTTCAGAATTGCCTTCACAGCCAGATAGGATGCAATGCTCATGCTTATGTGGATGATATCGTCGTGAAATCCAGGAAGAAGGAGACCTTACTAGATGATTTAAAGGAGACCTTTGATAACCTCCGGGTTTACAAGATGATGCTTAACCCGGTCAAATGTGTTTTTGTTGTGCAAGCAGGCAAGCTCTTGGGTTTTATTATCTCTGAGAGAGGTATTGAAGCTAACCCGGAGAAAATCAAGGCTATCACTTCTTTGGCTAAGCTGGCGTGTATTAATGACGTCCAACGTTTGGTGGGTCGTATTGCGGCTTAAAGCCTGTTTATAAGCCGCTTGGGAGAAAAGGCTATTCCTCTATACGAGATGACGAAGAAAACATATCACTTTGTCTGGAGTGATGCTGCCAATTAGGCGTTCGAGGCGCTTAAAAAATAATTGGCTGAGTCGCCGGTTTTTGCAGCTCCTATCAAGAAGGAGCCCTTGCTCTTATATGTGGCTGCTAATGGCAAAGACATCAGTGTAGCGGTTGTTGTGGAGAGGAAGGAAACAAGCAAGGAATATCTGGTTCAAAGGCCAGCTTACTATGTCAATGAGGTGTTAATTGAGTCTAAGCAAAGGTACCCACATTGGCAGAAGCTAGTCTATGGAGTGTTCATGGCCAGTCGCAAGTTGAAACATTATTTCCTTGGTCATCCTATTATGGTGGTCAGTTTTGCTCCTTTAGGGGACATTATTCAAAATTGAGAAGCCACAAACCGGGTGGCCAAGTGGGCCATTGAGCTTGGTCCTCATGGGTTGAAATATATGCCAATGACACCTATCAAGTCACAAGCTCTTGTGGATTTCATCAACGATTGGATAGAATTGCAGACACCAGAGGAAAAACCAGATAACACTTACTGGACGATTCACTTTGACGGGTCAAGGCAGCTGGAGGGCTCGGGGGCTAGAGTTATCTTGACTTCCTCACGAGGTGATAAGTTTTGTTATGTGCTACGATTAATGTTCCCTTGCACTAATAATGCAGCTGAGTATGAGGCTCTGCTCCATAGCCTTCGGGTGGCTAAAGAGATGAACTTAAGCCGGGTGAGGTGCTTTGGCGACTCAGAATTGGTGGCTCAGCAGGTCTCAGGAACTTGGAATTCTAAGGACCCGCTCATGGCGGGTTATCGCTGGACAGTTGACAGTATTGCAGGCCATTTAAAAGGTAATCAAGTGGAACATGTTGATCGTAGAAAGAATGAAGCGGCTGATGCTTTAAGCCGGCTGGGATCTCAGTGTAAGCCGGTACCACCCAATGTTTTTCTTGACATATTGCATAACCCTTCAGTTAAGCTACCAACAGAAGAGGATCTTGCAATCCCTGACCTGGAGAAATAGTTGGTGGCGACTCTTCATGCTATTCTTGATTAGACAGTGCTACCTCTTGAGCATGCGTTGGTTTTCCCTTGAAGAGGAAAGGGTGATGCGGCAAAGTAGCGTAAGTATTTCCCTCAGTTTTTGGGAACCAAGGTATCAATCCAGTAGGAGGCCACATGCAAGTCCCTCATACCTACACAAACAAATAAGAACCTTGCAACCAACACGATAAAGTGGTTGTCAATCACTTCACGGACACTTGCAAAAGTGAGATCTGATAGAGATGATAAGATAATATTTTTGGTGTTTTTATGATAAAGACTGAAAGTAAAGATTGCAAAATAAACGGCGCCAGAAATAGCTAGTTGACGGAAGATTAATATGATGGAAAATAGACCCGTGGGCCATAGGTTTCACTAGTGGCTTCTCTCAAGATGGCATAAATATTACGGTGGGTGAACAAATTACTGTCGAGCAATTGATAGAAAAGTGCATAATTATGAGAATATCTAGGCATGATCATGTATATAGGCATCACGTCCGTGACAAGTAGACCGACTCCTGCCTGCATCTACTACTATTACTTCACACATCGACCGCTATCCAGCATGCATCTAGAGTATTAAGTTCATAAGAACAGAGTAACGTATTAGGCAATATGACATGATGTAGAGGGATAAACTCAAGCAATATGATATAAACCCCATCTTGTTATCCTCGATGGCAACAATACAATACGTGTCGTTTCCCCTTCTATCACTGGAATCGAGCAATGCAAGATTGAACCCAAAGCTAAGCACTTCTCCCATTGCAAGAAAGATCAATCTAGTAGGCCAAACCAAACTGACAATTCGACGAGACTTGCAATGATAACCAATCATACATAAAAGAATTCAGAGAAGATTCAAATATTGTTCATAGATAATCTTGATCTTAAACCCACAATTCATCAGATCTCAACAAACACACCACAAAAAGAGTTACATCAAATAGATCTCCAAGAAGATCGAGGAGAACTTTGTATTGAGATCCAAAGAAAGAGAAGTAGCCATCTAGCTAATAACTATGGACCCGAAGGTCTATGGTAAACTACTCACACATCATCAGAGAGGCTATGGTGTTGATGTAGAAGCCCTTCATGATCAATTCCCCCTCCGGCAAAGCACCGGAAAAGGCCCCAAGATGGGATCTCACGGGTACAGAAGGTTGCGGCGGTGGAAATAGGGTTTTGTGGTGCTCCTGGTTGGTTTCGGGGTATATGGGTATATATAGGAGGAAGAAGTAGGTCGGTGGAGCTACGAGGGGCCCACAAGGGTGGGGGGCGCGCCCACGGGGGTAGGCGTGCCTCCCTACCTCATGGCCTCCTCGTTGATTTCTTGACGTCCACTCCAAGTCCTCTGGATCACGTTTGCTCCAAAAATAACTCACCCGAAGGTTTCATTCCGTTTGGACTCCGTTTGATATTCCTTTTCTGCGGAACACTGAAATAGGCAAAAAAACAGCAATTTGCACTGGGCCTTGGGTTAGTAGGTTAGTCCCAAAAAATAATATAAAAGTGTATAGTAAAGCCCATTAAACATCCAAAACAGATAATATAATAGCATGGAACAATAAAAAATTATAGATACGTTGGAGACATATCAAGCATCCCCAAGCTTAATTCCTGCTCGTCCTCGAGTAGGTAAATGACAAAAACAGAATTTTTGATGTGGAATGCTACCTAGCATATTTCTCAATGTAATTTTCTTTATTGTGGCATGAATGTTCAGATCCAAAAGATTCAAGATAAAAGTTTAAAATTGACATAAAAATAATAATACTTTAAGCATACTAACTAAGCAATCATGTCTTCTCAAAATAACATGGCGAAAGAAAGTTATCCCTACAAAATAATATAGTATGGCTATGCTCTATCTTCATCACACAAAATATTTAAATCATGCACAACCCCGATGACAAGCCAAGCAATTGTTTCATACTTTTGATGTTCTCAAACTTTTTCAATTTTCACGCAATACATGAGTGTGAGACATGGACATAGCACTATATGTGGAATAGAATGGTGGTTGTGGAGAAGACAAAAAGGAGAAGCTAGTCTCACATAAACTAGGCGTATCAACGGGCTATGGAGATGCCCATCAATAGATATCATTGTGAGTGAGTAGGGATTGCCATGCAACGGATGCACTAGAGCTATAAGTGTATGAAAGCTCAACAAAAGAAACTAAGTGGGTGTGCATCCAACTCGCTTGCTCATGAAGACCTAGGGCATTTTGAGGAAGCCCATCATTGGAATATACAAGAAAAGTTCTATAATGTAAAATTCCCACTAGTATATGAAAGTGACAACATATAAGACTCTCTATCATGAAGATCATGGTGCTACTTTGAAGCACAAGTGTGGTAAAAGGATAGTAACATTGTCCCTTCTCTCTTTTTCTCTCATTTTTTTATTTGGGCCTTCTTTTTTTTCTTTTTGGCCTATTTTCTTTCTTTTTTTTCTTTTCATCCGGAGTCTCATCCCGACTTGCGGGGGAATCATAGTCTCCATCATCCTTTCCTCACTTGGGACAATGCTCTAATAATGATGATCATCACACTTTTATTTACTTACAACTCAAAGATTACAACTCAATACTTAGAACAAAATATGACTCTATGTGAATGCCTCCGGCGTTGTACCGGGATATGCAATGAATCAAGAGTGACATGTATGAAAGAATCATAAAGGTGGCTTTGCCACAAATACAATGTCAACTACATGATCATGCAAAGCAATATGACAATGATGAAGTGTGTCATAATAAATGGAACGATGGTAAGTTGCATGGAAATATATCTCGGAATGGCTATGGAAATGCCACAATAGATAGGTATGGTGGCTGTCTTGAGGAAGGTATATGGTGGGTGTATGATACAGGCGAAAGGTGTGCGGTATTATAGAGGCTAGCAATGGTGGAAGGGTGAGAGTGCGTATAATCCATGGACTCAACATTAGTCATAAAGAACTCACATACTTATTGCAAAAATCTATTATTTATTGAAACGAAGTACTACGCGCATGCTCCTAGGGGGGTAGATTGGTAGAAAAAGACCATCGCTCGTCCCCGACCGCCACTCATAAGGAAGACAATCAATAAATAAATCATGCTCCGACTTCATCACATAACGGTTCACCATACGTGCATACTACTGGAATCAAAAACTTTTGAACAAGTATTTCTCAAATTCACAACTACTCAACTAGCATAACTCTAATATCACCATCTTCATATCTCAAAACAATCATCAAGTATCAAACTTCTCTTAGTATTCAATGCACTTATATGAAAGTTTTTATTATATCCATCTTGGATGCCTATCATATTAGGACTAAATTTATAACCAAGGCAAACTACCATGCTATTCTAAAAGACTCTCAAAATAATATAAGTGAAGCATGAGAGATAATTTCTATAAAATATAACCACCACCGTGCTCTAAAAGATATAAGTGAAGCACTAGAGCAAAATTGTTTAGCTCAAAAGATATAAGTGAAGCACATAGAGTATTATAATAAATTTCGATTAATGTGTGTCTCTCCCAAAAGGTGTGTACAGCAAGGATGATTGTGGTGAATAAAAATATAGCTCCAAGTAAACTTACCGATGGACGAAGACAAAAGAGGGGATGCCTTCCGGGGCATCCCCGAGCTGAGGATTTTTGGTTTTCCTTGAATTTTACCTTGGGGTGCCTTGGGAATCCCCAAGCTTAGGCTCTTGCCACTCCTTGTTCCATAATCCATCAAATCTTTACCAAAAACTTGAAAACTTCACAACACAAAACATAACAGAAAATCTCATGAGCTACCTTAGCGAAAGAAAACAAAACACCACTTCAAGGTACTGTAATTAACTCATTATTTATTTATATTGGTGTTAAACCTACTGTATTCCCACTTCTCTATGGTTCATAACCTCCGATACTAGCTATAGACTAATCAAAATAAGCAAACAACACACGAAAAACAGAATCTGTCAAAAACAGAACAGTCTGTAGTAATCTGTATCAAACGCATACTTTTGGAACTCGAAAATTCTAAAATAAATTGCTGGACGAGAGGAATTTATCTATTAATTATCTGCAAAAAGAATCAACTAAATATCACTCTCCAGTAAAAAGTTCTAATCTCGTGAGTGCTAAAGTTTCTGTTTTTTACAGCAAGATCAAAAAGACTTCACCCAAGTCTTCCCAAAGGTTCTACTTGGCACAAACACTCATTTAAACATGAAAACACATCTAACCAGAGGCTATATGAATTATTTATTACTAAACAGAACTAAAAATAAATAAACAAAAATAAAATTGGGTTGGCTCCCAACAAGCGCTATCGTTTAACGCCCCTAGCTAGGCATAAAGGCAAGGATAGATCTAGGTATTATCATCTTTGGCATGCAATCCATAAGTGGCTCTCATAATAGATTCATAAGTTAATTTTATTTTATTTCTAGGAAAGTGTTCTATGCCTTTCCTTAACAGAAATTGGAATCTAATATTCCCTTCTTTCAGATCCATAATTGCACCAATCGTTTAAGGAAAGGTCTACATAGAATAATAGGACATGAAGGATTGCAATCTATGTCAAGGACAATGAAATCTACGGGCACATAATTCCTATTTGCAACAATAAGAACATCATTAATTCTTCACATAGGTTTCTTAATAGTGGAATCCGCAAGGTGCAAGTTTAAAGAACAATCATCAAATTCACGGAAACCTAACATATCACACAAAGTTTTTGGAATCGTGGAAACACTAGCGCCCAAATCACACAAAACATAGCATTCATGGTCTTTAGTTTTAATTTTAGTAGTAGGTTCCCACTCATCATAAAGTTTTCTAGGGATAGAAACTTCCAATTCAAGCTTTTCTTCATAGGATTGCTTTAAAGCATCAACGATATGTTTGGGAAAAGCCTTATTTTGACTATAAGCATGCGGAAAATTTAGCACGGATTGCAACAAGGAAATACAATATATTAAAGAACAATTATCATAATTAAATTCCTTGTAATCCAAAATAGTGGGTTCATTGCTATGTAAAGTTTTGACCTCTTCAATCCCACTTTTATCAATTTTTGCATCAAGATCTAAAAACTCCGAATCATTGGGACACCTTTTAACTAAAGTTGACTCATCTCCAGTCCCATCATTATCAAGATTCATATTGAAAAACAAAGATTTAATAGGGGACACATTAATTACTTTTATGTCTTCGTCCTTATTATCATGAAAACTAGAAGAACACGCTTTCATAAAGCAATCTTGTTTATCATGCATCCTAGCGGTTCTTTCTTTGCACTCATCAATGGAAATTCTCATAGCTTTGAGAGACTCATTCATATCATGCTTAGGTGGAATAGATCTAAGTTTCAATCAACATCAAGAGAAATTCTATCCACGTTCCTAGCCAACTCATCAATCTTAGGCAATTTTTCCTCAAGCAAAGCATTGCAATTCTTTTGAGAAATCATAAATTCTTTAACACTAGTCTCAAAATCAAAGGGCATCTTATTAAAATTTCCATAAAAGTTGTTGTAGGAATTTAAACCAATAATGAGGCTGGCCAACTCGCATGGAGAAGGCTCCCCTAATCACTTCCTTCGATGGCCATTCGATCATGGTCAAACTGGTCTTTGACTTTGTTTGGACCGTTAGATGCTCCCTGCTCTTGGTGCTGGTTTTGACCGCGTGGTAAGTTTGCATGGCCAATGACCGGTGGGCTCTTGTTCTGTGCCTATTGGCTGGGTAAGCCGTTTCGAGGTGCGAGTGCGCCCTCTCCCCACACGCCGCGTGCGTGTCGTGCCATTTGCGGGGGCGGGGGTAACCCTGCCGTCGAAAGCCCCTCGGCCCAATCCAATAGCCCACACTCCGCAACCCTCCCTCCCTCCTCGACCTCTCTCCCTTAGCCGCCACGAACCCTAGGTCCCTTTCCTACGATCCCGTGGTCGTTGCCCCTGCTCCATCCGACCTCCCTTGTCAGTCGTCGCCGCCGCCGCTACGGCTCCTCCGTCCATCGATTATGTCCGTGCAGGTGGCCAGTTTCCCTCCGCCCCAACCTTCTCCATTGTCTCCCCAGTTCATCCTCCATCCCTTGCTGCTCGAGATTCTCATCTACTCAGGCCGCGAGGAAACCACGTGAGGAGGAGAGACCTCGTCTCGAGAAGCCGCGGGAGGAGGGGCTCAACCAGAGAGGAGCAGATGCCAGCCAGGTAGTCGGCTCGGCTCGACGTCGTCCTTCGTGTCTGGGCCGCGACAGACCCTAGCACCGTCCTTCAGGTGTCTTCACGGTTGTAGGTGTGTATGTGATCCCCAAACCATCTCTCTCTCTCTCCCGCACTCATTTTCTCTCTCTCAAGTTTTGCCTTTGAGGCTGTGGATCTAAGCACTAGCTGTTTGTAAAAATGCTCAAGATGGGCTGCTTAGAGGAGGGCAGTATGTTCTACAGTTTCAGTTATATGATTACATACAGCTACAGAAAAGTTTACATGATTCTATAATTATTGTTGGAGATTTTTACTCACGGTAAATTTCTACAGATATGCACTACAAGCTAAAGGCGCACAATCTGTATATTTTGTTCCAATAAAGAAACCTGGACCATATAGAATGATCCGATGATAGGATCCTGCTGCGTTCTAATGAACAGATTTTTCAAAGGATCTGTTTAAAGACAACATGCATATATTTGTACAGAGATCATATCATTTTGATGCCCATGTAAATTCTCTTATCTCTTTGATGTGCATCTTCTTTAGGAACTTACCTCGTTGCAATTTCTGGTCATGCTTTGCATAGCTAAATCGGTATCAAGAATATTGTATGCTTTATTTCTTACCACGTCTGATCGACTAATATGGCTACGTCTATGCAATACTTTTATAGATGAAGTTGGTGGTACATGGAGACCCAAGATGCACTGACGGAAGATATCAGGGGAGCTGAGGAAAATGCAGGTGTGTATGTGTGAAAAATTATTGCTTTAACTCAAGGTATTGTTATCGGTCGTCTGATATATGAAAGTACATGATGTCACCACGCTCAAATTCCAGCTATTATCACTATCAAATAGTGTCAAACAGAGCATCTTATACTTTGTTTCTACGTGCAGATTAGCTCTTCGTTCTTTCAAGCGCTATGTTGCTTACTGATACGTCCATTTGGCATCATGCTTTTATATCAATATTTATTGCATTATGGGCTGTTATTACACATTATATCTCAATACTTATGGCTATTCTCTCTTATTTTACAAGGTTTACCATTAAGAGGGGGAATGCCGGCAGCTGGAATTCTGGCTGGAAAAGGAGCAAACGCTAGAAACCTATTCTGCACAACTCCAAATGTCCTGAAACTCCACGAAACAACTTTTTGGATTTAATAAGATTTTATGGGCGAAAGAAATAGGCTAGGGGGCCCACACCCTGTCCAGGAGACAGGAGGGTGCGCCCCCCCTATAGGGCGCGGCCCCTATCTCCTGGGCCCCTTGGTGGGCCTCCGGCGTCCATCTTCTTCTATATCATCACTTTTACCCTGGAAAAAATCGGGGGCAATCTTACGGAACGAAACTCCGCCGCCATGAGGCGGAACCTTGGCGGAATCAATCTAGGGCTCTGGCAAAGCTGTTCTGCCGGGGACACTTCCCTCCAGGAGGGGGAAATCATCACCAACGTCATCACCAATGATCCTCTCATCGGGAGAGGGTCAATCTCCATCAACATCTTTACCAGCACCATCTCCTCTCAAAACCCTAGTTCATCTCTTGTATCCAATCTTGTATCAAAACCACAAATTGGTACCTGTGGGTTGCTAGTAGTGTTGATTACTCCTTGTAGTTGATGCTATTTGGTTTACTTGGTGGAAGATCATATGTTCAGATCCTTTATGCATATTATTACCCCTCTGATTATGAACATGAATATGCTTTGTGAGTAGTTACGTTTGTTCCTGAGGACATGGGTGAAGTCTTGCTATTAGTAGTCATGTGAATTTGGTATTCGTTCGATATTTTGATGAGATGTATGTTGTCTTTTCCTCTAGTGGTGTTATGTGAACGTCGACTACATGACACTTCACCATTATTTGGGCCTAGAGGAAGGCATAGGGAAGTAATAAGTATATGATGGGTTCCTAGAGTGACAGAAGCTTAAACCGTAGTTTATGCGTTGCTTCGTTAGGGGTTGATATGGACCCATATGTTTAATGTTGTGGTTAGGTTTACCTTAATACTCCTTTTTGTAGTTTCGGATGCTTGCAATAGGGGTTAATCATAAGTGGGATGCTTGTCTAAGTTAGGGCAGTACCCAAGTGCCGGTCCACCCACATATCAAATTATCAAAGTACCGAACGCGAATCTTATGAACGTGATGAAAACTAGCTTGACGATAATTCCCAATGTGTCCTCGGGAGCTCCTTCTTCATTATTAGAATTGTCCAGTCTTATCCTTTGCTACATAAAGGATTGGGACACCTTGCTGCACTTTATTTACTATATTTACTTTTTGCTCGTTACTATTTATCTTATCACAAAACTATCTATCACCTACTATTTCAGTGCTTGCAGAGAAAACCTTATCGAAAACCGCTTATCATTTCCTTCTGCTCCTCGTTGGGTTCGACACTCTTACTTATCGAAAGGACTACGATAGATCCCCTATACTTGTGGGTCATCAAGACTCTTTTCTGGTGCCGTTGCCGGGGAGCGTAGCGCTCTTGGTGAGTGGTACTTGGTAAGGAAACATTAATATAGTGTGCTGAAATTTTCTGTTACTTGTCACTATGGAAACTAATCCTCTGAGGGGCTTGTTTGGGATATCTTCACCCCAACCAGAAGAGCAAAGAGATGCTCCTCAACCTACTGAACTTTATGAAAATATTCACTTTGAGATTCCTTCGGGTATGATAGAAAAACTGCTAGCTAATCCTTTTGCAGGAGACGAAACATTGCATCCCGACTTACACCTTATCTTTGTGGATGAAGTTTGTGGATTATTTAAGCTTGCAGGTATTCCCGATGATGTTGTTAAAAGGAAGGTCTTCCCTTTATCTTTGAAGGGAGATGCAATGACATGGTATAGGCTATGTGATGATACGAGATCTTGGAATTATAAGCGATTGAAGTTGGAATTTCACCAGAAGTTCTATCCTATGCATCTTGTTCATCGTGATCGTAATTATATATATAATTTCTGGCCTCGCGAAGGAGAAAGCATCGCTCAAGCTTGGGGGAGGCTTAAGTCAATGTTGTATTCATGCCCCAATCATGAGCTCTCTCGGGAAATGATTATTTAGAATTTTTATGCTCGGCTTTCTCTTGATAATCGCAACCTGCTCGATACTTCCTATGCTGGTTCCTATATGCTGAAGACTATTGATTTCAAATGGGACTTATTGGAAAGAATTAAACACAACTCTAAAGATTGGGGTTCCGACGATGGTAAGGAGTCAGGTATGACACCTAAGTTCGATTGTGTTAAATCTTTTATGGATACCGATGCTTTCCGTGGATTTAGCTCTAAGTATGGACTTGACTCTGAGATAGTAGCTACTTTTTGTGAAACTTTTGCTACTTACGTTGATCTCCCTAAAGAAAAGTGGTTTAAATATAATCCTCCTGTTGAAGTGAAAGTAGTTGCACCTATTACAGTCGAAGAAAAGACTATTACATATAGTGATCCTATTATACCAACTGCTTATGTTGAAAACCCTCCTTTTCCTGTTAGGATAAAAGATCATGCTAAAGCTTCGACTGTTGTTCGTAAGAGTAATACTAGGACCTATACACCTCTTGAGAAAATTAATGTTAAACCTGGTATTGTATGATTAAAGATCTCTTGGATGAGGACTTAGATGGGCATGTTATCTCTTTCTTGGGTGAAACTGCTAATATTGCTAGACCCGATACTAAGACACGTAGACCTGTTGTAGGCACGCCTGTTATTTCTATTAAAATAGGAGATCATTGTTATCATGGCTTATGTGATATGGGTTCTAGTGCTAGTGCGATACCTTATGATCTTTATAAAGAAATTATGCATGATATTGCACCTGTTGAATTAGAAGACATTGATGTTACTATTAAGCTTGCAAATATGGACACCATTAAACCTATTGGGATTGTTAGAGATGTTGAAGTCTTGTGTGGGAAGATTAAATACCCTGCTGATTTTCTTGTTCTTGCTTCCCCACAAGATGATTTTTGTCCCATTATTTTTTATAGACCCTTCTTGAATACTGCTAGTGCTAAGATTAATTGTAAAAGGAAGGTCGTCACTGTTGGCATAGATGGTATGTCTCATGAGTTCAATTTTGCTAAGTTTAGTAGACATCCTCGTGAAAAGGAACCACCTAGTAAGGATGAAATTATTGGTCTTGCTTCCATTGTTGTTCCTCCAACTGATCCGTTAGAACAATATTTGTTAGACCATGAAAACGATATGTTTATGAAGGAAAGGGAAGAAATAGATGAAGTGTTCCTTAAACAAGAACCTATGCTGAAACATAACCTTCCCGTTGAAATTCTTGGGGACCCCCCTCCACCCAAGGGTGATCCCGTGTTTGAACTCAAACCCTTACCTGATAATCTTAAGTATGCTTATCTTGATGAAAAAGAAATATATCCTGTTATTATTAGTGCTAACCTTTCACAGACAGAAGAAGAAAGATTATTGAAAACTTTGAAGAAGCACAGAGCTACTATTGGATATACTCTGGATGATCTTAAGGGCATTAGCCCCACATTATGTCAACACAAAATTTCAGTGGAGAAAGATGACAAACCAGTTAGAGATCCTCAAAGACGATTAAATCCCAAGATGAATGAAGTGGTAAGAAAGGAGATACTAAAGCTCCTTGAGATAGGTATTATTTATCTCGTTACTGATAGTGAATGGGTAAGCCCTGTCCATCGTGTCCCTAAAAAGGGAGGTATTACCGTTGTTCCTAATGATAAAGATGAATTGATCCCACAAAGAATTATTATAGGTTATAGGATGGTAATTGATTTCGTAAGTTAAATAAAGCTACTAAGAAAGATCATTAACCTTTACCTTTTATTGATCAAATGCTAGAAAGGCTATCCAAACATACACATTTTTGCTTTCTAGATGGTTATTCTGGCTTCTCTCAGATACCTGTGTCGGCGAAGGATCAATCTAAAACTACTTTACTTGCCCTTTTGGTACTTTTGCTTATAGACGTATGCCTTTTGGTTTATGTAATGCACCTGCTACCTTTCAAAGATGCATGATGGCTATATTTTCTGATTTTTGTGAAAAGATTTGTGAGGTATTCATGGATGACTTCTCCGTCTATGGATCCTCTTTTGATGATTGTTTGAGCAACCTTGATCGAGTTTTGCAGAGATGCAAAGACACTAGTCTCGTCCTGAATTGGGAAAAGTGTCCCCACTTTATGGTTAATCAAGGCATTGTTTTGGGGCACAAGATCTCCGAGAGAAGTATTGAAGTTGATAAAGCCAAAGTTGATGCTATTGAAAAGATGCCATGTCCCAAGGACATAAAAGGTATAAGAAGTTTCCTTGGTCACGCCGGTTTTTATAGGAGGTTCATTAAGGACTTTTCTAAAATCTCTAGGCCCCTGACTAATTTGTTGCAAAAAGATATTCCTTTTGTTTTGATGATGATTGTGTAGAAGCATTTGAAACACTTAAGAAAGCTTTGATCACTGCACCTATTGTTCAGCCACCTGATTGGAATTTACCTTTTGAAATTATGTGCGATGCTAGTGATTATGCTGTAGGTGTTGTTTTAGGGCAAAGAGTCGATAAGAAATTGAATGTTATCCAGTATGCTAGTAAGACTCTTGATACTGCCCAGAGAAATTATGCTACTACTGAAAAAGAGTTCTTAGCAGTTGTGTTTGCATGTGATAAGTTTAGACCTTATATTGTTGATTCCAAAGTTACTATTCACACTAATAATGCTGCTATTAAATATCTTATGGAAAAGAAAGATGCTAAGCCTAGACTTATTAGATGGGTTCTCTTGCTCCAAGAATTTGATTTGCATATTATTGATAGGAAGGGAGCTGAGAACCCCGTTGCAGAAAACTTGTCTAGGTTAGAGAATGTTTTTGAT
The DNA here is from genome assembly GCF_002162155.2 of Triticum dicoccoides. NCBI lineage: Eukaryota > Viridiplantae > Streptophyta > Magnoliopsida > Poales > Poaceae > Triticum > Triticum dicoccoides. The sequence continues at coordinate 533,207,004 of NC_041383.1, read as the reverse complement.
GACCCACTGCCTATTAATTATAGCTTTCCTGATGTAGCGGTTGTCAATGCTTCTCGTACTGCTCCTTGGTATGCTGATTATGCTAATTACATTGTTGCTAAATATATACCGCCTAGTTTCACATACCAGCAAAAGAAAAAGATCTTTTATGATTTAAGACATTACTTCTAGGATGATCCACACCTTTATAAAGAACGAGTAGATGGTATTATTAGACGTTGTGTGCCTGAGCATGAACAGGAACAAATCCTATGCAAGTGTCACTCTGAATCCTATGGAGGACACCATGCTAGAAATAGAACTGCACACAAGGTACTACAATCTGGTTTTTATTGGCCTACTCTCTTCAAAGATGCTCGTAAGTTTGTCTTATCTTGTGATGAATGTCAAAGAATAGGTAACATTAGTAGACGTCAAGAAATGCCTATGAATTATTCTCTTGTTATTGAACCGTTTGATGTTTGGGGCTTCGATTATATGGGACCTTTTCCTGCCTCTAATGGTTATACACATATTTTAGTTGCTGTTGATTACGTTACTAAGTGGGTAGAAGCTATTTCAACTAGTAGTGCTGATCATAACACTTCTATTAAAATGCTTAAAGAAGTTATTTTTCCAAGGTTTGGAGTCCCTAGATATCTTATGACTGATGGTGGTTCACACTTTATTCATGGTGCTTTCCGTAAGATGCTCGCTAAGTATGATGTCAATCATAGAATAGCATCTCCTTATCATCCGCAGTCTAGTGGTCAAGTAGAGTTGAGAAATAGAGATCTCAAATTAATTTTGCAAAAGACTGTTAATAGATCTAGAAATAATTGGTCCAAAAAACTTGATGATGCATTATGGGCCTATAGAACTGCATACAAAAATCCTATGGGTATGTCTCCTTATAAGATGGTTTATGGAAAAACATGTCATTTACCTCTTGAACTTGAACATAAGGCATATTGGGATATTAAAGAGCTCAATTATGACTTCAAACTTGCCGGTGAGAAAAGGTTATTTGATATTAGCTCACTTGATGAATGGAGAACCCAAGCCTATGAGAATGCCAAGCTTTTTAAAGAAAAAGTCAAACGATGGCATGATAAGAGGATACAAAAGCGTGAGTTGAACGTAGGAGATTATGTGTTATTATTCAACTCTCGTTTAAGATTTTTTGCAGGAAAACCTCTCTCAAAATGGGAAGGTCCCTACGTTATCGAGGAGGTCTATCATTCTGGTGCTATAAAAATCAACAACTTCGAAGGCACAAATCCGAGGGTGGTAAACGGTCAAAGAATTAAACATTATATTTCAGGTAATCCTATCAATGTTGAAACTAATATTATTGAAACCATAAACCTTGAGGAATACATAAGAGACACTTTCCAGAATGTTCCAGACTCCGAAAAGGCATAGATACGTGGTACGGTAAGTAAACCAACTCCAAAACAACTCTAATGGCAATTTTTATCAGTTTTGGATTATTTAAGAATTTTAGGAAGAAAGAAGTAGTCCGAAAGGGACACGAGGCTCCCACGAGAGAGGAGGTTGCCCCCTGTAGGGCGCGCCCCCTGTCTCGTGGGCACCTCGTGTGCCTCCCGGACTCCGTTTTCTTGTATGTTACGTATTTTGGTCGGTAAAAATTCATTATATATACTCCCGAAGGTTTTGACCACTGTATCACGCAATTATCCTTTGTTTTCATTTCAAGCTGTTTCCGTTGCAGATTTAGAGCACCATGACTTCTCCCTCCTCCAACAATGAAGACAAGGATGCTTGGCTATTGAAGATAGAGTTGAAAAGAGAGGAACCAGAATAGATCAACAAGGATGAAGGGATCAAGAAGGCCATGGAGGTTCAAGCTCCGGTGGTGAAAGAAGAAGACATCCCTCAACCTTTACCTAACCTTTTCACTCCGATAGAGATTGAAGCTTTCAAGATGATTGAGTTAGCCCACATACAGAACAAGTATCTCACACAGGAGAATATTTTGCTGAAGGATCATATTGTTGGGCTCAAGGGCATTATCCGCAAGTTGGAGGAGCTTTTACGCTCAATGTGCGACTATCCACCGTCTTCATCACCACCTCCATCACCTCCGAGGAAATAATCACATGGGTATGGGCACTCCCCTTGGCAACTGCCAAGCTTGGGGGAGGTGCCCGGGTATCGTATCAACATCACACTCCTATTTTTACCGCTTTATTTAGTTCGATCCTTTTAGTAGTATCTTGATCTAGTAGTTTGAAGTTTTGATATCAAGTAGTTTTGAGTTTTGCATTGTGATCTCTTTATGTAATCTGTCCGTGTGCTATCTATAATAAAGATTAGTGTTGAGTCAAGGGCTTTGCTATGATTGCTATAATCTTGAGAAAGTAGAAAGAATAAAAGAGTTCATATTGATCTTATGGATAATGATAACTTCACACATAGAAAGTATGAGGCATAAAAATTGTTGAGAGTTGATGAACGTAGCCTTGGTCATCATTGCAATTAATAGGAAGTGATAAGGAAAGAGGGGTTCACATATAAATATATTATCTTGGACATCTTTTATGATTGTGAAGCACTCATTAAGTATGACATGCTAAAAGAGTTGATGTTGGACAAGGAAGACAACGTAATGGTTTATGTTTTTCGACATCTCAGTTAAAGTATATTGTCATTGACCTTCCAAAACATGTTGAGCTTGCCTTTCCCCCTCATGCTAGCCAAATTCCTTGCACCAAGTAGAGATACTACTTGTGCTTCCAAATATCCTTAAACCCAGTTTTGCCATGAGAGTCCACCATACCTACCTATGGATTGAGTAAGATCCTTCAAGTAAGTTGTCATCGGTGCAAGCAATAAAAATTGCTCTCTAAATATGCATGACTTATTAGTGCAGAGAAAATAAGCTTTGTATGAACTTGTTGTGGAAGTAATAAAAGCAACAGACTGCATAATAAAGGTCCACATACAAGGGGCAATATAAAGTGATGTTCTTTTGCATTAAGATTTTGTGCATCAACCCTAAATGCGCATGACAACCTCTGCTTCCCTCTGCGAAGGGCCTATCTTTTACTTTATGTTTTTACTTTATGCTTGAGTCAAGGTGATCCTCACCTTTCCCCTTTTTCATTTTTATCCTTTGGCAAGCTCTTCATGTTTAAAAGATCATGATACATATATCCAATTGGATGTAAGTTGGCATAGGCTATTATTGTTGACATCACCTAAAGGTGAATACGCTGGGAGGCAACACAATAAGCCCCTATCTTTCTCAGTGTCCGGCTGAAACTCTATAACCACAAGTATTGCATGAGTGTTAACAGTTGTAGGAGACTACGAGATAGTTGAGTATGTGAGCTTGTTGGAAAACTCTATTATTGACTCTTTCTGATGTTACGATAAATTGCAATTGCTTCGGTGACCGAGATTACAGTTTGTTAGTTCCCAATGAAGTTATTGTGAATTGTTTATTACTTGAACATAGGAGATCATATGACAAAATCTATATATGTTGTTCTTATTAGAATGATCATGATGCCCTCATGTCCGTATTCTATTTTTATCGACACCTCTATCTCTAAACATGTGGACATATTTTTCGATTTCGGCTTCCGCTTGAGGACAAGCGAGGTCTAAGCTTGGGAGAGTTGATACGTTCATTTTGCATCATGCTTTTATATCAATATTTATTGCATTATGGGTTGTTATTACACATTATATCTCAATACTTATGGCTATTCTCTCTTATTTTACAAGGTTTACCATGAAGAGGGGGAATGCCGGCAGCTGGAATTCTGGCTGGAAAAGGAGCAAACGTTGGAAACCTATTCTGCACAACTCCAAATGTCCTAAAACTCCACGAAACAACTTTCTGGATTTAATAAGAATTTATGGACGAAAGAAATAGGCTAGGGGGGTCACACCCTGTCCAGGAGATAGGAGGGCCCCCCCCCCTTAAGGGTGCGGCCCCCTATCTCCTAGGCCCCCTGGTGGGCCTCCGGCGTCTATCTTCTGCTATATCATCACTGTTACCCTGGAAAAAATCGGGGGCAAGCTTACGGGACGAAACTCCGCCGCCACGAGGCGGAACCTTGGCGGAATCAATTTAGGGCTCTAGCGGAGCTGTTCTGCCGGGGACACTTCCCTCCAGGAGGAGGAAATCATCACCAACGTCATCACCAACGATCCTCTCATCAGGAGAGGGTCAATCTCCATCAACATCTTCACCAGCACCATCTCCTCTCAAAACCCTAGTTCATCTTTGTATCCAATCTTGTATCAAAACCACAAATTGGTACCTGTGGGTTGCTAGTAGTGTTGATTACTCCTTGTAGTTGATGCTATTTGGTTTACTTGGTGGAAGATCATATGTTCAGATCCTTTATGCATATTATTACCCCTCTGATTATGAACATGAATATGCTTTGTGAGTAGTTATGTTTGTTCCTGAGGACATGGGTGAAGTCTTGCTATTAGTAGTCATGTGAATTTGGTATTCGTTCGATATTTTGATGAGATGTATGTTGTCTTTTCCTCTAGTGGTGTTATGTGAACGTCGACTACATGACACTTCACCATTATTTGGGCCTAGAGGAAGGCATAGGGAAGTAATAAGTAGATGATGGGTTGCTAGAGTGACAGAAGCTTAAACCCTAGTTTATGCATTGCTTCGTTAGGGGTTGATATGGACCCATATGTTTACTGTTGTGGTTAGGTTTACCTTAATACTCCTTTTTGTAGTTGTGGATGCTTGCAATAGGGGTTAATCATAAGTGGGATGCTTGTCTAAGTTAGGGCAGTACCCAAGTGCCGGTCCACCCACATATCAAATTATCAAAGTACCGAACGCGAATCTTATGAACGTGATGAAAACTAGCTTGACGATAATTCCCAATGTGTCCTCGGGAGCTCCTTCTTCATTATTAGAATTGTTCAGTGTAGGACCTTGAAGTATGTCTAGAGGGGGGGTGATTAGACTACTTGACCAATAAAAACTTAACGTTTTCCCAATTTTAGAGTTTGGCAGATTTTAGCTACTTTAGGACAAGTCAAGCAATCAACACACAATTCAAGCAAGCATGCAAAGAGTATATAGGCAGCGGAAATTAAAGCATGCAACTTGCAAGAAAGTAAAGGGAAGGGTTTGGAGGATTCAAACGCAATTGGAGACACGGATGTTTTTGGCATGGTTCCGATAGGTGGTGCTATCGTACATCCACGTTGATGGAGACTTCAACCCACGAAGGGTAACGACTGCGCGAGTCCACGGAGGGCTCCACCCACGAAGGGTCCATGAAGAAGCAACCTTGTCTATCCTACCATGGCTGTCGCCCACGAAGGACTTGCCTCACTAGCGGTAGATCTTCACGAAGTAGGCGATCTCCTTGCCCTTACAAACTCCTTGGTTCAACTCCACAATCTTGTCGGAGGCTCCCAAGTGACACCTAGCCAATCTAGGAGACACCACTCTCCAAGAAGTAACAAATGGTGCGTTGATGATGAACTCCTTGCTCTTGTGCTTCAAATGATAGTCTCCCCAACACTCAACTCTCTCTCATAGGTTTTGGATCTGGTGGAAAGAAGATTTGAGTGGAAAGCAACTTGGGGAAGGCTAGAGATCAAGATTCATATGGTAGGAATGGAATATCTTGGCCTCAACACATGAGTAGGTGGTTCTCTCTCAGAAAAGGTAAGTTGGAAGTGTAGGTTCGTTCTGATGGCTCTCTCCACGAATGAAGAGGAGGTGGAGGGGTATATATAGCCTCCACGCAAAATCTAACCGTTACACACAATTTACCAAACTCGGTGGGACCGAATCGTTAAACTCGGTCGGACCGATTTAGTAAACCTATTGACCGTTAGTGATTTTCGGTGGGACTGACATGCATCTCGGTGAGACCGATTCGGTTAGGGTTAGGGCATAACGTAATCTCGGTAAGACTGATTACACAAACTCGGTTAGACCGATTTGGTAATAAGCTTTCCAGAGAGTTGGTCAGGTAAACTCGGTGGGACCGATTTGCTCTTTTCGGTGAGACCAAAATGTTACAAAAAGGAAACAGAGAGTTTACATTGCAATCTCGGTGGGACCGATCGCTCACTTCGGTTAGACCGAAACGTTACGAAGGGAAACAGAGAGATTACAATCCCATCTCGGTGAGACCGAGATCCCTATCGGTAAGACCGATTTGCTTAGGGTTTGTGGCAGTGGCTATGACTTTTGGAATCGGTGGCGCCGGATAGGAAGAATCGGTGTGACCGATTTTGGCTTTGGGTTTAGGTCATTTGTGGATGTGGGAAAGTAGTTGAGGGTTTTGGAGCATATCACAAAGCACATGAAGCAAGAGGCTCATTAAGCAACACCTCATCCCTCCTTGATAGTATTGGCTTTTCCTATAGACTCAATGTGATCTTGGATCACTAAAATGTAAAATGAAGAGTCTTGAGCTTTTGAGCTTGAGCCAATCCTTTGTCCTTAGTATTTTGAGGGATCCATTTTCATCATCCATGCCATGCCATTCATTGAGCTTTCTTGAAATAATAGTCTTGGAATAGCATTAGCTCAATGAGCTATATGTTGTTATGAATTACCAGAACCACCTAGGGATAGTTGCACTTTCAATCTCCCCCTTTTTGGTAATTGATGACAACATATAGATCAAAGCTTCGACAAATGATAATAAGATTGAATAACATCATTGCTTTGAGAAGTATGTGATAAGCAAGAGCTGCCCCTAAATTTGTGCATGGGTTAAGATTTGCTTTGGACTGCAAATGCACAATGAATTAGGCTCATGGGTTACTCTTCCATGTCACATACATCCTGGTGGAGCGCTCAAAATAATAAACATTGAATACATGCACTCATCATCAAGCATAGTGAATGATCACATAAGATATATAGGATAATATCAAGCATGCATAAGTGTAGCTTATGATCAAACACATGATTATCAATGTCTCACAAGCATAGTATCTCAACCAAAAGCAAACAAAGTTTGAAAAACCACCAAATAAAGCAAGAGAGAACAAAAGCAACACTCTCTCTCGAAGCCTATGATCTATACATTTTTCTCCCCCTTTGGCAACAAGTTACCAAAAAGTTCATAGAAAATGCATAGTGCTAGATCGACTCTCAGGCTTGATCTTCTGGTGGTGGTGTAGAGATGGCTCCTTGGACGAAGGCTTCAGTTGAAGTAGAGGGTGCTGGAGTGGATGCTGGAGCTGGTTGCACTGGAACTGTAGGGGCAGTAGCTGGTGTTGAAGTTGCTGCTCTAGTGTCTGTCACTGGCACTGCAACTGACCTCTGGGCTCTGGGCACTCTGGCAAACACATTGGTGGTAGTCTTGCCCTTCCTCTCCTGCATGTCATCCTCCAGCTGCTCTACAACTGACTGAATCTCAGTTACTTTGACATCTAGATCATAGAATTTTTGTTCCATGATTCTTTCAAGGCTCTCCTGATTCTGAGTGAGGGTGGCCAACCCCTTCTCAATCCTTAGAGTTGATGCTATCAAGTAACCAAGCTGCTCCTGTTTGGTTTTCAAGAAATATTCAGATGCCTCCTCTTGAGTTGGCATCTTGGCATCCTTCTCCTTCTTTGCCTTCTCCTTCTTCTCCTGAGCTTGAACTGATTATGGATCATCTTCATTCATGACAACCTCATTGTCCTCAAAGTCTGGATAAAGTGGAAAATGTTCCTTATCCAACTGATATTTCCCTGTGCCCATCTTTGAGTTGATCAATTCCTGAATCTGAGGTGCATATCCACAGCTCCTCTTCTGATCTGCTGCAGTCCTCTTAATTGTTTCAACAATTAGGCTCATGACTTTGAACTTCTGGGGCACATCAAACACATGCAGCATGTTGATGGTATGCCCTCTGATCATGTTATGGTCACCAGACTTGGGCAACAAAGTGTGCCTCAGAATCCAATTGATGGTTGGCAACCCTGACAACAGAAAGTGAACTGATCCAAATTTGTGAGTCTCTACTGCCTTGTCTGGAATCTCCTTGTACAGGTGAGCCATTGAATTGTGACCCAACTTCTTCTTTGCATAAATGTCCAGGTCATCCTCATTTTCCTTGGGGGCATTTATCAGACTTGCCCATTCTTCAACAGTGGATTGATACCTTGTACCTTCAGACATCCAAACAATTCTACCATCTGGGTAAAAATGTGCTGTGGAGTAGAACTGCATGATAAGCTCATCATTCCAGTGGGTGAACTTCTGTCCAACAAAATCAGCAACTCCACAAGCAACAAAGCTTTCTTGCACTCCATGGTAGTGCTCTTCATTGTCCTTGATGTAGGTCCAGTCGACCCACCTCATGTCACAGACTATAGGCTTCTTGTCCAACAGAATGGTTTCATAAAAGTCCTGTTGTTCCTTTGTATGGAACCTGTAGTCAACAGCAGTTCTTCTTCTTGAAGCATATGGATCTTCCATCCTCCACAGTCTCAGCCCTGAATCCTTCCTGATTCTCATGTCCTCAGCCACATGATGGGCATCATTGTGGTCTGGTATCTTGGGCTTGAGCTTTCTTAGGACCTGTCCTTCTTCATCTTCATCTTCAGCAACATTGGGCACTGGGGCCTTGTTCTTCTCAGCAGCTGGAATACTCCTAGTATTCCTCTTTGGAACTTGCTTGGCCTTGGAGGCAGCTTTGGGCGCATCCTTGGGCTTGGATGTTGCAGCCCCTGATCTGATTGCATCTCCCATGAGCTTGGGTGCCTTAGGTGCTGGTGCAGCATCCTCTTCCTCTTCATCAGAATCCCTTCTCATTGAGGGCTTTCCAAGGACCTTGGCAGTTGTGGTTCTAGCTCTCTTCTTTTTCTTGTCTTGAGCCCCATCATCCTCTGACTCAATTGTGAATTTCAAAGTCTCTCCTGTAGGAACTTTCTGAGGTTTGGATGAAATTTCTTTCCTTGCAGGTGCCTCTTTGGGTTGAGCCCGAGCTGGCATTTGAGTGGACTTTCTGGCCTTTGGCATTGGTGTCCTCTTGGCAGGAACTTTCCTTTTCAGACCTGGTTTTGTGCTCTGTGCAGAGCCATATTCCTTCTTGAGCACCACTTTCTTGGAAGTGGCCTCATCTTCCTCAGCTTTGTAATCTTCATCCTCAGAATCTGATGTTCTTTTCCTCCTTTGCCTAGTTGCAGCCTTAGGCAAATTCCTAGGAGTACTTCTGCTCCCTTCATCTGTAGTTGAGGGACTAGTGCCCTCACTCAAGTTCATCTGCTCTTCTGACCTGTTATGGCTGTCACTCTGATCTGACATACTGCAAAAGCTGACTGCTGACCCTGTGAAGAGTTATAGATGAGATAGAATAGATGAGCATCACAAAATGCAGAGATTTTTGCAAAAGAATGATTCAAAAGTTCAGTTTTAGTTTTCCACAGAAAGCATTTCGGATCAACCGATTTTCAAACTCGGTGATACCGAAGCAGTTTTGGAACCTAAACTGATGATCTCGGTTGGACCGAGTCACAGTTCGGTGGCACCGAGACTGCTAGGGTTTCATAGAATCCTCAAATCGGTCGCACCGATTAGTAATTCTCGGTCAGACCGAGAGTCACTAGTGCAATGGCATGAGCCAAATCGGTGAGACCGAGTTTTTCAACTCGGTGGGTCCGAGATGGTTTCGGCGGAAACCTAACCCTAAAAACTTGAATCACATCTAATCTATGAACTACTTTGGCTGGATAGAAGAGTTTCAATCGTGGCAAGAATCAATAAGAGTACAATGTGCTAGGAATCAGACGTGGATAGCACAAAGATCAAGTCCATACCCTAACTTGGCGGTGGACTTGCTACGGCGGCAACGGCGGGGATGAAATCCGTTGACAGCGGCGGAGACCAGCGACAGGAGGCTGCTGGCGACGAGGAGACGATCCGGAGACCACGATGGCAGAGCGAGCTGTTGCGCGGGCGAAGGGTTTCGGAGAAATTTCCAAACTTTTGCCCGTGGCTATATATAGCCCGACCCTGTCGGTGTGACCGAGTGGAACAAGTCGGTGGCACCGAGATGCATAACTGTGTTTAGTTACAGCAAATCGGTGAGACCGAAAAGTTCAAATCGGTTGCACCGAGATTGAAAACTCAGATCAACTTAGTGATCTCGGTAGGACCGAAATGGAGGAATCGGTCTGACCGAGAATCACAAAGAGGTTTTGGAAGTTTAAGTCTATGATGAATTGGGGACTCCGAGTGCTCCTCACACAGAGTGGTTCGAATCTGACTTGATCAAATTTTGTGATGTAGCATGAATAGAGTTTGAGATGAGAAAAGCATAGATAGCTAAAGAAGGTTGTTAGGCATTCTTGTCCATCCACTTGGCAAAAAGAAAAGAACCCAAACAATCAAAATAACAAGTGGATGTCCTTGAATGAGTAAAATATGCACCAACATGCTCACACAATAAGATGGCAAATGAAATATGTGGCAAAGCATGCACAACCAATTCTAGCATCTATCAAACAATTGGCGATGACTAGGTCATCTATATATGAGTATATTGACTTAGGAGTCAAATGAGAACATTTGATCATAGGTCCTACTCAGCGTTTAAGCTCAAGTGGGGTTACCACTTTTACATAATGCATTGATGTGTTCACACCATTAGAGTTGCTTTGACTCAATTCTTAGAGTTAAGCTCCCCCTAGATGTGAGATCCCCCCTTAGAGGGATGAACTAACCTTGGGTTTTGTCGATGATGACTTCATGTAGGTGTTGAAGATGTAGATGCTCAATGTTGATGTAGATCATTTGGAGCAATCCTTTGGAGTGAGTTGCACTTTCAACTTACCTACATGGGTTAGTCCCACAAGGAACAAACAAGAATATCCATAGACATAGAGTGATGCACACACAAGATGATGTCCATGAAATCATTAGGTTACCTTGTCCCTTGCCTTACCAACATGAGGGTTTGTGACTCCTTGAACTAGTGCAAGATGTGGAAGTTGATTGCACTTGTTCTTGCCAAAATGATATGAGTGAAGAATGTTGGCGGAGTCACCCTCAAGAACTCTCTAGTTCTTCTTCTTCAGGATCCACATCATCTTGATGGGAATCCTTGGAGTTGTAGTTGTACTTGATGAAGTAGAACTTGACGTAGTCTTGGGGACCCACTTGAACGAGGCTTTAAGTGCTTCTCCAAATGCATCAATCTCTTCTTGAAGCTTGTCCTTGCCTTTGTTCTTGTGGTCTTGTGGTGGAAGATCATCTTGAGCTTGTGTTCCCTTGAAGGAAGTAGGATCATACTTCTCTTGTTGAGGAACAAACTTCGTCTTCGGGTATTGATCTTCTTCCCACTCAACTCCATTGGCATTGAACTTTCGTTCAAAACCAACACCTTGATTCTTCCGGTGCCTTCCTTGCTTGCGTACAATTTCCTCGAATTGCTTACTCCCGGCAAGGCTCTTGTAAACACCTTTCTCTATAATTCCCTTCAATAAGCTATTTTCTTGCTCAAGTGTAACTTGGCTAAGAGAATCATTAGTGGAATCAAGAGAACTACTAGAAGCAACAATATTGGATTTGACATTATTATTGTTACTACTAGAGGAAGTATCTTTCTTGTACTTGTTACTAGACTTGACTTGAGGCATGTAAGTAGATAAGAGTAAACGCTTGGCAATGTAAGAAGAACTTTTCTTGCGAAGATCATCATTGATTGCTTTTAAGAACTCATGCTCTTGCTCAAGATTGAGTTTTTCAAAGCGTAACTTCTCATGAGCCCTGAAAAGTTCTCGATGATCTTCGTAGATAGTTTCATGAGCTAACTTAAGAGTGTTTAGTTCTTTAGTTAGAAGCTCAATCTTCTCCTTATCATTGTCATTCGTTTTATCTTGATTAGCATGATTAATTGACGTTTCATCATAGTATTCATCACTAGAGTTGTCAACAAGTAAATCATCATCCACAAGCAAGTCATCTTCATCACTATTAAAATCAACATACTCGGGATGTGTTACCTTTGGACCTTTGGCCATGAAGCATCTTCCAACACCTTCATTTGGTGAGTCAAATATGTCGTAGGAGTTGGTTGACACAAGTGCTAGACCGGCAACACCTTCATCTTGAGTATATTCGGAGTCAGAGTGATAGCTTCTCTCGGAGTGATTGTCGGAGTCGGAGCCGGAAACCCATTCACCAACATGAGCTTGATGTCTTTGTTTTGTGTAGCTCCTTGATGACTTGTCCTTCCTTTCCGAATCCTTGCTTCTCCGTGAGGGTCTTCGTTCATAACGATCATCTCTACTCCTCCTCTCTCTTGGTGGTGATTCTTCTATTTTGCTCCTTCTTCTTGGAGAATCTTCTCTTCTTTTGTAGGGTGTCGTACACTCATTGGAATAGTGTTTGGGTCTCCCACAATTGTAGCAATTGCGCTCACGACTAGAAGATCTCTTGTTATTGTAAGACCTTGATTTGGAGCTTCTTTCTTTGCTTCTATTCTTGTAGAATTTGTTGAAGTTCTTCACCATTAAGCTCAATTCTTCATTGAAGGTTGGTTTATCACTTGATGATGTGGGGGCTTCAATTGAGGCTTTGTAAGCACCACTTGACTTGTTGTGAAGTTCCTCCTTATCCTTGAGTGACATCTCATGAGCAACAATTCTTCCAATGACTTCCGTTGGCTTGAGATCTTTGTAGTTTGGCATCATTTGAATCAATGTGCACACGGTATCATACTTTCCATCCAATGCTCTTAGGATTTTCTTGATGATGAATTTGTCGGTCATCTCTTCACTCCCTAAGCCGGCAATCTCATTTGTGATAAGAGCAAGCCTAGAGTACATTTCAGCGACACCTTCACCATCCTTCATTTTGAACTTGTCAAGCTGACTTTGGAGCACATCCAACTTGGATTCCTTGGCGGACTCGGTACCTTCATGCATATCAATCAAAGTATCCCAAATTTCCTTTGCATTCTCAAGACGGCTGATTTTGTTGAATTCTTCGGGGCACAATCCGTTGAAGATGATGTCACATGCTTGGGCGTTCTATTGCAGCATCTTCAATTCTTCCGCATTAGCTTCACGGTTCGGTTCTCTCCCATCGAAAAATTCATCTTGCAAGCCAATACAAATAACTGCCCAAACGGCGGGGTTATGTCCTAGAATATGCATTTTCATCTTATGCTTCCAACTAGCAAAATTAGTACCATCAAAGTAAGGACCTCTACGGTGATAATTTCCCTCGCTAGACGTCATACTCTCCTAGGTTGTGAAACCAAGGCTATGACCACCAAAAGCTATGGAAATCAAAACAAATGGAGACCAAAGCTCTGATACCACTTGTAGGACCTTGAAGTATGTCTAGAGGGGGTGATTAGACTACTTGACAAATAAAAACTTAACCTTTTCCCAATTTTAGAGTTTGGCAGATTTTAGCTACTTTAGGACAAGTCAAGCAATCATCACACAATTCAAGCAAGCATGCAAAGAGTATATAGGCAGCGGAAATTAAAGCATGCAACTTGCAAGAAAGTAAAGGGAAGGGTTTGGAGGATTCAAACGCAATTGGAGACACGGATGTTTTTGGCGTGGTTCCGATAGGTGGTGCTATCGTACATCCACGTTGATGGAGACTTCAACCCACGAAGGATAACGGCTGCGCGAGTCCATGGAGGGCTCCACCCACGAAGGGTCCACGAAGAAGCAACCTTGTCTATCCCACCATGGCCGTCGCCCACGAAGGACTTGCCTCATTAGCGGCAGATCTTCACGAAGTAGGCGATCTCCTTGCCCTTACAAACTCCTTGGTTCAACTCCACAATCTTGTCGGAGGCTCCCAAGTGACACCTAGCCAATTTAGGAGACACCACTCTCCAAGAAGTAACAAATGGTGCGTTGATGATGAACTCCTTGCTCTTGTGCTTCAAATGATAGTCTTCCCAACACTCAACTCTCTCTCATAGGTTTTGGATCTGGTGGAAAGAAGATTTGAGTGGAAAGCAACTTGGGGAAGGCTAGAGAACAAGATTCATATGGTAGGAACGGAATATCTTGGCCTCAACACATGAGTAGGTGGTTCTCTCTCAGAAAAGGTAAGTTGGAAGTGTAGGTTCGTTCTGATGGCTCTCTCCATGAATGAAGAGGAGGTGGAGGGGTATATATAGCCTCCACACAATATCTAACCGTTACACACAATTTACCAAACTCGGTGGGACCGAATCGTTAAACTCGGTCGGACCGATTTAGTAAACCTAGTGACCGTTAGTGATTTTCGGTGGGACTGACATACATCTCGGTGAGACCGATTCGGTTAGGGTTAGGGCATAACGTAATCTCGGTAAGACCGATTACACAAACTCGGTGAGACCAATTTGGTAATAAGCTTTCCAGAGAGTTGGTCAGGTAAACTCGGTGGGACCGATTTGCTCTTTTTGGTGAGACCGAAATGTTACAAAAAGGAAACAGAGAGTTTACATTGCAATCTCGATGGGACCGATCGCTCACTTCGGTTAGACTGAAATGTTACAAAGGGAAACAGAAAGATTACAATCCCATCTCGGTGAGACCGAGATCCCTATCGGTAAGACCGATTTGCTTAGGGTTTGTGGCAGTGGCTATGACTTTTGGAATCGGTGGCGCCGGATAGGAAGAACCGGTGTGACCGATTTTGGCTTTGGGTTTAGGTCATTTGTGGATGTGGGAAAGTAGTTGAGGGTTTTGGAGCATATCACAAAGCACATGAAGTAAGAGGCTCATTAAGCAACACCTCATCCCTCCTTGATAGTATTGGCTTTTCCTATAGACTCAATGTGATCTTGGATCACTAAAATGTAAAATGAAGAGTCTTGAGCTTTTGAGCTTGAGCCAATCCTTTGTCCTTAGTATTTTGAGGGATCCATTTTCATCATCCATGCCATGCCATTCATTGAGCTTTCCTGAAATAATAGTCTTGGAATAGCATTAGCTCAATGAGCTATATGTTGTTATGAATTACGAAAACCACCTAGGGATAGTTGCACTTTCATCCAGGCTTATCCTTTGCTACATAAAGGATTGGGCCACCTTGCTGCACTTTATTTACTATATTTACTTTTTGCTCGTTACTATTTATCTTATCACAAAACTATCTATCCCCTACTATTTCAGTGCTTACCGAGAAAACCTTATCGAAAACCGCTTATCATTTCCTTCTGCTCCTCGTTGGGTTCGACACTCTTACTTATCAAAAGGACTACGATAGATCCCCTATACTTGTGGGTCATCACTTACTCAAATGTTTGTGGCGATTGTATCCTTGTGCCATGAATATTTGTACTTAGCAGATCAATATAAACATATTGGCTATCTATTTACCAATTCAGAATTTAAAGCACTTTATTTTATGGCCTTGAGTAAAATTCCAGTCGTTGTTGGCTGGAAGACATCTTCAATACACCGTCAACACGAGCTTCCCAAGGTAATGATCTATTTATTATCAGCCCATATCTGGTCTGTAACAGGGTTCTTATGTTTCAAAATCCTCTGGCATCAGAAAGAAGATCTTGTGGATGATGTAAGATATCCACATGTTGTATATGTGGAAAAACCAAAGCTCGGGATGTTGATTTTTTTGGATGAAAATGATTTATCAGGAAAAAACTACAAGTGAAATGGAAGGTAAGATACTGAATTGGAGTTATAGTAGTACCAGGCTTTCCATGATGATGTGCTGTTTATTGTCCAAGGACTTGATAAACTAGCAGAAACCATAGATGCCAAGTTTCTAATGTCGCTGGTTCATGTTTGCATTGGAGCTAAAGTTTTGTTATTATTTAGTGTGTTTTGTATTATATCCAATACCGTTCCATACTTCCATTTCTCTTGGATGATTAAGACGATATTTTTTCTAACTGAATTAATATGTCCCCTATTTCAGAAGTAACGCTCAAAAGCCTGAATAGAATTCCTTGGGAAAGGGTAGATGTTAGCTTCAAGAGAAGTAGACAATGGATTTTTGCCCATAGCACCATTCAGGTATGTTATGAACCCCATTACCTTGTGGTCCTTATTCTTCATGTTTGTTGGATAAAAGTTTCTACACTGTGATTGCTTTACATGTTGGCATAAAAAAAGAAACCCCCTTTGAAAGGCTACATTTGTAAGTTTCATTAGCGTCTGACTACTGAAAGCTCTTGGCTACATTAGTTTTGTTTAAGCATTGCCATATGTTCTAGAAATTTTTAGCAGTCAAGAGGTTTTTCTTATGTCAGTGCAAGAAGACATTAGAAGAATGGTCACACTTTAATGGCTAACTGCAAGGCTGTCAGTGCTTGCACTGTTGATTTTTGGAATGCTACAGATTCTTCTCCGATGATATAGTAGTAGTTGATCATGTGGGGCGTATGGCTCTCCACCGAGACACCGACACAAGAGCTAGAAAAGGCTACCATTTAAGTTGGTAGGTAGGTTATCACGGACCAAATACGGATGCAGTCCTTGCTGTCAAAAACAGCAGTCCCTCTCTCCATTGTATGTCCATTCAGGATGGCTTTGCTACCTATGCATTATAAGTAGCTGCAAGCTGAAGAACACGAGGTTTAGCTCAACTTGAATGGCTGGCTGGCAGGGTAGCTCTATCCACTTTGTTTCTTGAAAACAAAAAGGGAAAAAAGAACAGGGCTATCCTTGTCCGTACGAGTTGATGCTTGTGTAATAAGCTGCAGTGCCAAAACTGAAATGAGGTACAGTTGATAAGTGTGTTGATGAAGCAAATTTACCAAGTTGTCATCGGCTGAAAAAACTGATTGATTCTTTCTCATTTCTTTTGTGTCATAGGTGAAGACATATTTCTTCAAGTCTGATGGGGCTGATGTGAACTTCCACATGATCGACCATTTTCTTTACTAGCGGTGCCAATTTCTTTCTCTTCTTCTATTTGGATATCAATTTCAATTGGATAGGAAAATGATAGGGGCAAAAGATATACTACAGTGGAACAGATAGAACCACCCATGGTAAAGGAGTGTTGGGCCTGGGCCTATGTATGCTTCCTGAGTTAGTCAAGCATCTTCTCATTATTGGCTACAAATTATTCACCGAGACACTGGAAACAAATATATTATCTTGATTAAGTCAAAGGTAAATCCTTATTTAAGGTAGATGAGAATGACAAATTGGGAAACTACCGCACCTGATGAAGGGTATGAAGAGAAATGCCTCTTCCTTAGTTCAAGAGAGTAAGGCAGGCAACAAGGATGAGGGTCCGGCGGAAGTCAAGAAACAAGAGAACACTGACCTGGAGAAACTCTATGTAGCAGGCCTTCGTCGGAGACATGGCCGAACTACAATTGTCAAGTGCCTCCGGTGTACACGCTTCATTGGCTTCTTTATCCTTATGTGTGGAAATTTGGCTTGTAAGTTTTGCATCGATTGGGGAAACATCCTAACACTATCCAGTTGTAGTGATAGCTTTGGGCGTGATTGTGCTTCCTTTCATGTAAGTGTCTTCCCCCCCAAGTAAATGTATAACTATCATCTCACATATTGTCTCTACCCTGTTTGAGGAAACAATTGGACTAATAGTTATAATAATTTGGTCTTGAGAAAAAAAAAGATGGAATGCTTATTGAGTGACTTCTGTTTTCTTTTCCACCGTACAATGAACCTTTACTTTTTAAGTGATCCTTATGTATACCTAAATCGTATCTAAAACTTACAGCTATAAAATTAATGCAAAGAATTTCAAAACATTTCAGTTGTGTTAGGCAGCAGCAGGAGGCTGGATGGGTTCTTCTGCTATGACGAGCGTTTACTTCTATCAGTACGAAATACTTCTAAAACTGTAGCTTCATTTGTTGGTATGATGTACTCTCTCTATAAATACGTTTTTGGGATTCAAATTACAAACCAAAAATGTCTTATATAAATGTAGAGAAGCTCCAATATTGTTGGCAATAGACACTAGAGAAAGTAGGCTTGGGTTGTGAGTGAGGCGTTTTGGAGCTCAGCCTCCATGGAGGCCGAAGTTTTTGAATAAATAAATAAATTTGAACTATTTAGTTTTAAAAAATCTAAAAAAGTAAAGAAGGATGTGATGTGTATGCGTGTAAAATTTTAGGATGAAATACCTTGACATAGATCTGTGCAAAAAGGAGAAATACATGGAGTCTAAGGATGGATAGTGCATCTACTAAGAAGCCTCAGATTTGCCTTTTTGTGTAGCACTCATTTTAACATATTTTGAGCTGAAAATTTACACACTTATGCATTATGTCTCTAAGTATATGTGTATTTTTTTCCATTTTTTTGAAATGTGGAAATTTGAATTTTGATCATTTGAAATCCAGTCTCCATGGAGGCCGAGCTCCATTGGGAATTTTCATTGGGTTGTAGGCTTATACTAGCAAACCTCGCGCGGTGGCACGCCGTGCCCGTCTACAACTTATATTGTACATCCTGGTTGATAGGACGTGCGGTCTGACTGTTTTATAGCTTGGCAGATTATGGACGCCTGGACTGGACGTGGCGAGGTGAGCAAGGCCACACCGACGCATAGGCTGAACGTGGAAGGGAAGGGAGGAGGCACTGGCACGTGGGAAGGACGTGGCTATGTCGAAAAGGCCATGGCGACGCATGGGTTAGGTGTGGCGACGCGTGGACTGGACGTGGCTACAAAACATAAACCCTGAGACGAGCACCATGGGATGCTCTCTGGCTGAAGCACGAATTATTTATCTTCTTTGATTGAAAAGACACAACTCACCTTCAACAATAACAGATTTGCACCTAGATTTTTTTTCACATGGGTCATTTTTCTCGCTCTTGGGCTCCTACGTACTCTTCTTAGAAGTCTCCCTGGATTGCACAAATGACCATTTGTGGAAAATTTCCTCTGCATTCTTTAACCATATAGTAATCTGATGCATTCAAAATTAAGTAATACGACATATACATCATATCCTTGGAATCATTATTTTCTTAATTGTTTTTACATGTTTTCTTGCAAACAATTACTCACGGATGCATGGTAGAGTCCAGTATTTATTCTTTTATCCCTGCAGTCATACCATCAGTTGGAAACAGTACAGAGCCCATATTGTAGAAGCATAAAAAACTTAGCCGTAGCGACACTTGGGTTGGTTATGTAATGCTTAAGTTGTCGCTGCCGTGAGGAAATAAAAAGTTATATGTTTTTTATTTTATTTTTTGAATTGTAACCTTGTCTATGTGTTATAAATAAATGTAAGTTTGCTATATATTGGCAAGTGTAGACAATTGCTAAGATAAACAGTGTAAGCTAGTGTAATCATATAAATTGCTAGGTGGCAAAAAAATCACCACATAGTCTATCATTCGAATGCATGCATGGTGTATATGGGCCAACGAAAGTTGACCATATGGGCTGTATCAGAATGTTAAATATTGAGCGGGCGGAAGCTTGAAGTAAAGTGTGCTGGTTGAAGCCAGATGAGCTGATTGAAGCCAGATGGGCTGGTTGAATTTGTAAACTATAGTAAACAGAAAATGCTTTTAAAAAGAAAAACTCAACCATATGGTCTGGAAGCAAAAACAAAATAGGTTGCAAATACACACATATTATTTTTTGATCCAGCCTAACTTCAACTAATTACTATGAATGAAAAATTACGTAGCAAATCAAGAATATAATTTAATACGTAGAAGGGAATTAAAATAGAGCAAACCTTTTTAAATTTGAATGTAAGTACAAACGACGAACAACTCTTTGACACACTGCATTCCTTGTAATGACCATATATACTCCATGATCATCCTCTTTTTAAGAACAAAATTAATTAGCATCCATGCCTATGGGCAAAGGCAACTGAATAATTGCTATCTAGATCCTCGAAAAATGTAAAAAGAGCGATTTTTTTTCAGATTCTAAATCTTTGCTTGCTACACACCACTGAGCAGCTCTCCCTTGGGCTGATAGGGTGGACCCAAGACTTACTGTCAGTCGCTTCTTCTTTCTCGTGTCTGATCTCTCTTCTCTGTGGCACGCTTTCGGCAGGTCCCCCACTTGTGGCATCTAACGCATAGAGCATCTAAGGCAGTACCACGGTAGTGCGAGGCGTCTTCGCGACATTTCTCATAGGTTCGCCTCCTGAACACCGATGATCGAGCACAGGAAAACCTATTACTACGCAACGCCCCCTCCGATGATCAACTCATAAATCAGAAAGATACATACCTATAACAATTACACATGTCAAAATTCAGAAAATAATTGGGTCAAGCACAAGTTTTCACCAGCCCTCATCTACTTCTCTCTCGCGAACTTTCTCACAAGTCCCCCACTCGTCGCATGTAGCACGTAGAGCATCTAGAGTAGTACCTCGATAGTGCAAGACGTGCTAGGTGCAGTGAGCACTCACCTCACGGACCGACACCTTTTCGGCAATGCTTGCAGATTCGCCTCTGAGCACCGACGATCGAGCACCAAAAAACTTACTACTATGCACCGTTCTAATACGATTTGTCTTGTTTTGCTGAGAGCTGCTCAAACGTTCAAATAATCTAAAAATTGGAGAGAATCTTCCTCCTAAACATCTTGTACACTCTACATCTTTCTAGTTATGTATATGTAATTATAAAGACACCACTATGAAGTACTTTGTATGTCATACACTATACAGATCTATACCAAGATATTTAAGGATACACATATACAAATACACCATTAAATCACTGTCACCATATAATCCAAATAAACATGGATTTTCCCGTCTCTTATTTTCTCGCATTTAAGTGAGTTTGGTTTAAATATGTTTAAAAACAATTTTATTACAAAAACAATTTGAACTGCCCACAATATGATATCTATGGTCGTGATTTGGCAAAAAATACATACAAATAAGTATTAAAGTTTAGTATAAATAGCTATAGCAGTCTCACATAATAAAGTTCAGAAAAGAATCAGGCCAGGAACAAGTCTTTTTAATCTTGACTGTAAATAAATTTCATATTTCAAGGGGCGGTGAACTTCTTCACCAGGTCTCATCTACTTCTCTCTCGCGTGCTTTCCCGCACGTCTCCCACTTGTGCCATATAGCGTGTAGAGCATCTAGGGCAGTACCGTGGTAGTATGGGGCGTGCTCACTACCGATACAACGAGTAGTCACCTCACGGACCAGTACCTTTTCGGCACTGCTCACAGATTCACCTCCTGAACACCAGCGATCGAGCGGTGAGCGGTGCTGGTGAACTTCGCCCATCGTACACCGAGTTCGAGCTATAAAAATAACCACAGACTCTCTTCTTTTTCTCCATCCCCACAACGTGCCTCATTCCTTCTCCCTAATTTTCACCTTTTTCTTCCTCCGGTGACAAAAGATCGAGAGGAGGCCCCCAATGGAGGACGTGATCTCAGAGTTGATCCTAGTTCTCATAGCTGGGCTGCTAGCAGCATTGCTTGGCTTCTCTATGCTTCTGTGTGCAATGATCCTAGATGATCGCCATGACGCTGCTGCCCGAGCGGTGGCTCTCCGAGGCATTGGTGGCCCTGCCACTGGAGGGAAATATGCTTGGTAGTGCTCTACCTGAGCTATGTAGGAGATATCATATTGCTCTCCTTCATTTTTTTGGCCTTTCGCCACTGGAGGCAGATATGCTTGGTAGTGTTCTACCTGCGCTACCAAGGAGATATCATATTGCTCTCCTTCATTTATTTTTATTTTTATTCCTTCTTTTGGTGGTCCCATCTTGCCGGTTTCATGGTTTTTCTTCTTTGTGCTTGTTGACCTTGTCACATGTTAAAGGTATTATGCAATATAGATCTGTTGTTGTTTTTCTTGGCGGTTATATACTTTTTGGAAAGCATGACCGATAGATAGCACACCAAGATGAACCAATAATTGTTTAATAGTCAGTAAATCGTTTGATTATATACTTTTTGGAGAGCATGACCGATAGATAGCACACCAAGGTGAACCAATATTTGTTTAATAGTCAGTAAATCGTTTGCATATGCGGCGGATTAGAACTTGGTGCTTCATAAATTTTACATACCTGAAGGCTGCACATGTTTTTTTTCAACGGCAAAAAAGTAAAATGAAATCGAACTGCACAGGCAATAAATAAATACAAAATCAAACACATAAAAGGAAACACACATGACCTTAGTTAGTAGACCACAGCCAACATACATGACATAGAAGTGCAAAGATAGATATTTTTACACATGGGAAACTACGAAATACGACCTGATCTTCTCGATGCAACGACAATGTCTAAGCAATCTTGTTAGACTTGCTTGATGCCGCACCATCATCGATTTTAATTTCGGCAAGCTTCAGATTGTTAACACCCCTTCTCCGTCCGTCCGCTTGGACATCTCTAACCGTTCAGCGTAATCCTCCAAGATGAAGCACTCTTTGAATGCCGAAGGTTGGTTTTCGTTGTGCACATGAGGAACCATAAGCTATAAATTGGTCAATAGAAAAGTTTACATGTTAATTTATGAGTAGGTAGGAAGTGCAGTATGTAACCATGCACCTAGAAGACTAACACCTTTCCACATTTTATGTCAGTTTTAACCTAATAAAAAAATCGTAAAATCTATAATAAACCTAGCATAAATCAGTAAGCAATACCAAATTTGAAAGAACTAACCATGTAAGAATGAAACTATAAACGACGAACGATTTCTTCATAGACTACGTTCCTTGTGATTGGCGAATGTTCTCCGTTCTCATCTTCAATTAAGAATTTTAGACCCTTGCGGGACGTAACACGCGAGACGGCTACATACAATTGCCCATGTAAAAAAACCGGATTCCTCAAATACACACAAATCTTAGATAAAGTTTGCCCCTGACTTTTATTTATTGTCATCGCATAACACAGCCGAATTGGAAGCTGGCAACGACGCAATGTGAAAGGCCATTTACACCCAGGAGAATTAAGCACAATACGCGGAATACAAACTCGTTCCCCTTATGTGAATCAATAATGATTTCACCTTATATAACTCTGTGGCCAAGGCGAGTGACAATCAAACGTGTCCCATTACATAGACCAAGAGATTGATTGATATTCCTTAATAACATAATAGGCACTCCGAGCTTCAAGCTAATCTTGTGGTGAGGGAAATTATTAATTTTAATTGAATTAAGTAGCTCAGGCGGATAGAATAGATGAGCATCCTCACTATGATCAGTTGACTTAGAAATAGTGTCACAGCTTAGAAAATCCATTGGGAAACCAGGGAGCCGTCCAAAAACAATATCATTGATTTCATCCACCACAGTGTTTGTTGGGCAAGCAATAGCTTGGCTAGAAAAATACCCAGCATTATTGTAATTAAAGAAAAACGAATCATAGACATAATCAACAATAGCTGACATATGAATCAACAATAGCTGACATATGATCTGCTTTAGGCTGAAGCAATAAATCATCAGGTATATGAATCCAAGACGGCACAGACTCATCACCTTTACAATGCATAGGAACAGAACCAGTCCATATCTGAAGGCAAAACACATAAGTGGTCTGATCCTCCCCCAAGCACCATGGTGCATGAGCCTTGTTATCAGGCATGAATTGTTGAAATGGATCAAAATATGGTGTATTACAAAATGAAAAGGGGTTATGATTAAAACTGGGCCAAATTATCAATAAAACTATTGAGCAATCTAAGTGTGAAAACTTAAAACTAATCCTTAAGAAATGGATCAAAATATGGTGTATATTTTAGAAATTAAAGAGAGGGTATGCTTAAAACAGGGCCAAATTATCAGGGTGAAAGTGTATAAGTGTTCTATATCTAGAAGTTCAATGCTTGCTGGTTTATGTCAGCGGGCGTCACTCATTTCGCGGGATGAGGCTCCAATGAACATATATGGTCTAAGATTAAGCTGGCTCTGTGTAAGAATTGCATCACCAGCACACATCTCTCACTTTATCACCATGGTGAACACGAGTGAATTACTATTACAATGTATGAGCGTCGGTAAGTCCATGTATAGCTGCCGCTTCACCACTCATCATGTGTTGGCCAATGATCAGAGGTACAGCAAAACCAGCAAATAAAAATAGAGAACTGCACAAAGGATCAAAAGCATACCAACCAGAATTGGAATTGAGGAAATCGCTCATACAAGAAAAGGAATCAGCATATGTGGAACCAAACAAAATTTAGATGCTTTTAAAACAAAATTTCAATGGAAAAAATTGTATAGAAAAACTTATTTGAAATCTGCCCAAAAACTGGACAAATAACAAAAAACTTCAAAAAAATGCAGCTGGCCCGGCGCGCGAAGCTGCTGGCCTCGGCCTACCGCAGCCTAGCCGCCCTTGGTTCAGCGCGGCCCAACCGCGCAGCGACGCCCGCAGCTGCTGGGCTCGACCCAGCGCGCGTGGCTGCCCCCCGCCGCAGCCGGCCTCATTTTCTTTCGGCCCAGCGGCCCACAACGCATTAGGTTTAGGATCCCGACCGTCCATTTCAATCCGACGGTTCGGCGCCGTTTTCGTCAAATCAAAGCTCTGATCCGATCGATCCATCAGAAACCCTAACGCCATTCCGCCCCCAGCGCCTCTCTCGCTCGTCCGTTCCTCTCTCGTCCGCCCGCTCGGTTCCGGTGCGCGAGCCACCGCCGACGCAGCGAGCCAGGGCGGCACCAGCGAGGCAGCCCCTTCCCCCTCCCATCTCCGTTTCCGCGCGCGAGAGAGAGAGACAGAGAGGCGCTTGTCGTGTCCCCCTTTTTCTTTTCCGCGTGAGAGGGAGGAAGAGGAGCGCGGCAACTCTGCGCTATGGCCATCCTCCTCGCCGGTCGCGCGTCCTCCCTCTGCGGTGAGCACGCCGCCGTCGAGGGATTTGACCGCGGTGTTAACCCCCTTCTCCCCCATTTTTTTTCTTGCTTGCTTTTCCGGTGATACAGCAGAAAAAACCCGACCAAAACTGAATAATCTAGTTCGAACACACACCTCGTGGCCGCTCCTCTCTCTAGCTACCACACCGTCGCGCGTGGATGGACACCATGCAAAATAGGAGCGCCCGCCAGTTGGTTCTTAAATCACACCGACATGAGGAACCGGAGCAGCACCGGCGAGCGTCCAGGTCACCAGTAAATACCACATAAGTAAGTACGAACAAACAAGAGCCAATAATGAAACTTCATCGAGCCAAGAACACAAACCAAGAGCAGAATCAACAGGGCGCTTGCCCAAACGAATCTCCTCCCTGCGAGATGCAACAGAAACATGACCACCTGTTATCAGCAGCACGACGACCCGAGCCACTGCGACGACCAACCGTAACCCCACGCGAGCCACGAGGCCGGCCAGGACGACGCAAACCATTACAACTGGATGAAGACGCAACCATCGAGCACCAAGACAACAATGAAACCATAGGAGAAGAAATGGAAGTGGGGGTGAGGCGAGTCGACTAGATAGGAGACTCACAAATAAGCAGCCTATTTATAGCCAAATCGGCACCGACGCAAACAGACCAGCAGACTCTGGAAAGCGCGACCAAAGCGGCACCGAGAATAACTGACCAACAGGTAACAATGGCATACACGCAAACCCATGACAAACAGAAAACGACACAGTGACTGACCAACGGCGGCATGAACCGAAAGCGACGCGTCGATTGGGCCAGCAGCTGAGCCGAAAGCGACGCATCGATTGGGCCAGCAGCTGCGAAAACATAAACCGATCAACGCAAAAGAAGCACGTAAGAAGAACAACCACGCCAGCCTACCCCACATACAATCAAAAACACTAAACCCACCAAAAGAACCGTCACAGCAGTTCAAAAAAATTAAAACAAAAAACCGAATCCACAACACGTTTGTACACGGCCCTGTACCAAAAAAAATACACGTGTCTCATATGAACTTACCCAAACATCTTTTTCATCCAAGTGGATGAATCTCGGGGCAAAAAAGCTCCCGGATATAGAGGCTTGGTTATGGGATAGTGCTTTATGTCCGTTGTGTGATTGGAAATAGCATGCTTTAATTAATTATTGCATGAGTTCTCAATAAGAAAAAAGTAGCTTCCTAATGTATATGATGTAGGATAGCCATGCGTATGATGTTTCATGTATCAGACTCCAGGATTTTTTAGATGGGCGATAAGCTTCCCAAGTTTGATGTTTTTTTTACATTTTCAAAATCGGCTGATGTTGTGAGAATGGCACCGCCGGACGGTGGTCTTTGACACTTCTATTTCATCATATATGTGATGTTCTCATTTTACTTTGTTCTTTTTGTTTCTATGATATTAAGATCTACACTTAGCCAATCTGATGTTGTTCATGTATATGATGTCGCTTTAGTTTTAGGAGAAGTTTCTCGTGTTGGATGTTTTCTTCCTTTGTCAAATCTTTATGGTTTGACATGGTCTTTGCGCTTGCTCAAACATTAATTTACTAAAAATGCAAATATTTTCAACCAGCACATGGTTTTAAATGGGACTATCTGTCATTTGGTGCAACTGGTTATCTTTTTCCAGACCCACCACTAAAAAAGACAACCATGCCAACTTAGGTTTCTCAACATGTCCATGTTATACAAATATTTTCTTTTTTTCAAACTCATATTTCACGGTGTGATAAACATGTTTTAAAAATAGCATGATCTAACAGATGGTCCTTGCAACATGAAACTATTTTCATCGATAGCATGGCTTTACCGGGTCTCCGCATCATTTGGCACAACGGGTCAACTAGTTACCATAATTATTAGAGGAATTATTAGAATACAGCCTAGGATTAAAGTTTCCTCTATAAGCGTTGTTACCAAAATTGTTCCTACCAACAAAATTCACATCCATAGATTCATTATTATTCTCAATCAAAGTAGACAAAGGCATATCATTGGGATCGGAAGAAACACTCTTATTAGCAAACAATTTCATAAGTTCATCCATCTTTCCACTCAAAACATTAATTTCTTCAATTGCATGCACCTTTTTACTAGTAGATCTTTTAGTGTGCCATTGAAAATAATTAACCATAATATTATCTATGAGTTTAGTAGCTTCTCCTAAAGTGATTTCCATAAAAGTGCCTCCCACGGCCGAATCTAAAAGATTTCTAGAAGCAAAATTCAATCCGGCATAATTTTTTTGTATAATCATTCATAAGTTCAAACCATGTGTAGGGCAATTACGTATCATTAATTTCATTCTCTCCCAAGCTTGTGCAACATGTTCATGATCAAGTTGCTTAAAATTCATAATATCGCTTCTAAGAGAGATGATCTTAGCGGGAGGAAAATACTTAGAGATAAAAGCATCTTTGCACTTATTCCATGAATCAATACTATTTTTAGGCAAAGACGAAAACCAAGTTTTAGCACGATCTCTAAGTGAAAAAGGAAATAGCTTCAATTTAACGATATCATTGTCCACATCTTTCTTCTTTTGCATATCACACAAATCAACAAAGCTGTTTAGATGGGTAGCGGCATCTTCACTAGGAAGGCCGGCGAATTGATCTTTGATGACAAGATTCAGCAAAGCAACATTAATTTCACAAGATTCAGCATCAGTAAGAGGAGCAATTGGAGTGCTAAGAAAATCATTGTTGTTGGTATTTGCAAAGTCACACAATTTAGTATTATCTTGAGCCATCATGACAAGCAAGCAATCCAACACACAAGCAAACAAGAAGCAAGCAAAAAAGAGGCGAACGGAAAGAGAGGGTGAATAAAACGGCAAGGATGAAGTGGGGTAGAGGAAAATGAGAGACAAATGGCAAATAATGTAATGCGAGGGATAAGAGTTTGTGATGGGTACTTGGTATGTCTTGACTTGTGCGTAGACTCCCCAGCAATGGCGCCAGAAATCCTTCTTGCTACCTCTTGAGCATGCGTTGATTTTCCCTTGAAGAGGAAAGGGTGATGCAGCAAAGTAGCGTAAGTATTTCCCTCAGTTTTTTAGAACCAAGGTATCAATCCAGTAGGAGGCCACACGCAAGTCCCTCGTATCTACACAAACAAATAAGAACTTTGCAACCAACGCGATAAAGGGGTTATCAATCCCTTCATGGCCACTTGCCAAAGTGAGATCTGATAGAGATGATAAGATAATATTTTTGGTATTTTTATGATAAAGACTGAAAGTAAAGATTGCAAAATAAACGGTGCCAGAAATAGCTAGTTGATGGAAGATTAATATGATGGAAAATAGACCCGGGGCCATAGGTTTCACTAGTGGCTTCTCTCAAGATAGCATAAGTATTACAGTGGGTGAACAAATTACTGTCAAGCAATTGATAGAAAAGTGCATAATTATAAGAATATCTAGGCATGATCATGTATATAGGCATCACGTCCGTGACAAGTAGACCGACTCCTGCCTGCATCTACTACTATTACTCCACACATCGACTGCTATCCAGCATGTATCTAGAGTATTAAGTTCATAAGAACAGAGTAACGCATTAGGCAAGATGACATGATTAGAGGGATAAAATCAAGCAATATGATATAAACCCCATCTTGTTATCCTCGATGGCAACGTGTCGTTTCCCCTTCTATCACTGGGATCGAGCAACGCAAGATTGAACCCAAAGCTAAGCACTTCTCCCATTGCAAGAAAGATCAATCTAGTAGGGCAAACCAAACTGATAATTCAAAGAGACTTGCAAAGATAACCAATCATACATAAAAGAATTCAGAGGAGATTCAAATATTGTTCATAGATAATCTTGATCATAAACCCACAATTCATCGGATCTCGATAAACACACCGCAAAAAGAGTTACATCGAATAGATCTCTAAGAAGATCGAGGAGAACTTTGTATTGAGATCCAAAGAGAGAGAAGAAGCCATCTAGCTAATAACTATGGACCTGAAGGTCTATGGTAAACTACTCACACATCATCAGAGAGGCTATGGTGTTGATGTAGAAGCCCTCCGTGATCGATTCCCCCTCCGGCGGAGCGCCGGAAAAGGCCCCAAGATGGGATCTCACGGGTACATAAGGTTGCGATGGTGGAAATAGGGTTTCCTGGTGCTCCTGGTTGGTTGCGGGGTATATGGGTATATATAGGAGGAAGAAGTAGGTCAGTGGAGCTACGAGGGGCCCACGAGGGTGGGGGCGCGCCCAAGGGGGCAGGCGTGCCTTCCTGCCTCGTGGCCTCCTCGTTGATTTCTTGATGTCCACTCCAAGTCCTCTAGATCATGTTTATTCCAAAAATAACTCTCCCGAAGGTTTCATTCTGTTTGGACTCCGTTTGATATTCATTTTCTGCGAAACACTGAAATAGGCAGAAAAAACAGCAATTTGCACTGGGCCTTGGGTTAGTAGGTTAGTCCCAAAAATAATATAAAAGTGTATAGTAAAGCCCATTAAACATCCAAAACAGATAATATAATACCATCGAACAATCAAAAATTATAGATACATTGGAGATGTATCAGACAGTTCCTTATTTGGCTTATATGACCCGGGGAGAGTTGCCTGAGGATGAAACTTTGGCCAGGCATATAACCCGAAGGTCTAAGTCGATGACCATTGTCAATGGCGAGTTGCGCCGATGCAGTGTCACAGGTGTGTTCCAGCGTTGTGTTTCCTCGGAAGAAGGTCGTGAGATTCTAAGAGAGATTCATGGAGGAGATTGTGGCCATCACGCCGGTTCTAAGTCTCTCGTGGCTAAGGCTTTTCGTCATGGTTTTATTGGTTCACGGCTCATGCTGATGCAGAAGATCTGGTTAGCAAGTGTGACGACTGTCAAATTTTTTCCAGACGAGCTCATGTGCCGGCTCAAGAATTAAGGATGATTCCAATCCTTGGTCGTTCTGTAACACCCACGATGTGGCTATATCTCCCACGTGTTGAGGCACGACTTAGAGGCATAACCGCATTGTGGTTTTGTCGCAAGAGAGGTAATCTTCACACAATCCCATGTACTGAATAAGAAAGGGATAAAGAGTTGGCTTACAATCGCCACTTCACACAAATAATAAGTTAAATATACATCATCCAGAGTACAATCAAGGTCCGACTATGAAACCAAAATAAAAGAAGATAACCCCAAATGCTAGATCCCCGATCGACCCAACTGGGCTCCACTACTGATCATCCGGAAAAAAAACATAGTAACGACCAAGGTCCTTGTTGAACTCCCACTTGAGTTCGGTATCATCACCCGCACTGGTATCATCGGCACTTGCGACTGTTTTGGTAGTATATGTGAGTCACGAGGACTCAGCAATCTCAAAACCCACGAGATCAAGACTATTTAAGCTTATGGGTAGGATGGGGTAATGAGGTGGAGTTGTAGCAAGCACTAAGCAAATATGGTGGGTAACATACGAAAATAAGAGCGAGAAGAGAAACAACGCAGCGGTCGAGAAGCTAGAAGTGATCAAGAAGTGATCCTGAAACTACTTACGTTCATACATAACCCAAACCGTGTTCACTTCCCGGACTCCGCCGAAAAGAGACATCACGGCTACACACGCGGTTGATGCATTTTAATTAAGTTAAGTGTCAAGTTCTCTACAACCGGATATTAACAAATTCCTATCTGCCACATGACCGCGGGCATGACTTTTGAAAGTTTATACCCTGCAGGGGTGTCCCAACTTAGCCCATCACAAGCTCTCACGATCAACAAAGGATATTCCTTCTCCCGGAACAACCCAATCAGACTCGGAATCCCGGTTACAAGACATTTCAACAATGGTAAAACAAGACCAGCAAGACCGCCCGACTGTGCCGACAAATCATGATAGGAGCTGTACATATCTCATTCTTAGGGCACACCGGATGAACACTACGTACGTAACCGAAAATACCCCAAGTTGCGTAGGGGCGGCACCGCAAGTGGCTCTGTTTCGGACCAACACTCACAGGAGCACTGGCCCGGGGGGTTAAAATAAAGATGACCCTCGAGAGCGCGACTCTCAAGGGAAAATGTATAGGTGGCAAATGTTAAAACCAAGGTTGGGCCTTGCTGGAGGAGTTTTATTCAAAGCGAACTGTTAAGGGGGTCCCATAACCCCAACCGTGTAAGGAACGCAAAATCAAGGAACATGACACCGGTATGACGGAAAATAGGGCGGCAAGAGTGGAACAAAACACCAGGCAAAAGGCCGAGCCTTCCACCCTTTACCAAGTGTATAGATGCATTAATTAATATAAGAAATATTGTGATATCCCAACATAATCATGTTCCAACATGGAGCAATCTTCAACCTCACCTACAACTAGCAACGCTATAAGAGGGGCTGAGCAAAAGCGGTAACATAGCCAAACAACGGTTTGCTAGGAAGGATGGTTAGAGGCTTGACATGGCAATATGGGAGACATGGACAACAAGTGGTAGGTAGCACGACATAGCGATAGAGCGAACAACTAGCAAGCAAAGATAGAAGTGATATCGAGGGTAATGGTCATCTTGCCTGAAATCCCGCAAGGAAGAAGAACGAATCCATGAAGAAGACAAACAGACGTAGTCGAACAAATCCTCACAACTCCGGAACGAAACCGAAGCTAACGAGAGAAGCAGACCGAAAAGAAGCAAACAACATGATAAACAACCATCACATCAACAAGGCATGATGCACAATCAAGTATGATCCATGTCCGATTTAAAAGCATGGCAAAATGCAACAAACAATACTACAAGTTAAGTGAAGCTCAATATGCAACATGGCAAGGGGTGAAGCATATGAAAACTACCTATCTAGGCAAGTTAAATGGGGCCGGAAACAACAAACAACAATTTACAGAAAATCCCCATATGCATATTTAGCAATTTAATGCAAACAACAATTTTAAACATCTTAAATGTTGTTATCATGATGCAGATGACATATACTAGTTTTATGAAATGTTGACATGAGCATATTATGAGGCATTTGTCATCGTGGCGAAACGAAAGGGGTGTCACAGCAACTACAACGTAAATGGTGCCACGGCAACATTCCGATGATCCAGCAACTCGATTGAGATACCGATGCAAAAGAGAAGTGTGCGGATGTGTGGAACACGCAAGAGATGGTGGGGTGATCCCGGTAACCGAGTTTCCACGCGTTGATGGTAAACAAGGAGGACCAAGCAATGGCAACTCGGACACGGTGCAAACACGGGCATCTCATACAACACACATGCATTCGTTCACGGGCGGTCGTCTCGTCATTATACCTTTGAAGCGTGCATTTCTGCACAGTTCAAAATCATCGAGGTAAGTAGTCGTTCACGGGTCGTCGTGGGAAATAGTGGTACACACGAAGGTAGTCAAACTTGACGGTTCCGTTACACGAGTCTTCGGCGACGGTAGTGGTACACGTGACGAAGGGGAACTTAGCGTATCCACGACTATACCTGGCCATGGAAAGCCCGGCCCAACCCAGCCCAAAAAAGCCCGACCCGGCCCGGACCGACGCTGCCTCGGTCGGGCTCGGGCCTAGATTTTGAGGCCAAAGGCCAGGGCAGGCCGGGCCCGGGCCCGTCGTTTTTATGTTTCCCTGAAGATCGGGCCGGGCCGGCTCGGAGTCCAAGGGGCTTTTACGTGTTTGGGCCAGGCTCGGGCCCAGAAAATAGGCCCGATGGCCAGGCTGGGCCTGGGCCTAGGTTTTTTGTGTCGGGCTGGGCTAGGCCTGGCCCAAGGCCCGGCCCGGCCCGAGGTATGGCCAGGTATATCCACGAGTAAGGGTACTTGTCGATCTACGGACATCAAGGTACTTGTCGGTTCGGGTCTTGGCGTATCCGGTGCACACAAATATTCACACTCGGGCTTCACGCAGGCATGGTTCAAGCTGCTCCTGCTCGGGAGCTAAAGAGCCCCTGGTCTTGGTGTACAGCGGCAGCAACACGGACGGCCGGACGGATGCAGGGAGCAGAGTAGGGGAGGCCGCAAAGACAAGGTGGAGGAGCTGCAAGCGGGAGCTGCTGAAGGTTGCCCGCAGCAGGACTGGGCGGCTTGCACGAGCGCACAAGGCTACGTGCGCTTGGGTCTGCTGGTCGCTGATGAGCACACGAGGCGGCGACGACGGGTGGAGACGCGAGCTGCAGGCGCTCGCGGATGGCATGGAGCGGCGACCTGCTGCTGGTCGCCAATGCGGGCGAGACAAGGGGCGGCGGAGCGCCATGGCTGAGGGAGTAGAGGAGGGGGCGAAGCGGAGGAGGAGGCTTGGGCGCTGGAGGGAGCAACAAGGCGGCGCCATGGTGGTCCTGGACGGCAGCGGCGCACCTGCTGGCCAGAGCAGGGGCGGCGAAGCGGAGCAGCAACTCGGACAAAGAAGTGGCGCAACGCGGAGGGAGGCGGGGAGGAGCACACTACAGGCGGCGGAGGGGACATGAGCGAGGCGCATGGAGGCGGTGACGGGACATGGCTTCGGGCGCCATGGGAGGCGAGGCGCGGGGCGTGTGTTGGTGGTGGCGGCGCACTGGAGGGAACGAGGGAGATGGTGGGGGTTCGATCGGGGCTACGGTTACAGGTATAGGTGGGGCTGCGGCTGGGCCTTGGGCTTGGTGGGTCGGCCTGGCTGCGGGTGGCCTATTGGGCTTCTCTGTTTTCCATATACAGAAAAAGAAAGAAAAGAGAGAAACGAAGAGGTTAGAGAAGGAGTATGGAGTAGTGAGATATTTTCCTGAGATCGGGAAAATACGAATGATTTAACGAAAACTGTTGGAAGGGTGTTGAGCAACCTAGATCCAAACTCATTTGAATTTAATTCCAATGGTGTGAACTAGGACGAGGTTTTAGGAGTGTCCAAAAATGTTGAGAAATTAGGAGGAGACTCAATAAAAGAGATAAGAATTGCTGGCAAAGTTTGAGGCAAGGAATTGAGATAGAAAATGCATGGAACTTAAACTGCAGGTGTGTTATGGTGATTCCAAAGTTAATGGAATATTTTAATATAGCTCCCTAATAATATTGGGAGACTTTTATATGTTGTAAAGAGAAATCACCGTGTGCATTTCCGTCGATTTAAATAGATCAACGATCTATGCAATTTATTTAGTTGAGTTTTGAAAAAAGGGTTGCATGATGACATGATGCAACGCAAATGATGAAATGACGAATGCAACAGACAAATAAATCGCACAGCAAAACTCGGAGAACAAGGAAGGCGTCTAGAGCGTCGGTCTCGGGGCGTCACGCCGGTTCTAAGTCTCTCGTGGCTAAGGCTTTTCGTCATGGGTTTTATTGGTTGACGCTCATGCTGATGCAGAAGATCTGGTTAGCAAGTGTGACGGCTGTCAGAAATTTTCCAAACGAGCTCATGTGCCGGCTCAGGAATTGAGGATGATTCCAATCCTTGGCTGTTCGTAGTCTAGGGGCTAGATATGGTTGGACCTTTCAAGAGATCCAAGGACAAAATACCCACCTCTTGGTGGAAGTTGACAAATTTACCAAGTGGGTTGAGGTAGAGCCGGTCAGCAAGTGTGATGCGGCAACGGCGGTTCAATTCATCAAGAAGGTGATTTTCTGCTTTGGGTACCCTCGCAGTATCATAACAGACAATGGCACGAATTTATCTAAAGGAGCTATGCAAGAATTCTGTCAAAGAGAGCATATTCATCTTGATGTTTCATCAGTGGCTCATCCCCAGTCCAATGGTCAAGCTGAAGGGGCCAATCAAGATATCTTAAGAGGGATAAAGCCCCGGCTTATGGTCCCTTTGCAAAGGACACCGGGCTGTTGGGTTGAGGAGTTACCTGCAGTACTTTGGAGTATCAACACCACCCCCAATAGATCCACGGGTTATACACCCTTCTTCATGGTTTACGGGCCAAAGGCGGTTCTCCCAAGCGACATCCATCATGATTCGCCCCGTGTGGCGGCTTATGTTGAAGCTGACAATGAAAAAGCACGTCAGGATGCTCTGGATATGTTGGATGAGGAACGTGACCTCGCGGTGGCTCGTTCGGTGATTTATCAGCAAGATCTGTGTCGTTATCATAGCCGTCGGGTTAAAACCCGGACCTTTCAAGAAGGCGACTTGGTGCTCCGACTCATCCAGGATCAAGCAGATATGCACAAATTATCCCCGCCTTGGGAAGGGCCTTTCATGGTTAGCAAGAATCTGAACAACGAGTCATACTACCTCATTATATTCAAGAAAACAAGGACTCGCGCAAATCGGAGGAGGAGACCCACCGGCCATGGAACATTGCTCATCTGCGACCATATTACACTTGAGCCACCGACTCTTGTGCTATACATACCTTCATCAATGTATATATTTTGATCAGTATAATAAAGTCGCCATCCCTGATAATTCGGGGCCTCTGTCATTTCATTTCATAGTATTTGAGTCTTTATTGTCTGTTCATAAGGCCACATGGGGGCTTCCTGCTCGATGAGCATAGCTGTTCACACCCTCTTGATCCGGTTTTCCAAGACATCTCATAAGGTCACTTGGGGGCTTCCTGCTCAATGAGCATAGCTGTTAACACCCTCTTGATCCGGTTTGCAAGCCGTCTCATAAGGTCACTTGGGGGCTTCCTGCTCACCGAGCATAGCTGTTCACACCCTCTTGATCCTGTTTACAAGCCGAATTTGAGTTAAACCTGCCTGTTTGCAAGATGCTACTCCACCAGGTGACCCGCCAAACTCTTGACAGTTACTATTTTCAATAGGACACTGAACTTGTCAAGCTTAAAATGGCAGCCTTTGTCACGTGAGAGCCGTCTTACAAAGAGCTAGGATAAACTAACCTGCAGTCGTAGTCTCTTCGCTATGTGGCCCGTTCATACTCTTAACATTCAATCTTTTCAATAAGACCCGGAACTAGTTAAGGTAAAACGACGGATTTATGTCATGTGAGAGCCGGCTTACGGGATGAAAGGCTTTCATGCCAAACTTCTTTAAAGTAAAACTAATTTTTTTTCAAAAACAAAAATAGAGCTAGACTCTTCTAGACCTGTAAAGCTTCTGGCTTACAGACTTACATCCTTACAACATCATTATAATATTGGTGTAAAGGTATGATTTCATATTTTAATAAATACTTCGGGTTTTTCTAACATGCCCTGGTTATAGACTTTAAGTCTCCAGAACATATTATATCGGGCATTATGACCCGCCTTGGCATAAACTGCCAGGGTATATGTCATTTACTATGTGTGCAGGAACATTGAAAAACAATATGATATTCCCTGCAAAGCTCATCAATGGCACATAAACATATTTCAGCAGTTTTAAGGCTAAACATGCACGATGGCGTGGCAGGTCATTGTTTCAACTAGTATATTACAAGGCTTTTCAAAGCCCAAATGATTAAAAGTTTTTTCAACAAGAAGTGTCGTGCTGCAATCTGAGAGCCGCCCCTTGGATGAATTGTTCTGGCCTTGGCGAGTTGAGGCCTCCGGGTTATCCTGCACCGGTTCTTCCTCTTCTCCCTCCATTGTCTGGAAATCAAATGATGTCCAGTCGATGCCAGTTAAAGCTTGAAATTCGGATTCATCGTCTATAAGGTTGGACGGATCAACATCAGGAGCAAAAAGTGAGCTTACTAATTGGAGGAATGAGCTCGACAATATCATAAGTCGGTGCTTTCTCTCTCTCATTCTCGTTGGTATAAGCCGTCTGGTACTTAGACAAATCCATCTCCTCAACCAATTTACTTGCCAAGGGGCGCATCTCTCTTACACATTTGGTGAAGTCGTTGGCATCAAAGGGAGAGCCATCTTCTTTGTAGCTCGGACAGCCAGTGGCCATCTCCTCCGGGTCTAGCTCCGCCTGCCATGCTTTGGCCCGGCTTAAAGAAGTGATGGCGCCGGCTCGAGCTGCGGATCGCTTTACCTCTTCAATCCTCTTGGGCATGGCATATAACTTGTCTAAAACATCCTTGATGAGTGAAGGTGGATGTTTGTTATGCGAGATAACGGCTAAGGATCGCTGCGTGCCTGTGTACAACTGCTCCACTAGAGTACAAACCGCCTTCAACTTCACCAATATGTCTTGGCCAAGATTAGAGCTTCTGGGGCCTGCATGCACAACATAGGATAAGTCGCCAGATGGGTAATGGAAAGTTACTGGTGCAAAATTTCCATGAAATATCACTTACCAAAGATGGCGGCTATCTTTTGATTTACATGTCGCTTTAAACCGGATAACTCTTCGGTCACTGGTTTAAGAGCTGCTTCAGCATCTTCAGCTCTCTTAAAAAGAGTGGCCTTCTCGGTTTCCCAGCCGGCTCTCTGCGTGTTGAAATCCGTCTTCAACTTTTCAGATACCTCCAAGGCAGCTTTCAGTTTTGATTTGGCCTTTGATGTCTCTGATTGTTGTAAGGTGATGTTCTTCCGTAGGTCGACCGCCTGAGATTCCTTCATATTTAATTCAGCCTGCGAGGATAAGTCAAGCAACACTCAGGAGTTATGATAATTGTTCTATTGAAGTCCCAAGCACATTACAAAAATTTACTTGGCACTTGGGGTCTAATGTAGTTCGTTCTTTTTCAAGACAAATCTTTAATGACTCGACTCGATTTTTCAAATTAAGCCGGCTCATGGGGGCTACATATTCAGATTTAAACTTCTTCAGCTTAAGCCGGCCATTGGGGGCTACTCATTTGGGTCTAAGGGAGATATGGTCATTTTTCCGGATCACAATAAGGCTATCATTTAAAGTCTACAACATTCTCAATTTTTCGTATCCTATAGACTTGGCGGGTGACATATATTCATATGAGAAGGGTTTCGGTGCTTACCTTAAAGCGCTCTTTCATCAAATTGACTAAGCCGGCTTCCATGTCTCGACTGGAGTGAAGGTGGTTTAAGTAGCCCGAATGAATCTCACTGGCGCTAAAGCCGGCTGAGCTTTCCAAGTCCAATTTTCATGTGCCTTTGTCAGCAGCTAAAAATTCTTTCTTGGCACTATGTTTTGATAAAACAGTGGGATGGCCTGGCTCTGTATAACCAGTCCCGGTGACTATAACATCTTCAGCCTCTTCAGTAGGCTTGATGGTGCTTGGTGGTTCAGTACGGGGCGGGTTAATGCCCATTGGATCCACTATGGCATCGCAAGTTTCTGGTGGCAGGTCATCAGGAGCAGCCACTGGAGTTTGTTGAGAGGCTTCAGAGGTGGTCAATTTCACTGGCTCAGCAGCCTTGGGGTCTTCAGCAGGTTTGTTTACTTTCAACTTCTTGCTGGTTTTGGCTATGCCGCTGAAAGTAAGACATATAAAGATATCAGTATATCAATATACAAGTGTTGAAGTAGAAAAAGTTTAGTATACTCACCCAGGAGCAAGTTTGAAGGGAGGAATTTGGGTTCCGTTGGAGTGGCCAGAGGATGAATGAGAAGTTCTGATAATCCCCAAGTGCAGGGAATCATCGTTGCAATTCCCAATGTTGGAAGTGATAAGTATGGAGTGTCGAACCCACAAGGAGCTAAAGGTAAGATAAATATTATCTCAAGCCCTATCTGCCACTGATACGACTCTACGTACACCGAACGTTTGCTTCCAACTAGAAACGAGAAATAAAACTACGTTGTGGGTATGAAGAGGATAACTTTGCATGGTATCAGAGAGCTAAAATGTTAAAGTAGGTGCTGTTATCATAAACTTAGAATATATTACTAAATATTATAAATAGCGAGTGTGGAATAATGATGGATCGGTGTGCGGAATTGTCCTAGGCAATTGTTAACAAGACCGATAGTCATCATTGCAATTTCATATGAGTGAGAGGCATAAGCTAACATACTTTCTCTTCTTGGATCATATGCACTTATGATTGGAACTCTAGCAAGCATCCACAACTACTAAAGATCATTAAGGTAAAACCCAACCATAGCATTAAAGCATCAAGTCCCCTTTATCCCATACGCAAAAACCCCCCTTACTCGGGTTTATGCTTCTGTCACTCAAGCAACCCACTATAAGCGAATCATGAACGTATTGCAACTCCCTACAGCGGGAATCCCTCACGCTTGCGCAACACGGAGGGCATAATAGGACAGCACCAGAATAAAACATACAACTTGTACCAATCTAGATCATCAATCAACCCAAAGACAAAGGATATCTACTCAAAACATCATAGGATGGCAACACATCATTGGATCATAATATGTGGCATAAAGCACCATGTTCAAGTAGGGATTACAGCAGGGTGCGGGAGAGTGGACCGCGTAAAATAGATGAGGATGGTGATGTTGATGAAGACGATCACCGCGGTGATGATTCCCCTCCCGATGGCACTCCGACGCCACTGAGAGAGAGGAGGAGAGGTTCTCCGTCTAGTCCTTGGCCTTCATGGCGATGATGGCCCCTCTGGGATCCTCCTCCATGGCCTCCGGTGATGACGGCCCCCTCCGGCAGGGTGCCAGAGAGGGCCTAGATTGATTTCTCGTGGCTACAGAGGCTTGCGGTGGCGGAACTTCCGATCTAGGTTATTTTCTGGAGGTTTCTATATTTAGAGGAGAGGATGGCGCTGAGAACAAGTCAGGGGGGTTCCCGAGGCGGCAACGAGATAAGGGGGCGCGCCCTAGGGGGGTGGGCGCTCCCCCACCCTCGTGGGGCCCACGGGACTCCCCCCCGGTAGATTTTTGTTCCAGTATTTTTTATATTTTCCAGAAAAATCTCCGTTGATTTTCATCTCATTCCGAGAACTTTTATTTCTGCACCAAAAACAACACGGTAAGTTCTGCTGAAAATAGCGTCAGTCTGGGTTAGTTCTAATCAAATCATACCAAAATCATATAAAACTATTGTAAACATGGCATGAATACTTCATAAATTATAGATACGTTTGAGACGTATCAGCATCCCCAAGCTTAATTTCTGCTCGTCCTCGAGTAGGTAAATGATAAAAGAAATAATTTATGAAGTGTGAATGCTAGCAAGTGCACAAGTTTGATCAATGATAATTTCAATCACCTTTTCTAGCATCATTATATGTCATAAGAGTAGCTCATCTCATAAAATTGTTCATGATCAAGTAACAAGCTATTCACATGTTAAAGTATAGATCATAAACTTTCTTGAAACTAAAAAACTATATTCTCGATCATCAAACAATTGCAATTCATCTTATTTTCAGGAAGGGCCTATGTCAGAGCTTTGATTTAGCAAACTCCACATACTCAGCTAACATTTAATGTTTCACAATTGCTAACACTCACGTGATATTTATGGGTTCAAAGTTTTAATCGGACACAGAGAAAGATAGGGGCTTATAGATTTGCCTCCCAACCTTTTACCTCAAGGGTAATGTCAACAATAATACTTTATGAAAACCTACATCCAAGGGGATATATATATCCGAATCGCTCCAACACAAAGTGCTTGCCAAAGGAAAAAGTGTAAAAAGGAAAGGTGAAAATCACCATGACTCTTATATAAGAGTAGAAGGTAAAAGATAGGCCCTTCGCAGAGGGAAGCAGAGGTTGTCATGTACTTTTATAGTTGGATGCACAAAATCTTAATGCGAAAGAACATCACTTTATATTGCCACTTGTGATAGGGACCTTTATTATGCAGTCCGTCGCTTTTATTGCTTCCATATCACAAGATCGTATAAAGCTTATTTTATCCACACTAATAGATCATACATATTTAGAGAGCAATTTTTTATTGCATGCAACAATGGAAACTTACTTGAAGGATCTTACTCAATCCATAGGTAGATATGGTGGACTGTCATGGCAAAACCGGTTTTAAGGATATTTGGAAGCACAAGTAGTATCTCTACTTGGTGCAAAGAATTTGGCTAGAATGAGGGGGAAAGGCAAGCTCAGCATGTTGGATGATCCATGACAATATACGTTATTTCGGATATAAGAAAAAAAAACCATTACGTTGTCTTCCTTGTCCAACATCAACCTTTTAGCATGCCATGTTTTAATGAGTGCTCACAATTACAAAAGATGTCCAAGATAGTATATTTATATTTGAAATCTCTCTTTCTTCAATATTCTTTCATGAATTGTTCAAGTGACCAATTCTGCGTTTGCTAACTTTCAAATAAGTTTACTACCTACACTTATTCTGTGTGAAGTCATTAATCCCCATGGTATAAGCATATGAAACAAATATAAATTCATATTTATGATATTCAATTCATTCAACCATTTACTCATAGGAC
Organism: Triticum dicoccoides; assembly: GCF_002162155.2. NCBI lineage: Eukaryota > Viridiplantae > Streptophyta > Magnoliopsida > Poales > Poaceae > Triticum > Triticum dicoccoides. Next base: position 533,166,059 of record NC_041383.1, on the reverse strand, counting down.
GTGAAGCACATGAGTAAACGACAAACTACTCCAGAAGATATAAGTGAAGAACACTGAGTAGTCAAATAATTAACTAGCCATGGGAGGATTCTTTTTCATTCAAGATTTAAGATCCAATGATTTTATTCACAGCAAGTAAAATTGAAAATACGCTCCAAGCAAAACACATATCATGTGACGAATAAAAATATAGCTCTGAGTAAGGTATACCGATAGTTTTGAAGACGAAAGAGGGGATGCCTTCCAGGGCATCCCCAAGCTTAGGCGCTTGAGTCTTCCTTGAATATTACCTTGGGGTGCCTTGGGCATCCCCAAGCTTAGCATCTTTCCATTCCTTATTCTCCTCATATCGATATCTCACCCAAAGCTTGAAAACTTCAATCACACAAAACTTAATGAAATTTCATGAGATAGGTTAGTATGATAAAGAGTAAACCATTCACTTCGGTACTGTCAAAGACAAGGTTCATAATTTTTCTCACAGAATTCCTACAGTACCATATCATTTATAAAATTTATATTGAGAAATATAAGCCATAGAAACTAGAAAACAAGCAAACTATGTAATGAAAACAGAATCTGTCAGAAACAGAACAGTCTGTAATAATATGAACAGCAACCATAATTATGATACTCCAAAAATTATGAAACAAATTGGTGGACGTGATGAATTTGTCTATTAGTCTTGTGCAAAAAGAATCAACTCAAAAGCACTCTTCCTTAAAAAATGGCAGCTAATCTCGTGAGCGCAAAGTTTCTGTTTTTTACAGCAAGATCACATTAACTTTCACCCAAGTCTTCCCAAAGGTCTTACTTGGCACTTTATTGAAACAAAAGATATAAAACATGATTACTACATTAGCTTAATCATGTAAACACAAAAAACAGTAAGGGTAAATATTGGTTTTGTCCCCCAACAAGCGCTTTTCTTTATTGCCTTTTACCTAGGCATGATGATTTCAATGATGCTCACATAAAAGAAAAGAATTGAAACATAAAGAGAGCATCATGAAGAATTTGACTAGCATATTTGAATCTAACCCACTTCCTATGCCTAGGGATTTTGTGAACACATAATTTATAGGAACAAGAATCAACTAGCATAGGAAGGCAAAACAAGTATAACTTCAAAACTTTAAGCACATAGAGAGGAAACTTGGTATTATTGCAACTCCTACAAGCATATATTCCTCCCTCATAATAATTTTCAGTAGCATCATGAATGAATTCAACAATATAACCATTAGATAAAGCATTATTTTCATGATCTACAAGCATAGAAATTCTCTACACATAAGCAAAATTCTTCTCATTCGGAATAGTGGGATCACTAATTCCTAAAGTTGACTCTCTTCCAAACCCGCTTTAGATGATAGTATTATTCATACTCCAAAAGATATAAGTGAAGTTCATGGAGCATTCTACAATTAATATAGACTAACCAATATCCAAGCTCAAAATATATAAGTGAAGCACACGAAGCATTCTATAAAACCATACACAAAAGATTTAAGTGAAGCACAAAGAGCAATTCTATAAGATCATACTTAAAGGATATAAGTGAAGCACATGAAGTATTCTATAAATCAATGAAGGTCTATCTCATACTAGCATGGTTCTTAAAGGAAAAACAAAAACACAAAGGACACAAATCATGTGAACAAAACAAAAACCGAGGTATACCGATATTTGTTGAAGAAGAAAGATGGGATGCCAACCGGGGCATCCCCAAGCTTAGATGCTTGAGTATCCTTTGAAATATTGACTTTGGGTGCCTTGGGCATCCCCAAGCTTGAACTCTTGCCTCTCTTTATTCTTCTCATATTGATAGCTCCTCGATCTTCGAACACCTCATCCACACAAAACTTTAACAAAAACTTTGTGAGATCCGTTAGTGTAATAAAGCAAATCACTACCTTTAGGTACTGGTGCAAACTTATTCCAATTTCATATTAGAACTATATATATTGTATTCCAACTTCACCATGGTTCATACCCCCCGATACTACCCATAGATTCATCAAAATAAGCGAACAACTCATAGAAAATAGAATCTGTCAAAAACAAGACAGTCTGCAGTAATCTGGAAGTTTAGTACACTTCTGTAACTCCAAAAAATTCTAGAAACATATGACAATTAAAAAAAATTGTACAGAAGTAATGTGCAAAATGTTTCAGACCCATTTGAGTTTCCAGTAAAAAATGTAAAATCATGCACTACAGCCAAAGTTTCTGTTTTTGTTCTGCACATAGTAAACAAGCAATCTAATCATCCTAAAACCAAAGCTTGGCACATTATTTTTTATAATACAATGGATATATACAAGGAGATAATTATTTTCAGAGAAGCTTCCATGAATTTTTTTACATTGTTTCCATGAGCATGAACACAAGTGCTCAAGGTCGACCCTCACTTCTTCAATGCATAATCTTCCAATCACTTCTCTTATTGAAATACTTTTTAGGCATGAGAGGCAAGTAATTTTTTTGGTATTATCATTCTTTTAATTTTTTTTATGTTTCACCCACAACTAAACAGAAAAAAAGGAAAAACAAATCTACATAGTGAAGAAAGCAAACAAGCACACACGAGAATACCAACCCCACGCTATTGCTCACCGGCAACGGCGCCAGAAAAGAGCTTGATAATCCCTAAGTGCAGGGAATCATCGTGGTAATTCCCAATGGTGGAAGTGATAAGTATGGAGTGTCAAACCCACGAGGAGCTAAGGTAAGATAAATATTCTCTTAAGCCCTATCTGCCACTGATACGACTCTACGTACACCAAACGTTTGCTTCCAACTAGAAACGAGAAATAAAACTACGTTGTGGGTATGAAGAGGATAACTTTTCATGGTATCGGAGAGCTAAAATATTAAAGTAGGTGCTGGTATCATGAAGTTAGAATATATTACTAAATATTATAAATAGCGAGTGTGGAATAATGATGGATCGGTGTGCGGAATTATCCTAGGAAATTGTTAACAAGACCGGTAGTCGTCATGGCAATTTCATATGAGGGAGAGGCATAAGCTAACATACTTTCTCTTCTTAGATCATATGCACTTATGATTGGAACTCTAGCAAGCATCCGCAACTACTAAAGATCATTAAGGTAAAACCCAACCATAGCATTAAAGCATCAAGTCCCCTTTATCCCATACGCAACAACCCCCTTACTCGGGTTTATGCTTCTGTCACTCAAGCAACCCACTATAAGCGAATCATGAACGTATTGCAACACCCTACAGCGGGAATCCCTCACGCTTGCGTGACACGGAGGGCATAATAGGACAGCACCAAAATAAAACATACAACTCGTACCAATCGAGATCATCAATCAACCCAAAGACAAAGGATATCTACTCAAAACATCATAGGATGGCAACACATCATTGGATCATAATATGTGGCATAAAGCACCATGTTCAAGTAGGGATTACAGCGGGGTGCGGGAGAGTGGATCGCGTAAAATAGATGAGGATGGTGATGATGATGGTGATGTTGATGAAGACGATCACCGTGGCGATGATTCCCATCCCGATGGCACTCCGGCGCCACCGAGAGAGAGGAGCAGAGGTTATCCCCCTTGTGCTTCTTCCTCCATGGCCTTCCCCTGGATGGGGAGAGGTTCTCCCTCTAGTCCTTGGCCTTCATGGTGATGATGGCCCCTCCGGGATCCTCCTCCATGGCCTCCGGTGACGATGGCCCCCTCCGGCAGGGTGCCAGAGAGGGCCTAGATTGATTTCTCATGGCTACAAAGTCTTGCGGCGGCGGAACTTCCAATCTAGGTTCTTTTCTGGAGGTTTTTGTATTTATAGGAGAGGATGGCGTCGAGAACAAGTTAGGGGGGGTCCCCGAGGCGGCCACGAGATAGGGGGGCGCGCCCTATGGGGTGGGCACCCGCCACCCTCGTGGGGCCCACGGGACTCCCCTCAGGTAGATTTTTGTTCCAGTATGTTTTATATTTTCTAGAAAAATTCTCCGTTGATTTTCATCGCATTCCGAGAACTTTTATTTCTGCACAAAAACACCACCACGGTAGTTCTGCTGAAAACAGCGTCAGTCCGGGTTAGTTCTAATCAAATCATAACAAAATCATATAAAACTATTGTAAACATGGCATGAATACTTCATAAATTATAGATACGTTGGAGACGTATAAGTTCCCTGATAATTTGAGTCGGACGGATTAAGTGGTTGGCGGATAAGAGCCGCCTTAAGAAAGGAGAGGGTTGAAATTTGTGGCACCTCATTCCGGCGTTTCCGAGGAACCGACGTGTTGGGTAAACCAGAGGAGAGATTCCCACAACCGTTGTTTCGGGTTTTGCAGCGAACTTCATTCTGTTGTTTCTTCAAAATAAATTTGGGATTCAAGTAAGCTAAAGGGTGAGAAAACCTTACTTTTCAGCTCGCTTGACGCACTTCCTGTCATGGCAGAGGTTCTGAGTCAGAGGAAAGGATAGTTACCTCTTCACCATCTATGCGACTGGCCTTTGCATCATCCTGATAGCAATCAGTGTCAATAGGATGTAAAAAGGAGCCAAGGGAGTCAAGTTCCACCTCCGACTCATCACCCAGAGTAAACCGATCAACTGCATCTATCTTCTTCTTGGCAGGCTTCTTGGGAGCCTTGTTATTTGTCTGGACCTTTTTGGCCAGTTTATCCTGGAGTTTCTTGTTCCAGAAAGAGGAACTGGCCTGAATAAAACAAGTGATGATGAGGAGAAGACAATATATGAATAATTAACAAAATAGAAATAGCTTCAAGTACCTATAGCTGGAGCCGGGTTAATAGTGCAAAATGGATTTAGCCCCATCTTGCTACAAGTTTTCAAGTTCTCTCTGAGCAACATTTTTGTCATCTTTTTGATTTCATTATCGTCCAGCCGGATGTTACAGTGACCTTGTGGGTCTTTCACATCACTAGTATATTCACACATTAAGCCGGACATGCGACTCAAGGGCAAGATCCTCCAGGCGACCCAGCACCGGACTAAATCGACTCTGATTAAACCATTAGCCATCAAGGCTCTGATCTTCGAAAAAGTGGGCATATATTTAGCCCGTTCCTCAGTGCTGATCCGATCTGGGAGTGGATGTCTTGAGCTAAGCCAACTATCACAGAAACCCGACATAGGATTCTCATCGCTTGGAGATGTATCTTAATAGTAAAACCAGGTTTGGTTCCAGTATTTAGAATGACTAGGAAGTTCAGCCAAAGGGAAGGTGTCTTCTTTGCGCTTTTGAATAGAAATTCCCTAAGTTCCAAGCTAGGCCCAGCTGTGAATTCAGTCTGACGGTTCAAGTAATAGTGCTCTCTGAAAAGGTCAACACTGGGCTCCTCTTGCAGATATACTTCGCAAAAAACTTGGAAGTTGCAGATGTTGGAAACATAGTTTGGGTCGATGTCTTGGGGGTGGAGTGGAAAAAGTGCAAGACGTCACGAAAGAATTTTGAGCCGGGTGGAGAAAAGCCCCGGAGCATGTGATAAGCAAAAACCACGACCTTGCCTTCCTTTGGCTTGGGTCTGGTCTCCATCCCCGGAGCCCGCTAGTGGATAACATGCTTGGCTGATAAGACGCCCGTTTGAACATATTCTTTCAAGGTTTCTTCGGTAATGATTGAGGCGGTCCAATTGCATGCAGTCACGGTCTTTGTCATCTTTTTGAAATGGAAAACCTAGAAAGGAAAATGTTGCCGGGTCAAGTTCATGATGTTAAGCCGTCCAATGATCAGAATACATGCTATAAAGGTTAACTTGAGATCCGCCAGTTTTGACACCGACATCGGTGCTTTCATTGAGAGTTCCGTTGTGTCGTCGTCAAGAGTTTCGATGGCCCCGTCAATCATCTACAACAATGTTGTCCAGGGAGAAACCTTCCTCCCCGGACAGATGTTCGTGTTCGGCGGCTTTGCACTGTGGGCCAAATCGCTTGGCCATCTAGAGTAGATCGATAGCTACGCCCCTGGCTGTCAGGTCAGATTTGGAAACTTGAATTACGTCGCGGATATTCGTGAAGACTTGATCTTCGACAGATTTGAGACCACGGTAGTCGCTCCCTGTCGCCATGATGAACATGACTTAAATATGTCATTGGACCATGCCCAGGGGATAGCGCCTGTAACTGCTCTGGCCCTAGATCCAGAGCAGATTGTGCCATGCGAGGACGGGAGGCTCAACCCCGCCACAGAAGCCGCAGACTCGGCGGCGTCAGAGCCGCACACCGACCCATCCTCGAGTGGGATTCGTGTCATCGGAACCTTGGACTCGTTTCCGGCTACAGGTTTCGAACTATGTGCGTCCGTGCACATCGAGCTTGATCAGACATCGATCGTCGTATTCAGCTCCGCGGACGTCTACCAGCACTCGCCTTTAGGCGACGTGCTAAACTCATTAAAAACACTCTCCTTAGCAGGGGACTCACAGCCTAATTGTATCCGATTCGAACTGGAGGCTGATGATGGAGAATTTCGTTTCCCACCCACCGCCTACTTCATAGCCACTGTCGAGGACCTAACTGACATGCTCGACTACGGCTCCGAAGACATCGACGGTATGGACGACGATGCCGGAGAAGAAGAGGCCCAAAACCCACCCATTACAGGACGCTAGACGGCCACTTCCTCGTATGATGTGTACATGGTGGATGCACCAAAAGAGAATAGCGGTGATGAAAAGGAAGATCTAGTTGAGGATAAACCTCCTGAGATACAACCAAAGCGCCAGCATCAGCGGCACCGCTCCAAATCACGCCGCAACAAAGACAGCAACACCGGCACTGGTGAAGATAACACTCCAGACGGTGCCGAAGACAATGAAGACCCCGTTGAGGCAACTTCCGAACAAGATGAATGGGAAGATAGGCAAGTTAGCCCTGATGAACATGCCACACACGAAGACTCAAAGGACAGTAATTATCTTCCGCTCTCTGAGGATTAGGTGAGCCTCGGCACCGAGGATTTTATTGTGCCGGAGGAACCTCTCGAGTAGGAGCGCTTTAAGCGCCGGCTAGTAGCCACTGCAAGGAGCCTGAAAAAGAAGCAACAACAGCTTCAAGCTATCAAGATCTGCTCAATGATAGATGGACTGATGTCCTGGTAGCCGAGGAATATGACCTTGAACGCCCAGCCAGAAGTTACCCGAAGCACAAATTGCTACCTCAGTTCGATGAGGAGGTGTTGGAGCCCGTACCATCATCGCGCAATGCGGCCGACCGACCACCACGTGGTCGGGACAAAGCGGCAACTCAAGCCGAACACCAGCCCACCCCACCTCACCGTAAAGGCAGAGACAAAACAGCTCGGGGACATACATATGACCTGCGGTAGGACTTGGACAGTAGAGCAGGTCAGAACAGATCGATCTATGGATCACGGGGACGTGCCCCGACACGCGATAAACGGCTATTTAGCTAGACGCAATAATCATACTCACGCCCGGGGCGATAACCGCAGACGGACTCCATCTGAGCTACGTCGTGACGTGGCCTGATATAGAGGCGCCACACACCCCCTTTGCTTCAGTGACGAGGTAATGGAGCACGAATTCCCAAAAGGGTTTAAACCCGTAAACATCGAATCATATGATGGGACAACAGACCCCGCGATATGGATCGAGGATTTTCTTCTTCACATTCACATGGCCCGTGGCGATGATCTCCATGCCATCAAATACTTCCCACTAAAACCAAAGGACCAGCCCGACACTGGTTGAACAGTTTGCCTGAAAACTCCATCGGCAGCTGGGAGGACTTGGAAGAGGCCTTCCTTGACAATTTCCAAGGTACATATGTTCGACCTCCGGATGCCGATGACTTAAGTCACATAATTCAACAGCTGGGAGAATCAGCTAGGAAACTCTGGACTAGGTTCCTAACTAAAAAGAACCACATCATCGACTGTCTGGACGCCGAAGCCTTGGTGGCCTTTAAACACAGCATCTGGGATGAATGGCTCGCCCGACACCTCGGCCAGGAGAAGCCGAAGTCCATGGCAGCTGTCGGTGTCAAAACCGGCGGATCTCGGCTAGGGGGTCCCGAACTATGCGTCTAGGCGGATGGTAACAGGAGAGACAAGGGACACGATGTTTTTACCCAGGTTCGGTCCCTCTCGGTGAAGGTAAAACCCTACTCCTGCTTGATTAATATTGATGATATGGGTAGTACAAGAGTAAATCTACCACGAGATCAAGGAGGCTAAACCCTAGAAGCTAGCCTATGGTATGATTGTTGTTCGTCCTACGGACTAAAACCCCTTCGGTTCATATAGACACCGGAGAGGGCTAGGGTTACACAGAGTCGGTTACAATGGTAGGAGATCTACATATCCGTATCACCAAGCTTGCCTTCCACGCCAAGAAAAGTCCCATCCGGACACGGGACGAAGTCTTCAATCTTGTATCTTTATAGTCTTGGAGTCCGGCCAACGATGATAGTTCGGCTATCCGGACACCCCCTAGTCCAGGACTCCCTCAGTAGCCCCCGAACCAGGCTTCAATGACGACGAGTCCGGCGCGCATATTGTCTTCGGCATTGCAAGGCGGGTTCTCCTCCAAATTCCATGTGCTTGCCGAATGGTGTCCGGCTTCTTATAAATGCTGTGCTTCTTGGCTTCCATGTCCAATAATGGCCATCCCCCACGTGTTGTACGAATGCGAAAAGCCAGGGTATTTTTACACTTTACCCCTAGTTGCATGAATAAGCTGCCTATAAAGAGAGGCGAGGATCTAGATCCGAATCACACCATCCTCCTTCCGCGAGTATTCATCGAAGTGCCTCTGACAAAAATCCACTCCATCATGGACAGTCGAGGCGGCTCCTCCTCTCGCGCTCCTAGCCCTCAGCCAGGAGATTGGGGGAGATGCTCAGTCCCGCATAGTGAGCTAGTGACGCTCCAAGCCGAGGGATTTCTTCCCCTAGCCTTTATGGTTCCGGTTCGAGCCAGACTTGCCACTTACAAGGGCGGAAAGCAGGCAGAGAGCGTCCCCAATCCCTCCAAAGGAGAGCGGGTATGCTTTGTCCCTTATCTAATAAGGGGACTCGGATTTCCCATACATCCGTTTCTATGGGGGATCCTAGAGTTCTAAGGGCTCCAGCTTCACCACCTTACGCCTGCCTCCATCCTGCACATCGCGGGCTTCATGGCCCTTTGCAAGCTGTTATTGGGCGTCGAGGCCCATTTTGCGCTGTGGAAGAGATTATTTTGCCTAGTACCCCGTTCTCATGAGGGGTCGATATATCAAGTGGGCGGAGCCGAACTATGGCGCATCGCCGGGACCGGATATCTATCTGGAACCCCGAAGATGGCATCCGAAGACTAGCCTTCAGAATGGTTTTACATGGAAGACGCCCCGCTACCGGACCCAGTTCGGATCGGCCTCCCAGAGTTCAGCAACGCTCCTCTGAAGAAACGCCTGAGTTGGCGCCCGCGGAGCCCTCAACGGGAGAATGATAGGGACGTCCAATATCTGATGGGCCGAATAAGGTTATTGGCTCATTCCAGATTGACCATGATTGGGGTCATGGCCACATGCATTATGCGAGGGGTGCAGCCGCTCCAGTATAGGTGCCACCCCATGTGGGATTTCAATGGGGAGGATGATGCCACCCGTCATGGCCGCAAGGGGCCAGGATCGGTCGCCGATCTGGTGAAGATCCTGTCCGGCCTGTACAAAGGGGAGAAGGAGGACTTCCTCCGTGCTAGTCCATTGAATGGATTTTCCATGAACAACCCTCGGAGCTGGGTAAGCGGACGTTTGTCTATCCGATCCATATTCCCAAAGTTAAGTGTCTCACTTTGTGATTTCGACGCAGGAACTGCACCGGGCCGTAGAGGATATACACAGCCTGGCTCCACAACCCAAGGATCCGGAACGATCCCTCGATCCGACCTCCGAAGAGGATTCGGACATAAAGGTGGAGCTGATCGATGGGGTGTTCCACCAACTTAGCATTGACAATGCTTTGGTCGCCATTACGGCCGACTACCTCGGGATATCTCCGGTTTCCCAGGTAACCGTGACCGGAGTCCTGATACCCTTACTCATCCATGCTTATCTCTGACCACCGTATACCAATGGTGTTCCGCAGGATGTGCCTTCGAGGCGGGAAGCCGAACCTGCGGCGGCTAGCCAACGAGGGCCAGCTCGGCCCAGCAGGCGGAAAAGAAGTGCGGCGCGAGTCGAGACGTCGCCGCAACGGTATGGCATGCCACCATGTTTTCAGGAAAGATTCCTGGAAGGCATATTAACGCTCGTGGTTTTTTCAGGAGAAAGAGCGCCCGCCGGTCTGTGTCCGGAGAGATTGCCAATCAAGCCTCCGCCGGCCAGGCTCCAACGCCAGGCCCGGAGGGGGAGGTGAATGCAAGGCGCGCGTCGAGTGCTCCTCCAACGGAGGACGCCGAAAGGTTGTCCGCCACCAGATCGGAGGTGGAGAGCGCCATGAATCACAGGCGCCACCGGACAGTTCTTCGTGACGCATGCTTTTCCCCGGAGGCGTTAAATGCCTTTAATTCGGGAGATGCGCACCTTCGTGCTGCTCAAGATGGTCTAGCCAGAGCCACGGAGCAGTATGTAAAAGACATACGGGTGAGGAAATTTGACAGTTATATATGCCAGTAGCCCCCGAGACTTAAAATAGTTAGAATAACTGATTTAAGGACCATTTGTTATGCAGGATCTTACGGAGAAGAATACCCACCTGTCCCAGGAGCTTCAAGAGTGCAAGGCCCAACTTGAGGCCGCACTAGCCGCCACAGGGGGAGCAACAGAGACCCTCTCTGGTAATATATACTTCGAAAGATAAGTAGTTTGTGAAGTGCGGCGTGTGTGTAAGTCTGACAATAATATTGCAGATGGCGCCGGACTAGATCCGGACAAGCAACAGCTACTGCGCCCACTGAAGGCCGGCAAGAAGGTGCTTACGAGGGTGCGGCAAGAGAAGAATAAGCTCCAAGATGCCAACACCCAGCTGGGCGAGGAACTAAAAGATGTTTGGGCCCAGCTATCGGACTCTATGAAGGAGAATCGGTGGCTTCATCGCGGCATTTATAGTAAGTACTTGAGCGAACTTTTTGAAAAGAAGAGTTCGGCGAGGAAGTCGATTGACAGAAATATGTGTGTAGGCGTGCTCACAGGTCGTCCTGCTGAGGAAATGCCCGGTTCAACGGGTGACCTACTTTCTCTCAAAAAAACGGGTGACCTACTTCCCGAGCTACTGCAACTGCACGAACGAGTTCGGCAGGTGATGAGCGGAGTCGCCCAGGCCTTGTGGCCATCCATGTCCCTACCCGAAGGTCTTGGAGAGCTTGCGGAGAAGCTTCAGGGAGCACGGCCGCGCTTCCAGTTGTGGAAGATATCGGCCTGCCGTCAAGGCGCCAGGGAGGCCTGGGCCATGATGAAGACACGGTATGCGAAGGCTGACCCAAACCACATGGCCGAGGTCGGACTTATGGGGCCCGATGGGAAGGAGATCCCTGTGAGCTTAGTGTACGACCAAGTAGAGTTGGCCGCCAAGTATTCACAGCGGGACTGTAAACTAGACAGTTTATTAGATGGTATCAAAGAGGAATACCATCAGTCAGCTTGACTGTGTAATTTAAAATGACATGAAAAATGCCTTCTAGCCGGATTGTAGATCATTTGTCATTGCGGACCTTTTCGCTTCGACCTCGGGACCCGACAGTCTGGAGTGTGTCCGAATACCCTCACGGTTATGTAAAAAACCGGGGCATGCATGGAGACCAGGCGTAGGGGTCATTAGTTCTTTATCAGACAAGTGCCCAACTAGTTATGTTATATTACATGGTTAGTAAGAAACATCTTCCAGGGAGAATAGTTCCGTTAGGGGTTCCTTTCCCTGGGAGGCATGCCCTAAAGTGCATGTCCGGACTGCGAAAAAAAAGCAGGAAAGCATCTGGGGGCAGATAAATAAATAGGTAAGAAATCATCTTTCAATTCACCGACCGAATATTCCCTTAAGAACGCTAGCTTCTAGCTTCACCCAGTCTGAGGTAGACATCCGGCTGACCCGGCAGTAACAATCATAGAGGTGCTCCCTTTACCTCCTAGTCGAACAATCGGGAACGTAGGGGTAAGCATAGGAGCCAGGCAACCCAGCTTGGCCAAAACTTAAGTCATATCGATGCATATAATGGTGAATAAAAAGGTACATGCGGAAGTGTGACACATGTGTTGGGTATAAGGCCCGTGTAAATAAGCTTCTGTTAAAGAAGCCCCCAGGTATAATGAGTGCGAGTAGCACATCAAGTGTGTGCGAACAATGCGCAGGTGAGCCACCGAAGGCCCGTGAGTGAAAAAAGGGGGGGAGGGAGAAAAATAAAAGATAGTTAAAGTATAAAATATAGACGGGGGAGGGACACGAACTCAGAGTCTGGTGCTAGGTGTAGAATCTACGGAGATGGGTTGCGTTCCATGGGTTTGGCTCGAGTCGGTTATCCGATGCGTTTCGCAGACGGTACGCTCCGCCGGTCAGGACTTGGTCGATGATGAAGGGACCTTCCCATTTGGGCTTGAGTTTGTCCTTTTTCTTGTCCGGCAGGCGTAGAACTAGTTCGCCAACATTGTAAGTTTTGGCACGTACTTCTCTGCTTTGATATCTTCGAGCCTGCTGTTGATAGAATGCGGAACGAGCTTTTGCCACGTCACGCTCCTCCTCCAAGGCGTCCAAACTGTCCTGCCGATCCAGCTCGGCTTCTCTTTCTTCGTACATGCGCACGCGAGGTGAGTCATGAATTATGTCGCAGGGCAAAACTGCCTCTGCACCGTATACCATAAAAAATGGTGTGAATCCGGTAGTGTGATTTGGCATGGTCCGCAGCCCCCAGAGTATGGAGTCGAGCTCCTCTACCCAGTGCGTGTTAGATTCCTTAAGGGACCGCACTAGTCTGGGTTTGATGCCGCTCATGATTAGACCATTTGCTCGTTCGACTTGCCCGTTAGTTTGAGGGTGATAGACTGAAGCGTAGTCGAGCTTGATGCCCATGATTTTGCACCAGAGTTTAACCTCGTCGACCGTGAAGTTCGTGCCGTTATTAGTGATGATGCTATGGGGGACGCCGTAACGGTGTACTACCCCAGATATGAAGTCTATCACAGGTCCGGATTCGGCCGTCTTAACTGGCTTGGCCTCTATCCATTTGGTGAATTTGTCCACCATGACCAATAGGTATTTTTGCGTGTGGGTTCCTCCTTTAAGGGGTCCAACCATGTCAAGCCCCCAGACCGCGAACGGCCAGGTAATGGGTATATTTTTTAGGGCGGCGGGAGGCATGTGGCTTTGATTAGCAAAGAGCTGGCAACCGACGCATCGTTGGACTAAATCCTGAGCATCTGCCCGGGCCGTTGGCCAATAAAATCCTGTACGGAAGGCCTTGCTTACAAGGGCCCGGGCTGCGGCGTGGTGCCCACCGAGTCCGGCATGAATTTCAGCCAGAAGATTTCGCCCTTCCTCTTCGGAGATACACCTTTGAAGGACTTCGGTTGTGCTTTTCTTATAGAGCTCTCCCTCATGGACCTTATAGGCTTTAGATCGCCGTACTATGCAGCGGGCCTCGTTTTGGTCCTCGGGAAGTTCCTGCCTAGTTAAGTAAGCTAGGTATGGCTCGGTCCATGGGGCAATGACTGCCATTATTTCGTGGGCTGAAGGTGTTATTTCATTGGCAGAACCACCGATTGTGTCAGAATGTGCAGTGTCGGGCAGTGCGGCTGGGTCCGGATTCTTTTTCCGGGACTCCCCTTCCCATAGTACGGATGGCTTAAAAAGCTATTCCAGGAAGATGTTGGGAGGGACGATGCGTGCCAATACGTCCGCAGCTTGATTATTATCCCGGGCTATATGGTGAAATTCGAGCCCTTCAAACCGAGCTGACATTTTCAGAACAACGTTACGGTAAGCTGCCATTTTTGGATCCTTGGCATCAAAGTGTCCATTTATTGGGGATATGCGCGAGGTTCGAATCCCCTCGCACCTCTAGGCGTTTAATGCCCATGGAGACCGCCATTCGAAGGCCATGTAGAAGGGCCTCGTATTCGGCTACGTTGTTGGAGTCCGTGTACATTATCTGGAGTACGTATTGGACTGTGTCTCCGGTTGGGGACGTCAGGATGACGCCAGCCCCCAGGCCGGCCAACATTTTGGAGCCGTCAAAGTGCATGATCCAATTAGAGTATGCGCCGTACTCTTTAGGGAGTTCGGCTTCAGTCCATTCGGCGATGAAGTCGGCCAAAACTTGCGACTTGATAGCTCGCCGTGGTTTATAGGTTATGTCGAATGGTAGGAGCTCAATGGCCCATTTTGCAATCCTGCCAGTCGCATCGTGGTTGTTTATAATGTCATTAAGAGGTACTTCGGAAGCTACTGTTATTGAACACTCTTGAAAGTAGTGTCGCAGCTTCCGGGATGCCATGAACACTGCGTACGCTATCTTTTGATAATGTGGATACCGGGACTTGCATGGAGTTAGGACAGTGGATACATAGTACACTGGTTTTTGAAGAGGGAACTTGTGTCCGTCCATTTCTCGTTCGACGACGAGCACCGCGCTTACAACTTGATGTGTTGCCGCGATATATAATAACTTTGGTTCGCCCAATTTGGGCACGGCCAGGACCGGATTTGTTGCCAATATGGCCTTTATTTCTTCGAGTCCGGCCGTGGCGGCATCCGTCCACTCGAAGTGTTCGGTGCACCGGAGGAGGCGATAAAGGGGTAATGCCTTTTCTCCTAGGCGGGAGATGAAGCGGCTTAGAGCCGCCACGCATCCAGTCAATTTTTGTATTTGCTTGAGGTCTTTTGGGATATCCAATTGTGACAGAGCTCGGATCTTGGCTGGGTTTGCTTCAATTCCTCTACCGGATACAATGAAGCCCAAGAGCTTTCCGGCTGGTATGCCAAAAATGCATTTTTCCGGGTTGAGCTTAATGTCATATGCTCGGAGATTGTCGAATGTGAGCCTCAAGTCGTCTACTAGAGTTTCGACGTGTTTGGACTTGACGAACACATCGTCTACGTAAGCCTCCACTGTTTTGCCAATCTGGTTTGCCAGACATGTCTGAATCATGTGCTGATATGTTGCGCCGGCGTTTTTGAGCCCGAAGGGCATTGTGTTGAAGCAGAATGGTCCGTATGGAGTAATGAATGCCGTTGCGGCTTGGTCTGGCTCCGCCATCTTGATTTGATGGTAGTCGGAGTATGCATCGAGGAAGCACAATGAATCGTGCCTGCGGTAGCGTCGATAATTTGATCGATGCGGGGAAGGGGGAAGGGATCCTTTGGACAAGCCTTGTTAAGGTCCTTGAAATTGACACACAAGCGCCAGGATTTGTCCTTCTTTGGTACCATTACCAGGTTGGCTAGCCAGTCCGGATGTTTTATATCTCTGATGAATCCGGCTTCTAATAGTTTGGCTAGCTCCTCTCCCATTGCCTGTCTTTTGGTTTCGGAAAATCGCCGAAGAGCCTGTTTGACTGGCTTGAGTCCTTTTAGGATATTTAGGCTGTGCTCTGCCAGCTGGCGTGGGATTCCTGGCATGTCTGAAGAGTGCCAGTCAAAAATGTCCCAATTTTCCCGTAGGAATTCTCGTAGTGCGGTGTCTACATCAGGGTTTAATTGTGCCCCAATGGAGGCCGTCTTTGTAGGGTCCGTTGGATGGACTTGGAATTTGACTATTTCGTCCGCTGGCTTAAAAGAGGTGGACTTGGATCTTTTGACAAGTATCACGTCGTCCCTGTTCACCGTGGAGCGCAGCGCCCTGAGTTCCTCGGCCGCTAGGGCTTCAGATAGCGCCTCTAGGGCTAGTGCGGCTGTCTTATTTTCGGCGCGGAGCGCTACGTCCGGATCACTGGCAAGGGTGATGATTCCGTTGGGCCCGGGCATTTTGAGCTTCATGTACCCGTAATGGGGTATAGCTTGAAAAATTGTGAATGCCTCTCGTCCTAATAAAGCGTGATATCCGCTGCTGAACGGGGCCACATGGAACGTGATCTCCTCAGACCTGTACTTGTCCGGTGATCCGAATACTACATCCAGTGTGATTTTTCCTGTGTAGCATGCTTCCCGACTAGGGATTATTCCTCTGAAGGTTGTGTTGCTTCGCTCAATGCGGCTCCAGTCTACTTCCATTTTTCGAAGGGTTTCCTCATAGATGAGGTTTAATCCGCTACCGCCATCCACAAGTACCTTAGTAAGGCGAAAGCCGTCCACTATTGGACTGAGGACCAATGCGGCTGGTGCTCGGGCTGTTCGGAATTTAGGTTCGTCACTGGCGTTAAAGGTAATAGCCGTGTCGCTCCATGGATTTATTGTTGCTACTTGGTAGATTTCGGCGAGGCTGCGGAGTGTTTGTTTCCGCATATTATTTGATGCAAAAGTCTCGAAGACTGTTAATACCGTACTGGTACTACTGGGCTGGTTCTCTAGGGCTAGAAGCTCTTCGCCACTTTTGGCCACCTGATGATATGGGTAGTACAAGAGTAGATCTACCACGAGATCAAGGAGGCTAAACCCTAGAAGCTAGCCTATGGTATGATTGTTGTTCGTCCTACGGACTAAAACCCCTTCGGTTTATATAGACACTGGAGAGGGCTAGGGTTACACAGAGTCGGTTACAATGGTAGGAGATCTACATATCCGTATCGCCAAGCTTGCCTTCCACGCCAAGCAAAGTCCCATCCGGACACGGGACGAAGTCTTCAATCTTGTATCTTTATAGTCTTGGAGTCCGGCCAACGATGATAGTTCGGCTATCCGGACACCCCCTAGTCCAGGACTCCCTCAGCAGCCCTTACGACACTTATGACCCGCTTTTGCGTTGGCAAAGATAGCTGGCTAGCCCGTAGCAACAACAATGCAAGCGAACCTGGCACTGCGGGAGCCAGAAATAGCAACGGCAAGCCCCGACACAACAGACACAAGCGTCGAAACAACAGTGATAATACCGACGTCACAGCAATCAACGCCGGGTTCAGCGGCTCCAAGTCCGGCCAGCGGAAGAAGCCATTCAAAAGGAACAATTTGGGCCCATCTAGCTTGGACCGCATACTCGATCGCCCATGTCAGATACACGGCACCCCTGACAAACCAGTCAATCACACCAACAGAGACTGTTGGGTTTTCAAATAGGCCGGCAAGTTAAATGCCGAGAACAAGGAAAAGGGGTCGCAAAGTGAGGACGATGACGAGGAGCCCCGTCCACCGAACACAGGGGGATAGAAGAAGTTCCCCCTCCCCCAAGTTAAAACGGTGAACATGATATATGCTACCCACATCCCCAAGAGGGAACGCAAGCTCGCGCTCAGGGACGTCTATGCGATGGAGCCAGTCGCCCCAAAGTTCAACCCATGGCCTTCATGTCCGATCACTTTTGATCGCAGGGACCATCCGACCAATATCCGTCATGGCGGTTCAGCCGCACTAGTCCTTGATCCAATCATTGATGGATTCCACCTCACGCGAGTCCTCATGGATGGCGGTAGCAGCCTGAACCTGCTCTATCAGGATACAACGCGCAAAATGGGCATTAATCCCTCAAGAATTAAGCCCACAAAGACTACCTTTAAAGGAGTCATATCAGGTGTAGAGGCCCGCTGTACGGGTTCAATCACCCTAGAGGTTGTCTTTGGGTCCCTGGACAACTTCCGAAGCGAAGAGCTGATCTTTGATATCGTCCCCTTTTGCAGCAGCTATCATGCACTGCTCGGACGAACCGCATTTGCACGCTTCAACGCGGTGCCACACTACGTTTATCTTAAGCTCAAGATGCTCGGACCACGCGGTGTCATAATAGTTAACGGAAACACGGAACGGTCCCTCCATACCGAGGAGCACACCGCCGCGTTAGCAGCAGAAGTACAGAGCGGCCTTGTGAACCTTAATTCGACGGCTGAGCTCCCGGACACTGTCAAACGAGTCCGGACTACTCTGCAGTAGGACAGCCCAGCTCCTCCCAGTCCCAACCAAGTGGCGGAATTTGCACCGCGCGTACATAACTACGCACTCAAAGTACCATGGGCATAGACAGAGGAATAACTAGTTTGTGATCCATAATACGGCTCGACCGCTCCTGGACACACATACTTGCAATTTTTCTTTTTTTTCCTCTTCAGGTTTCTTTCCCGCGGGCTTCTTCTGATGCTGATCATCGGTCCTCTCAACAAGATGGATACACCAAGATGGAAAGAAGCATTGGTGTACAAGGGAATTTCCAAGTGGTCTCTCCAACGATCACTCTACCTGTTTTTAGGACCGGCACGCAGCTATCCCTTGGTTGTGGCATGTTAAATAGCCCGATTGCTTGTTGCACCACTTGTACAAATACGCTTTGACGTATTAATCAAACTATAATGGAAACAGTTTGTAGCCTAACTTTTGCGGCACTAGCTTACTACCCCCCTTTTTCCTTTTTGATAATCTTCTCAAGTTGCACCCGTACACTTTGGTACACTTTAATCTGCCAGGTGCTTCATTGCGACCCATAATACGACAACAAAGTCTGAACACTTTTTACAATATAGTTCGGCACCCCAAATTTAGCATTATATGCATTGGCTCCGAATCATGTCTTTGGTCAATAGTTGGGTTGCCCGACTCCTGTGCTTACTACCTTACGTTCCGCTATATCGGCTAGGGTAGTAAAGGGAGAACTACTGCGATTGTGTCCTAGTTTATCTGGATGAGCACCTCAGTAGAGAAAGCCGAAAACTGACTATCATGATATGGCGAGAGCCGGTCAGCTCTTCGGAGGTTTCAAATCTTTAGCGATTTTTTCCGCATTATGCGATGAATCGGCTCTTACCCGATCAGGTGTTTATAGTACCCTAGTTCAGATACTAGGGGATGTGCCTAAATTTTCATTGTCAAACTCCTATGGCTAAGTGAGGGTGATAAAGCCAAATAGTCTGATTGCCTGGTTCGTTGCGCTAAACACCTCTTTCAAGGACCAAACAATTGGATCAAGAGTGTTTAGATTCCATCCCGAACACCCTCGTACTACCTATATGGGGGCTGAAGCCGACGACTGGCCAACTCTCAAAATTTCATAAAACACGGCCGCACAGGAGGTAAAATATTAAACATGCATTATACTACATAGCCGAACTTGTTTCATAATGCAGAGCGAGACAATATGAATGTATTCATTCAAAGATTACATCTTTTGTACATTGCTCCGCCACAGTGAAGGATCCCTCTAGGACATCGCTAAAATATCGCTCGGGAGTGCAGTGCTCCTTGCCCAGGGGCGGTCCCTCGGTCGCGACCGTGACGACATTCATCTTCGCCCACTGCATCTTGACACGGGCGAAGGCCATCCATGCACCTTCGATGCAGACCGACCGCTTGATGGCATCAAGCCGAGGGCAGACATCGACTAGCCGCTTCACGAGATCGAAGTAGCTGCTGGGTATGGCTTCGGCTGGCCACAACCGGATTACTAAGTCCTTCATGGCCAGTTCCACCACCCTATATAGTTCGACCAACTGTTTTAGCTGATCACTAAAGGGCACCGGATGTTCTTTCGCATGGTATTGCGACCACAACAGCTTCTCCATCTAGCTCCCTTCTTCGGCTCGGAAGAATTCTGCGGCATCAGAAACACTGCGTGGCAGATCCACAAACGCCCCTGGGGAACTCCAAATCCGGGTTAGTAAGAGATACCTCTTCTTCACATACTTGCTTTGCATACTAAAAGACTTACCCGCCGCTATTTTCTTGGCCTCCTGGATCTCCTGGAGGGCTCCCTGGGCTTCAACCCAGGCCTCCTCCGCACTTTGGCGAGTTCGGTCTCTTGAGCCGAAACATCGCGTTCCAAGGACTCGCATTTCTTCACGTCATCCTGGAGCTCCTGCTGGACCTCATCAAGCCTGGCCTCGTGCTTCTCAAGGGCGGCTTGTTCCTTGGCAGCTTTCTCCTCAGCCTCGGCCAACACCTTTTTAAGGACCTCGACCTCGGTCGCCGCTCCTACAAATATCACGGCACTACACTCAATACACATCATTCATTCTTTCCGAATATACAACAAGTTACCACATACCTTGGTTGTCCTACAACTACCTTTTCACAAAGCCGAGCTCTTCTTCGGCCAGCTCCAGACTTTGCTTTAGTCCGAAGACCTCAGCATCATTAGAGGTTGCGGCCTGCAACGACGCCTTCTTATTCACATAAGACATATTTAGTTAGTTTCCTGCGGAAACTACTTGATACTCTGAGCGGCTTTTCTTTCCGTACACCGCACAGTGTCTCAGGGGCTAGTTTCTATACTATGACTTCCTCTTTTGCGTCGCTTACCTCAAAGCCTGTCAACAGGCTGGTGCAGGCTTCGGTCAGTTTGCTCTTGACGGACTGAACCCTCTCAACCACCGTACCCATAAGGATACGGTGTTCCTCCACAATGGAAGTGCCTTGTAGCGCTTCTAGCAGATTATCTGGTGCCTTTGGTTGGACAGAGGTCACCGGCGGAATAGGCACGCCCCCTTCTTTTGAAGGAGGTTGCTTGCCGGATTCCAGAGCCGTATAGGTCTCCGGAACCGTATTCGGCTGGGGTCCGAACTGGACATGGCCCCCATCGCCAGTTTCCATGGGGGTCCTCTCTCCCGGGTGTCCGGTGGCTGAAGGGTCACCCTTTGATGCCACCCTAATAGTCTCCTGAACCTCTCCCTGGCCCGTGAAGGTCCTTTGGGACAACACCTCGTCGTCGGCCTTGGCCGTGGGAGAGTGCGCAGCCAGCGGTGACTCGCTGGCCATCGCCTTTGAATCTAGCGAACCTCCTGATGAGGATCGCAGGGAGATGTCATGGGCCGGACTGCAAT
Organism: Triticum dicoccoides; assembly: GCF_002162155.2. Taxonomy (NCBI): domain Eukaryota; kingdom Viridiplantae; phylum Streptophyta; class Magnoliopsida; order Poales; family Poaceae; genus Triticum; species Triticum dicoccoides. Next base: position 533,145,234 of record NC_041383.1, on the reverse strand, counting down.
TGCATAATTTAACATGTTAAAACTATGAAGTAGAGGGGCTGGATATATGGATGCATTAGGGTTTTTAGTACTTACGATGCGACCAGGGGCTTGTCTCGGGGGCGTGGCTCTGGGCTGCTTTCGATGTCCCATGCGGAGTTATTTGCGAAGGAGCTCTTCCCCCTCTTGGATGCCTCCGCCTCCAGATTTGTGGAGGCCGCCCTCTTCTTCCTTCCCCCTCAGGGGGGAGTTGCTTTCCTCCTCCTCCTCGTCGTCGTCCTCGGTGGCGGATGAGGGGGTCTCGTCGTCTTCGGACGTTACATCCGAAGCACCCTTGCGGCGAGGGACACTTTTGGCCCCTGGGCCTTCTTCTTGGCCTTCTTCTCCGGCGCCTTGTAGGGCGCCGGAACCAGCATCTTCATCAAGAGCAGGATGGCTGGTTCCTCGGGAAGCGAAGCCGAACACCTAATCCGCTCTGCTTTCTCTGTCCATACCTGAAAAAAATAAATAGTGGGGTTTAGATATCTTGAATAAGAAAGTAGAGGATGCACCCTGAAACGCGAAAGACTTACCGCACTGGCAGGATGGGCCAGATTGTGCCCGCGGTCCTTGGTGGTGTCCGGCGGTGTCTCATTGCCCTTGAAGAGCAACTTCCAAATATCTTCATGCGTGGTTCCAAAGAGCCTTTCCAAGGTTTGCTTCTCCGGATCGAATTCCCATAAAGGGCAGGTTCGGCTCTGACATGGAAGGATCCGATGAACTAGCATCACCTGGATCACGTTGACGAGCTTGATGTTTTTATCCACCATGCTTTCGATGCGCATTTGCAGCGCTATCAGCTCGTCTGACGAAGACCAGTTCGGGCCCTTCTCTAGCCAGGAGGTGAGCCGCATTGGAGCTCCGGACTTGAATTCAGGAGCCGCGGCCCAGGTGGCGTCGCGGGGCTCTGTGATATAGAACCACAGTTTCTACCACTCTTTGACGGTCTCCACAAAGGTACCTTTGGGCCATATGACTTTGGGCATCTTGCTCACCATGTCACCTTCGCACTCCGCGTGTTGGCCATCCACCACCTTCGGCTTCACGTCGAAGATTTTAAGCCACAGTCCGAAGTGGGGTGGGATGCGGAGGAAGGCCTCACACACGACAATGAATCCTGAGATGTTGAGGAAGGAGTTTGGGGCTAGATCATGGAAATTTAGCCCATAATTGAACATGAGTCTGCGGACGAAAGGGTGGAGAGGAAACCTTAACCCGCAGACGAAATGGGGAATGAACACCACCCTCTCATTGGGCTTCGGGGTGGGGACGATTTGCCTCTACGAGTTAACCTTGCATGATACATGCTATAAACTGGGTTGTGCGGTCTCTGTGGCCCGTCTAACAACATGACCAGCCCAGCAGTTTTTTCTTTGGGAAAATAGGTAGCCCACTATTTCTTTTTAAAGAATATATACCCAAGCTAGGCCTATTTGTTTTCTCCGACTTACTAGGCTACAAATCTTTCAAGACGAGGAGGGATGCATTTCGGCCTGGCCAAAGAGTATGGTCAGTATCTGTTAAAAGTAATATCAAAGGGGTTGAAAATTCCAAAAAAATTATAGCAAATGGGAAATTAGTTTCTTTTTTTGTTTTTGTTCTTCACTGATATTTTATATTTCATTGGATTTTAACATGACATAGTACTAATTTATTTTTAAATTTGCTTTAGTATGGCTACTAATTTTTGGATTAAGAATATTGTGTTCCCTAGAAAAAATTTGCGAATTTTTAAAATTCCGCACATTTTTTAGTTCAATTTTTTAGCCGTGGTACTGACGAGAAAATGGGCAGCAATTCTCAAAATGGAAAATGGGCTGCAATAAATTCCATATGAAGTAGAAAATGAGTACAAATTATAAAAATAATAGCAAATGGGTTGTACACACCATAGATTTCGAGGCTGACTTGTTTACGCAAGGCTTTGTCAGTAAACACACAATTCTAGCAGTAGTGACTGTTGGATGTCCATCCAACAGCCGGCGTGCTTCTTCAATCTCTGATCTTCCTGCTCTAGCCGCCTAAACCAGCGCCGACGGGACTACCTGCTCCCTCCTCTTGTGGCCCGCTGTGGTGTCATGCAGGCTTCACCGGCCCAGCCTACTCCCTTCGTTGGCCTGGCCGCACGCAATCAACTGCCTCCTTATTACATGAAAAAATGATTCCTCCCACTGACATCCGGGGCGCACCGGTTCAGAGGCTGACCTGTGGGCCTACTAAGTTGACGCGTACACAGGGCTTTGTCAACTTACTCAACAAACGATTAATTCTAGCAGCATTGACCGTTGGATTTGAATCGAACGGTCCTGCTGCTTCTTTAATCGCTGCTCTTCTTGCACCAGCCGCCCAAACCAGCACCGACGAGACCGCCTGCTCCTACCCCTAGGTGCTGCCGCTGAGGCCTCACCGCCCCTACTACTCCCACTGATAGCCAGGCTCTGTAGTGAAGGCAGCCTCACACCGCAGCCGAACCAGTGAACCCTCATACTCCTCTCCGCGTGGGCATCCACTGCCGCGTCTTCCCCGGCTCCGCATCGTCCCCTTCCTAGGCCTTGATGTCGTCGACCACCTTGGTGATCTTGACACGGCGTGGTCAATGTGGTCAAGGAATGACTTCCATCGGAATAGTACTGTACATGGAGAGGCTGACAGCTGAGTCCACGGCCGTAGCAAGGAAGTGCCTCCTTATTACAAGCAGAATAATGATTCCTCCACACGACAGCAAGGACCCACCGGACGAGCCACTGTATTTCATGAAAAAAAAATTTCCCCCTGACAACTGGGACCCACTGGCTTTATCTTCGCATGGAAGGAACTGCCTTCTTACCCCCTGACAGCTGGGACCCACCAGGTTGAAGCGAAGGTAGCGTTATATGTCCGGCCGCGAACGTGTACGTACATAGCAGTCAATCGGTGTCTCTGCAGCGGCGTACCGTGGCCGAGTAAGGAGCGGCACATGTTGAAGTAGAGGCGCCAACGTAGCATGTCACGCAGTCCCGTCTATATCGTGTACACATACGTACGGCCACACTGCAACATAGTAAATATGGCTACATACGTACATACGAGCGGGGTCTCTAATGCGTACAGTGACTAATCCTATTCATCGGAAGCCAATCAGCTAGGTTAGAACAGAGAAACCGCGTTGTGTTCATGGGGAGGCAACGGAATGCGTCGTGTTCATCGGGAGGCAACAGAATACGTCGTGTTCATCGGGAGCCAACAGGCTTGGACGGAACAGTCGATCGAAATGAGGCCTGGCGTACCGCAGAACGGAGGAAACAACCTTGTGTTCGACCGGCCAGGGTCAAAACGGGATCTTGTTCATCGGGAGGGGTTTGGCGTACCGCAAAATGGAGGAAACAGACTTCTCTTGGACCTCCTACGGTCAAAACGGGGTCCTGTTGATCGGGAGGGGTGTGGCGTATCTCAAAACGGAGGAAACGGGCTTGTGTTGGAGCGCTACGGTCGAAATGGGGGTCCTTTTCATCAGGAGGGGTGTGGCGTACCACAAAACAGGACTCCACGGGATACTATTCATCTCCACCGTCGACTGACTCCACAGGCTACTGTTCATCCATCGTCGACCTCCTCCAATCTCCACCTGCGACTGTTCATCCATGAGCTCCTATTCATCCAGCCTCCACCGCTGCTCCACCTGCTACTGTTCAACCAACCCTCTCCACGGGTCCTGTTCAACCACCCCTCCATGGGCTACTGTTCATCCAACCCTCCACCGGCTACTGTTCAACCAGCCCTCCATGAGGTCCTGTTCATCCAGCCCTCCACAGGGTCCTGTTCATCCACCCCCAACCGGCTCGATCGGGGTCCTGTTCATCCAGTGGCAACGACCTCTACTACCACGGGATCCTGTTCATCCACCTCCCACCGGGAACTGTTTATCCACCCCCCCAACAACAACGCTCACTGTTCATCAAGAGGCAGCATATATCAGCTTCAGCTAGTAGCAATAGCGAAGGGATCACTCGGGTTCAGTTAACAACAAGGGGTCGATCGGGGTTTAGTAACGTAGCTAGTGCAATCGCTCGGGTTTAGTTAGAGCCCAACGCCTTGCTCGGGTTCAGTCAGAGTGCAACGCCTCGCACACACGCGCATACATGTATGAGAGAAACTCGCAAACCTCCGTGCATCGCTCGGCCCCGACCACCCACCATAACCGGGAACTCCCCGATATTTTCCTCGCCCTTGCTTCTACCACGGTTTTTTCAGTCATGGACAACCCAAAGAATGTCATGCAGCTGCGTCTCCGGCCTGCCCAGGATGAAAAGCCCATTTTCTATCATGACTTTTTGTCATAGAAGTAGGAGCCCACCACATCTATGATAATACTCGGTTTTGTCACAATTATCGTCATAGAAGTGTCATAAACATGACAGGAGAAAATTTCGTTTGGCCCAAAATGTCACGGATGTGTCTTTTTTGTAGTGTATATATATACGTTCAACGATATGTTACAATTGGTTTTTATTCTACATTTCAACAGAAATTGCCCACTGTAGCAGTTCCTCGATCGATTTCCCGGCGTGGTCGAATTACACTTGTGCCTGCTAATAACGCCAAAGTGATTGCAAGGTACTGCATTTCCTGTAGAAATGGAACCATTCAAATTAACAAGTTCTCGCTTGTCATGGCAATGCATCCATATTGGAAAATTGGAGGCACTGTTCTACCCATGCTCTACCAAGGCACAAGAGGGCTCTTCCTTTTCATTGATGAGATGCCGAGTATCCGTGATCAAGCTGCTTCCAGCGGATAGTTGTGGTTGTTGGCCCTTGAGGGAGTCCTGGACTAGGGGGTGTCCGGATAGCCGAACTATCATCATTGGCCGGACTCCAAGACTATGAAGATACAAGATTGAAGACTTCGTCCCGTGTCCGGATGGGACTTTCCTTGGCGTGGAAGGCAAGCTTGGCGATACAGATATGTAGATCTCCTACCATTGTAACCAACTCTGTGTAACCCTAGCCCTCTCCGGTGTCTATATAAATCGGAGGGGTTTTAGTCCATAGGACGAACAACAATCATACCATAGGCTAGCTTCTAGGGTTTAGCCTCCTTGATCTCGTGGTAGATCTACTCTTGTACTACCCATATCATCAATATTAATCAAGCAGGAGTAGGGTTTTACCTCCACCGAGAGGGCCCGAACCTGGGTAAAAACATCGTGTCCCTTGTCTCCTGTTACCATCCGCCTAGACGCACAGTTCGGGACCCCCTACCCGAGATCCGCCGGTTTTGACACCGACATTGGTGCTTTCATTGAGAGTTCCTCTGTGTTGTCACCTATAGGCCCGATGGCTCCTTCGATCATCAACAACAACGCGGTCCGGGGCGAGACTTTTCTCCCCGGATAGATCTTCGTATTCGGCGGCTTCGCACTGCGGGCCAATTCACTTGGCCATTTGGAGCAGATCGAAAGCTACGCCTCTGGCCATCAGGTCAGATTTGGAAGTTTGAACTATACGGCCGACATCCGCGGAGACTTGATCTTTGACGGATTCGAGCTACAGCAGAGCGCGCCACACTATCACAATGGGCATGATTTAGCTCTGCCACCGGACAGTGCCCTGGAGGCCGCACCAGAGTCCGCTCCGACCTTTAGCTCGGAGCCGACTGCGCCGATCGAGGATGGGTGGCTGGACGCCACCTCGGAGGCTGCTACCTCTACGACGATAGAGCCGAATACCGATCCTGTCCCTTGTGAAGCTCGTGACTCCAAGGTGCCGGACTCCTCTGCGGACCCTGAACCTTCCGCGCCCCTGTCAGTCGAACCCAATTGGGCGCCGATCATGGAGTTCACCGCTGCGGACATCTTTCAGCACCCGCCTTTCGGCGACATCCTGAATTCGCTAAAGTGTCTCTCTTTATCAAGAGAGCCTTGGCCGGATTATGGCCAGGACGGTTGGGATGCGGACGACAAAGAAATTCAAACCCCACCCACCACCCACTTCATAGCCACTGTCGATGACTTAACCGATATGCTAGATTTCGACTCCGAAGACATCGACGGTATGGACGACGATGCCGGAGACAACCAAGAACCAGCGCCTACAGGGCACTGGAAAGGCACCTCGTCATACGGCATATACATGGTGGACATCCCAAAGGATGGGAACGGCGATGGAACAACGGAGGATGACCCCTCCAAAAAACAGCCTAAGCACCGGCGTCAGCGGCGCCGCTCCAAATCCCGCCACAGCAAGAATGGAGATTCCGGCACCGGAGATAATAACACCCCGGACAGTGCCGAAGACAACCCCCTCCAGCAAGATTCAGCACAGGAGGACGGAGAAGCCAGCCCTCGTGAGAGAGCGGCAGACAAAGAGGTAGAGGACGATAATTACATGCCTCCCCCCGGAGACGAGGCAAGCCTCGACGACGATGAATTTGTCGTGCCTGAGGATCCCGTCGAACAAGAGCGTTTTAAACGCAGGCTTATGGCCACGGCAAGCAGCCTCAAGAAAAAGCAGCAACAGCTTAGAGCTGACCAAGATTTGCTAGCCGACAGATGGACTGAAGTCCTTGCGGCCGAAGAGTATGAACTCGAACGCCCCTCCAAAAGCTACCCCAAATGCAAGCTGCTGCCCCGATTAGAGGAGGAAGCACATAAACCTACATCACCAGTGCACAATACGGCCGACCGGCCACCTCGTGGCCACGACAGAGAGGCCTCTAGGCCCTCCACTAAATCCATACCCCGGCGTCGCTCGAAAAGTACAAAGTCACGGGGGAACGCGCCAGACTTGCGAGATATATTGGAGGATAAGGCAAGACAAACAAGATCGATCTACGGATCGCGTGGGCGCCCCATGATACGCGACGACAACCGTCATGCCGGATACAGCAATCCCGGCCGGGCCGAACACAATAGACAAAGCTCGTTTGAGCTGCGTCGTGATATAGCCCAATACAGAGGCGCCGCACACCCACTATGCTTCACAGATGAAGTAATGGATCATCAAATCCCCGAAGGGTTCAAAACCGTGAACATTGAATCCTACGATGGCACAACAGATCCTGCAGTTTGGATCAAAGACTATCTCCTTCATACCCACATGGCCCGCGGTGATGATCTTCACGCCATCAAATACCTCCAACTCAAGCTTAATGGACCAGCTCGGCATTGGCTCAACAGCCTGCCAGCAGAATCAATTGGGTGTTGGGAGGACCTGGAAGCCGCATTCCTCGATAACTTCCAGGGCACATATGTGCGACCACCAGACGCCGATGACCTAAGCCACATAATTCAGCAGCCATACGAATCGGCCAGACAATTCTGGACACGGTTCTTAACCAAGAAAAACCAAACCGTCGACTGTCCGGATGCTGAGGCCCTTGCAGCCTTCAAACACAACATCCGCGACGAATGGCTTGCCCGGCACCTAGGACAGGAAAATCTGAAATCAATGGCAGCCCTCACATCACTCATGACCCGCTTTTGTGCGGGAGAAGACAGCTGGCTAGCCCGCAGTAACAACCTAACCAAAAACACCGGTAGCTCGGATACCAAAGACAGCAATGGCAGGTCGAGTCGCAATAAGCACAAGCGCCGAATTAACGGCGATAATACTAAAGATACGGCAGTCAACACCGGATTCAGAGGCTCTAAACCTGGTCAGCGGAAAAAACCATTCAAAAGAACCACTCCGGGCCCGTCCAATTTGGACCGGATACTCGATCGCTTGTGCCAGATACACGGCACCCCCGAAAAGCCAGCTAATCACACCAACATGGATTGTTGGGTGTTCAAGCAGGCAGGCAAGTTAATCGCCGAAAGCAGCGACAAGGGGCTGCATAGCAATGCCGAGGAGGAGACAGGGCCGCCGAACAATAGAGGACAGAAGGGTTTCCCCCCACAAGTCCGGACGGTGAACATGATATACGCAACCCACATACCCAAAAGGGAGCGGAAGCGTGCGCTCAGGGAAGTATACGCGATGGAGCCAGTCACCCCAAAGTTCAATCCGTGGTCCTCCTGCCCGATCACTTTTGATCGAAGGGACCACCCCACCAGCATCCGCCATGGCGGATTCGCCGCGTTGGTTTTAGACCCAATTGTCGACGGATTTCACCTCACTAGAGTCCTGATGGATGGCGGCAGCAGCCTGAACCTGCTTTATTAGGATACAGTATGCAAGATGGGCATAGACCCCTCAAGGATTAAACCCACAAAGACGACCTTCAAAGGCGTCATACCAGGTGTAGAGGCCAATTGTACAGGCTCATTTACACTTGAAGTGGTCTTCGGAGCCCCGGATAACTTTCGAAGCGAGGAGTTAATCTTCGACATAGTCCCGTTCCGCAGCGGCTATCATGCACTGCTCGGATGAACCACATTTGCAAAGTTCAATGCGGTGCTGCACTATGCATACCTCAAGCTCAAGATGCCAGGCCCCCGAGGAGTAATCACGGTCAACGGAAACACCAAACGCTCTCTACGAACGGAGGAGCATACAGCGGCTCTCGCAGCGGAAGTACAGAGTAGCCTCTCAAGGCAATTCTTGAGTCCGGTTGTTAAGCGACCGGACACCGTCAAGCGCGCCCGGAGTAACCTACAACAAGACAACCTAGCACGTTCCGAGCATGCGTAGCACCGTCAAGCGCGCCCAAACCCAGCCCTCGCAAAATCGCGAGACCAGTACCACACGTACATCACTACGCTCTGGAGATACCATGGGCATAGGGGGAGGGGCACGACCACGGCATGCCCAGAGTGCGGCTCAACCACACCAGGGGCTCCCAAATGTGTCATCTTTTTTCTTCTTTTTCTTCTTATCCTCAGGACTCCGTTTTTTAGAAGCCCTGTCCGGCAGTAGGCCTGCCGAACTCACGATGCAATAGCCAGGGAAGCAGAAAAGCTACGACGAGTATCCAGGTGGTCTCCATTACGAGCATTATACTTGTTTTATACACCATTCTGCAGCCTACCCCTGGAGGGGGACATGTTAAATAGTCCCACCCCTTGCTTACCGCACTATTTGTATCGTTCTGCCTTCATTGCAGTATTTTTCGAATAAACAATGCATTGCTTTTTGCCTATCATTGCATTCCTTTTTATACGTGTTCACTCATGACATGTTGCACCCGTACGCTTTGGTACGGCCAAATACACCAGGGGCTTAAGTTCCCCAAATTATGGTGTGATAAGTCCGAACACTTTCACAAGTGCGGCACCCCAAACTTATAGCATTATATGCGTCAGCTCCGAATCATGTCTTGGGTCAATAGTTGGGTTTGCCCGGCTCCCATGTTTTGGTATCTTACGTTCTGTTATATCAGCTAAGGTAGCGCTGGGAGAACCACTGCGATTGTGCCTCAGTTGAGCTGGGTCGAGCACCTCAGTGGAGAAAGCTAAAACTGACCGTCATGATAAGGCGAGAGCTGGTCGCTGTTCGAGAGGTCTTTTCGAGTCCCTAAAGACTTATGCCGCTTAGTGCGAAGAGCCGGCTTTGTCCGGCCCCAGGCGTGGATAGCGCCCCGAATTCGGTCTTCCGAACACTAGGGGCTTCGCCGAAATTTAAAATTATAGAATTCTATGGCTAAGTGAGAGTGTTCAAGCATTATGGGTGTGTTTGGTTCCCTGGGTGCATCTAGCATGCATTGCATGAAGGAGCTTGGCTGGGGCTGGCCTGGTTGAGCTGATGCAAAAATGAGGTGAAATGTGTGTTCGGTGTGCTGCATGATATGGGGCAGGCTCAGCTCAGATATTGTTTGGTATGTTGCATCTAGGTTGTATGAGAGATGCAGCATACAACATATGTTGTTTGGTAGGTTGTATGATGTGGAATCTGTCATAGTGTGCTTATACTTGCATGTAAAATAAATAGAAGATTATACTTGTATGTAAAATAAATAGAAGATCATTTCAGATATATTTGCTGATTTCAAGTAATAAAAGAATATGTTCACAAGTCTACAAAATTTAGTCAAAATATAATCACATCTCTTCAAAATGATAGAGATGATTTTAGTAAGAGAAACAAAATTTCAGCAGCACCTTGCCTGTTTATGTAAGTAGTTTATATACAAATAAGCAGTTTATAGCACAAAATAGCTAAAAAAATGCACCAGAATCATAGAGAGTGCACATAAATCAAGTATACAGTGCAAGTACATCATAAAAGTCCACATATATAGAGCCACAAATCCATATGGTCATATTACAGTCCAATAGATCCTAGAGTTCACATATTAGATAGCCAGAAATCCATATTATCCATATTACAGTCCAACAAAGAAACATAACATAAGGTCCATGTTACATTTCATACATCACATATATAGGGGGCATGGTTTTTCTGACCAAATACAGTAAAATATGGTCAGCTTGGTGTGAATTAGCACATATTTGTCACACTCCATCCTTGGGCGCTCCACCCAGGGGCACTCCATCCTTGGGCACTCCATCCTTGGGCATGGATACTCCACCGTTGAATTTGGAGAGGTGGTGAATGGCCCAACGAGTGCGACGAGTCTCTGACATCTGCACGAATGAGTGGCTCCTAGCCCTGTTGGCGTTCTCATTGAGATAATCCAAGACAATCAATAGATCATCCTCGCTAAACCAGGGAGCTCCATGACAGAATTGTAAAGTTCAGGATGTGCCTCTCCGGTGGACTTGATAGCAATAGCAACTTCACGGACTGCATCGGACATGTTGCTCATGACCAGAACTTCTTCTTCACTCATCAGGCTAGCCCTCTTCCTTTTGCCAGTGGAGCTGGACGCATCCTTACATGGTTCCTTCCCATGAGCAGTAACACCACCATCTTCCCCATGAGCAGCACCAGTAGCACTTGAGCCAGGTTCATTCCCATCAACAAATTCAGAACCACAACTTTCGAGATTTACAAATGATGGGGAGGTTTCTACCATTGAAGGAACCCCAAGAGCCTGATGAGATGTCATCGCATACCTTCCTGTAGCAATACCACTCCCAAAAATAGCAAGCATCTGAACATAATTCTCTAAAGGCACATTGAGATACTCAACATCTTTGGGATGGTCCTACATGAAGTGTTGTTATGGAAAGGTTAGTCAAATAGCTACGGATCAGGATAAGTGTGATTATGGAAGTGTGGTTATGTACAAACCTTGATATGACCCAGGTAGTGCTCTTCCTCCAGCGATATGACATAGTTGGCATCATCCCAAAGTGACCCACTAATGTCTCGGAGCTTACTTATCTTCACCCACCTAGCACGCCACTTGCGGAGGTGGTTGTACACTTGGGTCCCAGTTATGGAAAGACCAAAGTGCTCACTACAATTCTTAGCCACTTGGTTTAGATGCACCTCCTTAAAGCCCTTGTCCGTCTTCACTCCACCAGCAATGAGCTCTACAAATCGATGTAGCATGAACCCAGACATTGGAGATGTCCAACGCAATGGGTGATTCCCACCACCATGCCCACCATCAGCCGCCATCTCAGCCATCAATCCTATACAGAACAACCAAAATAGCACCAACAAAATTAGAAAGAACCATAAACTGAATTATAAAGAACCATAAATAGACTTATAAAGAACCAGAAATAGAATTGAAGTGGGGGCACCAACAGAATTGTAAAGAACCATAAACAAAATTGAAGTGGAGCTCAAACAACAGCGTACGATTATTTATGAAGAACCATAAACAGAATTATTCCTAATACATTACAACATAGAATTGAGCTCTACACTTGAGCATTACACGGTAGAATTTCCAAACCCAACATTTGAGCTCTACACACGTGAATTGCCCCTATTGGCAAACATATGCCCGGCCCAACCATCTCTAACTTGTGACCAGGTTCTATTATCATGTTCTATGTCAATCACACCATCTGACGCTGGATTCCCGGTCCAAGAGTGCTCAGGTGGTACAAACTCATCCTCTCCGCACTGAAGTATCCAATTATGAAGAATGCAGCAAGCTAGGACGATTTTGACTTGTGATGGATAAGGGTGGTGAGGCTTATTGTCCACAATTCTCCATCTGTTCTTGAAAGCTGCAAACGCCCTTTCAACCGTGATCCTCAATGAGGAGTGGCGGAGGTTGAATAACTCCTTATCATTTTGAGGGCATCGTGCGCCAAACTCAGTAAGATGATAACGAGTAGCCCTATATGGTGGAAGAAACCCTGGCTGCACGGCATAGCTCGCATCCACGAGGTAGAATTTTCCTAACAAATAAGAGGTCATGTGTTGTGTTACTCCCAGTAATTAGGAAACGATCAAAAAAGCCACTAAAACGGATCTAAATGGTTCACTAATACCTGCAGGGACAACAAATCCATCATTCCTTTCCAACGCATCGGCCAAAATGAGTGCATCATGGGCTGACCCTTCCCAACCAGCTAGCACATAGGTAAACTTAAGGTCAAAATCAACCGCAGCCATCACATTTTGGGTGGTGCCACCTTTCCGACCCCTAAATGCCGAAGCAATAGCAGCCGGTACCTTGGCAATAACATGGGTGCCATCAATTGCGCCAACACAGTCCTAAGAAAAGAGGTGAGGTATATTTTGTAAAATATGGGTGATTCGGCATGTCCATAGAATTCTAAATGGTAATATATTACCTTAAAGTAGGGATAGAAATGCCTACTGTGTAGGACTTTTGGATGAACTTCATTGGATGGGGGCCGGATCATCTCGTCACGCAACTCCCCTATAGCATATAAAACTGCCTTGAAGTATCAACTGATTACTTCAACTGACCTCCTAAATATGGGTTTCATTGCCCTAAACCTATGGTTGTGCCCAACTACAAGAAGGAACATCGCAACCTGCTCCTCAATGCAGGTATGAATGCTGTCTTCCAACAATTTTCGATCACGAAACAAATTACACAAGTTATAAAATGGGGCCCTACTCATCCTTAATAGGTCATGGCAATTTACATCATTGGTTTCCTAGATATAACGTAGATTGGACAACCTAGCTACGTCTCTCTCAAGCATAACATAACGGATTGGGGCACGATAATTTCTAATTCTAGCCCTTGTAGTTATTGTGGCCATATAGGCACACAAAACAGCAACCAAACCAACAGCTTGCACTATCAGTGTATCTCGGGTCTTGCCATTGTCATCCATCTATAAATTCAGCACAAATTTATAAATTAATAAAGGTATTTGCACTGGTAATATTTACATCATGAAAACAAAATAAAATATATGCAAAAATTATTCATACTATTTGAACCATTTGCATAACTACTTTGTCTACCTACTGATTCCTTCATTTCCATAAGCTAGCAAAGTGTTCTAGACATATCACAAATATTCATGCTAATGACAGATCTGAACCTACATAAAAACTACCCAGCCATCTCAAATCCATAGGGGAAGAGGAGGTCTAGTGACAGATCTGTACCTAAATAAAAACTACCCAGCCATCTCAAATCCATAGGGGAAGAGGAGGCTCTGGTGACAGATCTGAACCTAAAAAGGAGAGGGGAGGCGATGGGAAAACAAATGCATTGGTGCTAGACAGGAGTAGCCCTCTTTCCCGTCCGTGACCACAGGAGGCCGCTGCTTCATCCATCCGCATCAGAGAAGAAGCACCACGAGCGGCAGAGAGATGGGGATGGGAGGGAGAAGAGATGGATGGGGACAGATGTGGGACATGGAGAGGGAGGGGAGGAGGAGGGTTCTACCTCCGCAGCGGCGAGGATGCCCGCCGGCGATGTCGACGGAGGCGACGGGGCTGCGAGATCCACCATTGTCGCAGGAGCTCGGAGGCGAGTGAGGAACGGGCGTGAATGAGTCGGGTGAGAGCGATGAGAGCGGAGACAAACCCTATCCTTGCTCGCGTGGGTGCAGGTGCGCGTGCAGCGGCGGGTGCGGGCTCGTGGAAACGCTCGAAACCTGCGTTTCCCGTGAGCCTGGCTGGGAGCCTCTTTTTGCATGCGCCGGGCCTGGCCCAGTTAGACGTTCAGGCTACCAAACAGCGAGAAAATTGCATGGTGGGTGCGAGCCAGGTGCGAGGCAAGGAACCAAACACGCCCTATAAGTCCGGTTGCCTCATTCGTCGTGTTGAGCGCCTCCCTAGAAGGACCCAACAATGGGAACAAGAGCGCTCATGTTTATCCCAAACACCCCAGCACTCGTGGCATGGGGGCAGAAGCCAACGACTTGCCATCTCTCAGATTTGATAAACGGCCGCACAGAAGGTAATATTTTAAATTAACAAGCGTTGCTTAGCGCATATGAACAAAGTTTTCAGCGCACAGGATAACAAAATGCGAGTCTACTCAAAAATTAAATGTTTGGAGCATTCACCCGCAATAAGGCGGGCACCCTTCAGGACACCCTTATAATACATCTCGGGCGTGCGATACTCCTTGCCTGGCGGTGGCGCGTCCGTCACAAGCTTCTCGGCATCCATCTTGCCCCCGTGCACCTTAGCGCGGGCAAGGGCCCGACGGGCACCTTCAATGCAGGCGGAATGCTTGATGACGTCAACCCATGGACAGGCGTCCACCAGCCGCCGCACCAGACCGAAGTAGCTCCCAGGCATGGCTTCTTTGGGCCACAGCCGAACTATGAGGCCCTTCATGGCATGTTCGGCCACCTTGTGGAGCTCGACCAGCTGCTTCAGCTGGTCGCTCAGGGGCACCGGATGTCCGGCCTCAGCATACTGAGACCAGAACACCTTTTCCGTCGAGCTCCCCTCTTCGGCTCTGTAGAACGCGGCAGCATCGGACACGCTACAGGGCAGATCTGCGAACACTCCTGGAGAGCTCCGAATTCGGGTAAGTAACAAGTAATTCACCTTTACATGCTTGCTTTGCATGAAGAATGCCTTACCCGCTGCTATCTTCTTTACTGCCTCGATCTCCTGGAGGGCCTTTTGGGCTTCGGCCTTAGCGGCTTTGTCACTCTCAAGAGCCGACGCGAGCTTGGACTCTCGAGTCTTCGAGTCACGCTCCAGACTCTCGTGTTTTTCCACGGGAGCCTGGAGCTCTTGCCGTACCTCCGCCACCCGCGCCTCCTGCTTCTCTCGCTCGGTGTGTTCCGCGGCCGCATTGTGTTCGGCCACGGACACCGCCTCCTTTAGGGTCGCCACCTCGTTCGTAGCCCCTAGAGTACCCACGTTATTCCGGTCATTTTTTGCAACCAAAATCCTTTTCTATAAGGTACAACTTTAATAAGGTGTTACTTACGTTCCTTGTCCTCGAGCTGCTTCTTGGCACGGCCGAGCTCGATCTCGGACCGCTCGAGGCTCTGCTTCAAGGCATTGACCTCTGCAGTCAGCGCGGCAGAGGTCAACATCGCAGCCTGCATTCCCATATTGACATATCTGTGTTAGACTCCTGCGTATATCTTTTTAGATCCTCAGTTCGGCTTTTCTTTCCGAACAACGAACCGAGCATTAGGGGTTACTGTCTATGCGGTACTATTTTTACATATCTTAATCACATACCTCAAAGCCTGTTAGAAGGCTAGTGCAGGCTTCGGTCAGCCCGCTCTTGGCGGACTGAACCTTCTGAATCACCGCACTCATGACAGTGCGGTGCTCCTCGTTGATGGAACCGCCGTTGAGCGCCTCCAGCAAGTTATCCGGCGCCTCCGGTTGGATGGAGGCCACCGGCGTTGCTGTCTCGCCCTTCTCACGAAGGGGCCGCCCGCCGGACTCCGGAACCACCAAAGGTTCCGGTGCGGAGTCCGGTCCAAAGTCCGGGAGGTTGCCCTGCGGCACCTCCGGGGCCTCCTCTTGGCTGGTCCCCTTTTGGGACCCACCTCGGCGTCGTCTGCGTCACAGGGGGAGGAGGCGGTTAGAAGTGAAGCGCTATTCACATCCGACGAACCCAGGGACCCGCTCGACGAAGCGGGGAGATCGTCCCTGGGCGGACTACATGGTTGTATTCGGCGTTAGAAGACACTATGCGACGAAATAAAAATCATGAGTTATTCTGGAATCCGGACACTTACGATCTCGCCAGGGGCTTGGCCCTAGAGGGCCACTCCTCTTCACTGTCGTCGGCGTTGGTGGAACAGTCCGAAAGAAGGGTCCTTCCCTTCTTGGACCCTTCGGCCTCCCCCGTTGGGGAAGCCTTCCTCTTCTTCTCTACCCCCGCTGGGGGAGAGGCCTCTTTCTTCTCCTCCTCGTCTTCGTGGGAGGAGTCCACCTCGGAGTCATCAGACAATGAGTCCGATAACACCTGGCGCCGGGAACTCCTCCGGGTTCCCGTGGCCTTCTTCTTCGCCTTCTTCTCCGGCACCATGTAGGGCGCCGGAACCAGCAGCCCCGTCGAACGGGCGTCCGCTGGGTCTTCTGGAAGGGGAGCCGGACAGTTAACCTGCCCAGATGTCTTCTGTCAGGCCTGTTAAAGGTAATGGGAGTTTAGATCCCGCATAGAGTCAAACTATGGAAAACAAGTGTCCCGTAAAGGGTAATATAGCTTACCTCACCAGCCTGACACTGCGAGCTGAATCCGCGATCTTCGGTAGCGAATGCGGGAGCCTCGGCGCCCTTGAACAACACCCTCCAGGCCTCTTCGTACGTAGTGTTGAAGAGCCTGCTCAAGGTCTGGTGCTGTGCCGGATCGAACTCCCACAAGTTGAAATCCCGCTGTTGGCACGGGAGAATCCGGCGGATGAGCATGACCTGGACCATGTTGACAAGCTTGAGCTTCTTGTTCACCAGGGTTTGGAGACAGGATTGGAGTCCGGTCAGCTCCTCCGAATCGCCCCACGACAGGCCCTTCTCTTTCCAGGAGGTGAGCCGTGTGGGGATGCCAGATCTGAATTCGGGGGCCGCTGCCCATTCAGGGTCACGCGGCTCGGTGACGTAGAACCACCCCGATTGCCACCCTTTGATGGTTTCCACGAAGGCGCCCTCGAGCCAGGTGACGTTGGGCATCTTGCCCACCATGGCGCCTCCGCACTCCGCTTGGCGGCCACCCACTACCTTTGGCTTGACATTATAAGTCTTTAGCCATAAGCCGAAGTGGGGTTGGATGCAGAGGAAGGCCTCGCACACGACGATAAACGCCGAGATGTTGAGGATAAAATTCGGGGCTAGATCATGGAAATCCAGGCCATAGTAGAACATGAGCCCCCGGACAAATGGGTGGAGTGGGAAGCCCAGTCCGCGGAGGAAATGGGGAAGGAACACCACCCTCTCATGGGGCCTGGGGGTGGGGATGAGCTACCCCTCATTAGGGAGCCGGTGCGCGATATCGTTGGACAAATATCCGGCCTTGCGCAGCTTTTTGATGTGCCCCTCCGTGATGGAGGAGGCCATCCACTTGCCTCCCACTCCGGACATGGTTGGAGAAGGTTGAGGTGAGATGTGCGGGCTTGGGTGCTGGAGCTCGAGTGCGCGGAGATGGATAAGCAAAGGAGGAAGAAGGCGTAGGTAAAAAGGTGGATCCTTGTCCCCTTATATATGGGCGGACGAAACTATGCGTCCCCACCAGCCCGGTAAAACTCCCTTATCTCCCAAGCGCCGCAATCAATGGCGCGGTTGGGTTACCCACGTTCGTATTGATGAGAATCCCGGAATAAGGGGACACGATCTCTGCTTTGACAAGACGTGCCAAGGAAACCGCTCCGCTAAACGCGCTGAGGTGGAACAATAAAAACGATTCGAGTAAAGGCTTGGCCGTGGTGTGATGTCATGCCACGAAATACGTCAGCAGATTGAGCTTGTGTAAATATTATTCTCTCTACGGTGGAATGTGGAATTTATTTTGCAGAGCTAGACACTATCCTGGTGTTCAAAATCTTCGATGAATTATTCGGAGGAGGAACCCGCCTTGCAATGCCTAAGACAATATGCGCGCCGGACTCGTCGTCATTGAAGCCTGGTTCAGGGGCTACTGAGGGAGTCCTGGACTAGGGGGTGTCCGGATAGCCGAACTATCATCATTGGCCGGACTCCAAGACTATGAAGATACAAGATTGAAGACTTCGTCCCGTGTCCGGATGGGACTTTCCTTGGTGTGGAAGGCAAGCTTGGCGATACGGATATGTAGATCTCCTACCATTGTAACCGACTCTGTGTAACCCTAGCCCTCTCCGGTGTCTATA
This sequence comes from Triticum dicoccoides, assembly GCF_002162155.2. Lineage (NCBI taxonomy): Eukaryota > Viridiplantae > Streptophyta > Magnoliopsida > Poales > Poaceae > Triticum > Triticum dicoccoides. The sequence goes on along the minus strand of NC_041383.1, from coordinate 533,127,173 downwards.
TAAACCAGAGGAGTTTTAGTCCGTAGGACGAACAGCAATCATACCATAGGCTAGCTTCTAGGGTTTAGCCTCCTTGATCTCGTGGTAGATCTACTCTTGTACTACCCATATCATCAATATTAATCAAGCAGGAGTAGGGTTTTACCTCCACCGAGAGGGCCCAAACCTGGGTAAAAACATCGTGTCCCTTGTCTCCTGTTACCATCCGCCTAGACGCACAGTTCGGGACCCCCTCCCCGAGATCCGCCGGGTTTGACACCGACAGCCCTCATCCTCTTAAAATGTGCTAGTTGTTACTATGTTAAGTATGTAGATAGACCATATGGTTGTTGGCCCTTACCCTCTTAAAATGTGATAGTTGTTACTATGTTAAGTATGTAGATATGGACCATATGGTTGTCAAAATTGTGTTACGAAGATCCTTGAGGGAGTCCTGGATTAGGGGGTGTCCGGATAGCCGGATTACCATCATCGGCCGAACTATCATCGGCCGGACTATCATCATCGACCGGACTCCAAGACTATGAAGATACAAGATTGAAGACTACGTCCCGTGTCCGGATGGGACTTTCCTTGGCGTGGAAGGCAAGCTTGGCGATACGGATATGTAGATCTCCTACAATTGTAACCGACTCTATGTAACCCTAGCCCTCTCCGATGTCTATATAAACCGGATGGCTCTAGTCCGTAGGACAACCAACAAACATCAACCCTTACAATCATACCATAGGATAGCTTCTAGGGTTTAGCCTCCTTGATCTTGTGGTAGATCCACTCTTGTAAATATCCACAATATCAATATCAATCAAGCAGGACGTAGGGTTTTACCTCCATCAAGAGGGCCCGAACCTGGGTAAAACATCATGTCCCTTGTCTCCTGTTACCATCCGCCTAGACGCACAGTTCGGGACCCCCTACCCGAGATCCGCCAGTTTTGACACCGACATTGGTGCTTTCATTGAGAGTTCCTCTGTGTCATCACCGATAGGCTTGATGGCCTCTTCAATCAACAACGACGCGGTCCTAGGTGAGACTTTTCTCCCCGGACAGATCTTCGTATTCGGCGGCTTCGCACTGCGGGCCAACTCACTTGGCCATCTGGAGCAGATCGAAAGCTACGCCCCTGGCCGTCAGGTCAGGTTTGGAAGCCTAAACTTCACGGCCGACATCCGAGGGGACTTGATCCTCGATGGATCAGAGCCACAGCCGAGCGTGCCGTGCTGTCACGATGGGCATGACCTAACTCTGCCGCCGGACAGTACCTTGGAGGCCGCACACGAATCCGCTCCGACCCATAGTCCGGAGCCGATCGCGCAGATCGAGGACGGGTGGCTGGACACCGCCTCGGGAGCTGCAACTTCCATGACGATGGAGCAGAACACTGACCTTGTCCCGCATAAAGCTCATGACTCCGAGGCGCCGGACTCCCTACCGGACTCCGAACCTCCTGCGCCCCTGCCAGTCAAATCCGATTGGGCGCAGATCATGGAATTCGCCACTGCGGACATCTTTCAGCACTCACCCTTCGGTGACATCTTAAATTTGCTGAAGCATCTCTCGCTATCCGGAGAGCCCTGGCCGGACTATGGCCAGGATGGTTGGGACGCGGACGACGAAGAAATTCAGAGCCCACCCACCACCCACTTCGTAGCCACCGTCGACGATCTAACCGACGTACTCGACTACGACTCCGAAGACATCGACGGTATGGACGACGATGCCGGAGACTATCAAGAACCAGTGCCTACGGGACACTGGAAGACCACCTCGTCATACGACACATACATGGTGGACACCCCAAAAGATGGGGACGGCGAAGAAGCAGCGGAGGCAGATTCCTTAAAGAAACAACCCAAGCGCCAACGTCAGCGGCGCCGCTCTAAATCCCGCCACAGCAAGAATGGAGATTCCGGCACAGGAGATAATAACACCCCTGAAAGTGCCGAAGATAACACCCTCCAGCAAGATTCAGCGCAGGAGGAGGCAGAAGCAAGCCCTCAGGAGAGGGCGGCAGACGAAGAGGTCGAGGATGATAATTACATACCTCCCTCCGGAGACGAGGCAAGCCTCGACGACGACGAATTCGTCGTGCCTGAGGATCCCGTCGAACAAGAGCGTTTCAGACGCAGGCTAATGGCCACAGCAAACAGTCTAAAGAAAAAGCAGCAACAACTTCAAGCTGATCAAGACCTGCTGGCCGACAGATGGACCGACGTCCTCGCGGTCGAAGAGTATGAACTCGAACGCCCCTCCAAAAGCTACCCAAAACGCAAGTTGCTCCCCCGATTAGAGGAGGAAGCATACAAACCGGCAGCACTAGCGCACAATACGGCAGACCGACCACCTCGTGGCAGCGACAGAGAGGAATGTAAGCCCTCCACCAAAACCGTATCCCGACACCGCTCAAAAAGCGCGAGGCCACGGGGGAACGCGCCGGACTTGCGGGACATATTGGAGGACAAGGCAAGACAATCCAGATCTATCTATGGATCACGTGGGCGCCCCAAGACCCACGACGAATACCGTCACGCTGGATACAACTACTCCGTCCGGGCCAAACACAGCAGACAACGCTCTCTTGAGCTACGTCGCGACATTGCCCAATACAGAGGCGCCGCACACCCACTATGCTTCACTGATGAAGTAATGGATCATCAAATCCTTGAAGGGTTTAAACCCGTTAACATCGAATCCTACGATGGCACAACAGACCCCGCGGTTTGGATTGAGGACTATCTCCTTCATATACATATGGCCCGCGGCGACGATCTTCACGCCATCAAATATCTCCCGCTCAAGCTTAAAGGACCAGCTCGGCATTGGCTTAACAGCCTGCCTGCAGAGTCAATTGGATGCTGGGAAGACCTAGAAGCCGCATTCCTCGACAACTTCCAGGGCACGTACGTGCGACCACCGGACGAAGATGACCTAAGCCACATAATCCAGCAGCCAGACGAATCGGCCAGGCAATTCTGGACACGGTTCTTAACAAAGAAAAATCAAATCATGGACTGTCCGGATGCGGAGGCCCTCGCTGCCTTCAAACATAACATCCGCGGCGAGTGGCTGGCCCGGCACCTAGGACAGGAAAAGCCGAAATCCATGGCAGCCCTCACATCACTCATGACCCGCTTCTATGCGGGAGAGGATAGCTGGCTAGCTCGCAGCAACAACCTCAGCAAAAATGCTGGCAGTCCGGATACCAAGGACCGCAATGGCAGGTCGCGTCGAAACAAAAACAAACGCCGCATTAACGGCGACAGCAATGAGGATACGACAGTCAACGCTGGATTCCGAGGCTCCAAACCCGGTCAACGGAAGAAGCCATTTAAAAGAACTACTCCGGGCCCGTCCAATTTGGACCAAATACTCGACCGCTCTTGTCAAATACATGGAACCCCCGAAAGGCCAGCTAACCACACCAACAGAGATTGTTGGGTATTCAAGCAGGCAGGAAAATTAATTGCCGAAAACAATGACAAGGGGCTACACAGCGATGACGAGGAAGAGACCCGGCCGCCGAACAACAGAGGACAGAAGGGATTCCCCCCTCAAGTTCGGACGGTAAATATGATATACGCAACGCATATACCCAAGAGGGAGCGGAAGCGTGCACTAAGGGACGTATATGCGATGGAGCCAGTCGCCCCAAAATTCAACCCATGGTCCTCTTGCCCGATCACTTTCGATCGAAGAGACCATCCGACCAGTATCCGCCATGGCGGATTCGCCGTATTGGTTTTAGACCCAATCGTTGATGGTTTTCACCTCAAGAGAGTCCTGATGGACGGCGGCAGTAGCCTGAACCTGCTTTATCAGGATACAGTGCGCAAGATGGGCATAGACCCTTCAAGGATTAAACCTACAAAGACGACCTTCAAAGGCGTCATACCAGGAGTTGAGGCCAATTGTACAGGCTCAGTCACACTGGAAGTGGTCTTCGGATCCCCGGATAATTTCCGAAGCGAGGAGTTAATCTTCGATATAGTCCCGTTCCGCAGTGGCTATCACGCTCTGCTCGGACGAACCGCGTTCGCAAAATTCAACGCGGTGCCGCATTATGGATACCTTAAGCTCAAGATGCCAGGCCCTCGTGGAGTCATCACGGTCAATGGAAACACGGAACGCTCCCTTCGAACGGAGGAACATACAGCGGCTCTTGCGGCAGAAGTAGAGAGCAGCCTTTTAAGGCAATTCTCGAGTCCGGCCGTTAAACGACCAGACACAGCCAAACGCGCCCGGAGCAACATCAACCAAGACCACCTGGCACATTCCGAGCACGCGTAGCAGTGCGGCCCCAACCCCAGCCCTCGCACAATTGCAAGAGAAACTCTCCGCGTACATAATTATGCCCTGGAGATACCATGGGTCTAGGGGAAGGGGCACGACCACAACAAACCCAGAGTGCGGTTCGACCACACCAGGGGCTCCCAAGTGTGTCGCTCTTTTCTTTTATTTTTCTCCTTTTTTTACAGGACTCTGTCCGGCGGTGAACCTGCCGAACTCATGATACAACAGCTAGGGAGGGACAAAGGCCGCGACGAACACTCAGGTGGTCTCCATTACGAGCATTAAATTTGTTAAATACACTATTCCGCGGCCTACCCCTGGAGGGAGACGCCTTTAATTCGTCCAATCCCTTGCTTTCCGCACTATTTGTATCATTTCACACTCATACCAGACCTTCTTGAATAAAATGGAGCACTTTTCGCCCATAATTGCATTACTTTCTATGTATATATATATGTTCATTTACGACATGTTGCATCCGTATATTTTGGTACGGCCAAATACACCAGGGGCTTATGTTCCCCGCATTATGGTGTGATAAGTCCGAACACTTTCACAAGTGCGGCACCCCGAACTTATAGCATTATATGAATCGGCTCCGAATCATGTCTTGGGTCAATAGTTGGGTTTGCCCAGCTCCCATGTTTGGCACCTTACGTTTCCGTTCTATCGGCTAAGGTAGCACTGGGAGAACCACTGCGATTGCGCCCCGGTTGAGCCGGGTTAGCGCCTCAGTGGAGAAAGGTAAAACTGACCGTCATGATAAGGCGAGAGACTAGTCGCTGTTCGAGAGGTTTTTTCGGGTCCTTAAAGACCTACGCCGCTTCGAGCGAAGTTCCGGATAATGTCCGAGGAAGGCGTGGATAGCGCCCCGAATTCGGTCTTCCGAATACTAGGGGCTTCGCCGAAATTTAAAATTATAGAATTCTATGGCTAAGTGAGAGTGTGCAAGCATTATAAGTCCGGTTGCCTTGTTCGTTGTGTTGAGCTCCTCCCTAGATGGACCCAACAATGGGAACAAGAGTGCTCAAGTTTATCCCGAACACCCCAGCACTCGCGGCATGGGGGCTGAAGCCGACGACTTGCCATCTCTCAGATTTAACAAACGGCCGCACAAAAGGTAATATTTTAAATTCAACAAGCGTTGCTTAGCGCATATGAACAAAGTTTTCAGCGCACAGGATACTACATAGCGAGTTTACTCAATAATTACATCTCGGGGGCACTCATCCGCAATCTTGCGGGCACCCTTCAGGACAGTCCTATAGTACATCTCGGGCGTACGATATTCCTTACCCGCTGGTGGCGCGTCAGTGATTAGCTTCTCCGCATCCAGCTTGCCCCAATGCACCTTTGCGCGGGCAAGGGCCCGACGAGCACCTTTAATACAGGCGGAGCGAATTCGGGTAAGTGTCAGGTAGTTTACACTAACATGCTTGCTTTGCATGAAAAATGCCTTACCCGCCGCTATTTTCCTCACATCTTCCACCTCCTGAAGGGCCTTATGGGCCTCGGCCTTGGCAGCTTTGGCACTTTCGAGAGCCGAGGCAAGCTCGGACTCTCGAGTCTTTGAGTCACGCTCCAAACTCTCATGCTTTTCCATGAGAGCCTGGAGCTCTTGCCGAACCGCCGCCACCTGCGCCTCCTTCTTTTCTTGCTCTGTCCGTTCCGCGGCCGCACTGCATTCGACCGCGGACACAGCTTCCTTCAGGGTTGCCACCTCGTTTGTGGCCCCTGCAGTACCCATATTATCCTTGTTATTCTTTTATTGCAACCTAAATCCTTTTCTGTAAGGTACAAGTTCAAAGTGGTGTTACTCACCTTCTTTGTCCTGGAGCTGCTTCTTGGCACGACCGAGCTCTTGCTCGGACCGCTCGAGCTCCTGCTTCAAAGCACCGACCTCCGCAGTCAGTGCGGCAGAGGTCAGCAGCGCAGCCTGCAACCCATATTGACATAACTTTTTAGCAACCCTGCTTATATCTTTTTAGATCCTCAGTCCGGCTTTTCTTTCCGAACACCGAACCGAGCATCAGGGGCTACTGTCTATGCGGTATTACATTACATAATTTTAACTTCTTACCTCAAAGCCTGTTAGAAGGCTACTGCAGGCTTCGGTCAGCCCGCTCTTGGCGAGCTGTACCTTCTGAATCACCGCACTCATGATAGTGCGGTGTTCTTCCTTGATGGAAGCGCCTTGGAGCGCCTCCAACAAGCTGTCCGGCGCCTCCGGTTGGACGGAAGCCGCCGGCGTCACGGTCTTGCCCTTCTTGCGAAGGGGCCGCTGGCCGGACTCCGGAACCACTGTGGGTTCCGATGTGGAGTCCGGTGCAAAGTCCGAGAGGCCGCCTTGGGGCGCCTCCGGAGCCTCCCCCTGATGGGTCCCTTCTTGGGATCCCACCTCGGCGTCCTCAGTGGCGCGAGGGGTAGAGGCCGTTAGGATGGAGTCCACATCTGACGGAGCCAACGACCCGCTCGATGAAGCGGGAAGATCATCATCGGCCGGACTACAGGCAATATGCGGCATTAGAAGGACGTTATGTGACATAAAAAGAAATTATAAATCATTCAGGAATCCGAATACTTACGATCTCGCCGGAGGCCTGGCCCTTGAAGGCCATTCTTCCTCGCCAACATTGATGTTGGCGGAGCTGTCCGGGGGAATAGTCCTTCCCCTCTTGGACCCTTTGGCCTTCCCTGTTGGGGAAGCCTTCCTCTTCCTCTCTCCCTCCTCTGGGAGAGAGTCCTCTTTCTCCTCCTCATTCTCGAGGGAGGAGTCCGCCTTGGAGTCGTCGGACACCTAAAAACGGGAACTCTTTCGAGTACCCGTGGCCTCCTTCTTGGCCTTCTTCTCCGGCACCACGTGCGGTGCCGGAACCAGCAGCCTCGCTAGACGGGCGTCTACAGGGTTTTCTGGCACGGGAGCCGGGCAGTTGATCTGCTCCGCCTTCTTCATCCAGTCCTGTCAAAGGAAAAGGGGAAATTAAAACCTGCATAGAGTCAAACTATGGAAAGCAAGTGTCCCGTAAAGGGGTAGAATCACTTACCTCGTCAGCTTGGCGCTGCGAGCGAAATCCGCGATCTTCAGTCGCGGATGCGGGGGCTTCGGCGCCCTTAAACAGCACCCTCCAGGCGCCTTCATACGTCGTGTCGAAGAGCCCGCTCAACGCTTGGTGCTGTTCCGGATCAAACTCCCACAGATTGAATGCCCGCTCTTGGCATGGGAGAATCCGGCGGACGAGCATGACTTGGACCATGTTAACCAGCCTGAGCTTCTTCACCAGCTTCTGGATACAGGCTTGGAGTCCTGTCACCTCCTCCAAACTACCCCACAGCAAGCCCTTCTTTTTCCAGGAGGTGAGCTGCGTGGGGATGCCAGATCTGAACCCGGGGGCCGCCACCCATGAAGGGTCGCGCGGCTCGGTGATATAGAACCACCCCGATTGCCATCCCTTGACGGATTCCACGAAGGCCCCTTCGAACCACAGGACGTTGGGCATCTTGCCCAACATGGCGCCTCCGCACTCCGCTTGAGTGCCCTTCACTACCTTCGGCTTGACATTGAAGGTCTAGAGCCACAAGCCAAAGTGGGGCTGGATGCAGAGGAAGGCCTCGCACACGACGATAAACGCCGAGATGTTGAGGATGAAGTTCGGCGCCAGATCATGGAAATCCAGGCCGTAGTAGAACATGAGCCCCCGAAGAAAGGGGTGAAGTGGAAAGCCCAGTCCGCGGAGGAAATGGGGAAGAAAAATGACCCTCTCATGGGGCCTGGGGGTGGGGATGAGCTGCCCCTCGTCAGGCAGCCGGTGCGCGATGTCGCCAGACAGATAACCGGCGCTGCGCAGTCTTTCGATGTGCTCCTCCGTAACGGAGGAGGTCATCCACTTGCCTCCCGCTCCGGACATGGTCGGACAAGGTCGAGACGAGATGCGCGAACTTGGGCGCTGGAGCTCGGGTGCGCGGAGATGGATAAGAAAAGGAGGAAGAAGGCGTAGGAGAAAAGGTGAATCCTTATCCCTTATATATAGGTGGACGAAGACTATGCGCCCCCACCTGCCTGGTAAAACTCGCTTATCTCCCAAGCGTCACCATCAATGGCGCGGTTGGGTTACCCACGTCCGTATTGATGAGAATCCCGGATTAAGGAGGAACATGATCTCTGCTTCGATAAGACGTGCCAAGGAAACCGCTTCGCTAAATGCGCTGAGGTGGTAAAGTAAAAAACAATTCAAGTAATAACTTGGTAGTGGTGTGATGTCATGCCGCAAAAAAAACGTCAGCAGATTGAACTTGTGTATATATTATTCTCTCTACGGTGGAATGTGGAATTTATTTTGCAGAGCCGGACACTATCCTGGTGTTCACAATCTTCTATGAATTATTCGGAGGAAGAACCCGCCTTGCAATGCCGAACAATATGCGCGCCGGACTTATCGTCATTGAAGCCAGGTTCAGGGGCTACTTAGGGAGTCCTGGATTAGGGGGTGTCCGGATAGCCGGATTACCATCATCGGCCGAACTATCATCGGCCGGACTACCATCATCGACCGGACTCCAAGACTATAAAGATACAAGATTGAAGACTTCGTCCCGTGTCCAGATGGGACTTTCCTTGGCGTGGAAGGCAAGCTTGGCGATACGGATATGTAGATCTCCTACAATTGTAACCGACTCTATGTAACCCTAGCCCTCTCCGGTGTCTATATAAACCGGATGGCTCTAGTCCGTAGGACAACCAACAAACATCAACCCTTACAATCATACCATAGGCTAGCTTCTAGGGTTTAGCCTCCTTGATCTCGTGGTAGATCCACTCTTGTAAACATCCACAATATCAATATCAATCAAGCAGGACGTAGGGTTTTACCTCCATCAAGAGGGCCCGAACCTGGGTAAAACATCGTGTCCCTTGTCTCCTGTTACCATCCGCCTAGACGCACAGTTCGGGACCCCCTACCCGAGATCCGCCGGTTTTGACACCGACAATCCTCCTTTTGTCGAATAGTGTAACCACTATATATATATGTTACTCAAATATTGTTACCCAAGTTCTTAAATTTTCATGGAACGTATTAGTATTGTACACAGTTCATTGAGTTTGAACGTGTGCCCGATGTCCAGAAGGCATTTACATATTAACTGTCCATATTGCAAATTCACACACATGTTAACATAAGGAAACGTATGTGTAACGTACTAATCATCGCATACGAGTACTCGCAGATGCATCGTGTGTGATACTCCTAGCCACCCACAAGCAACTAGTTTGCATTTTTCAAAGTTTTTTGTACACACATAATCGAACACAAACTAATTGTATTAACCGTCTGTGTTGTAATTTCTAATCGCAAATAGTTCATCTGAGTTGGCTGTTTGCCACGTATAACATACATCTTGTTTACACAACTCATTTGTGTTCTTTTGGCTCATCGCACACAGTTCATCCATGTGAACTATATGCCGCATATCACACACATCTTTTAAGTTGAACCGTTTCTGTTGTGTTCCCTAATCGAAAATAGTTCGTCCGACTGAACCGTATGCCGTATATCACACACAACTTGATCTGGCTAACCGTTTTTGTTGCACTCCCTAATAGAAAATAGTTCATCGGAGCGAACTGTATGCCGTATATCGCACACACATTGATATGGCTTCCCGTTTCTGTTGTTCTGCCTCATCACAAACAGTTCGAATGGATTAACTGTGTGCCCCACATCGCACACGCAACTAAAATCTGAACCATGCTTGATGGCTCCGCCATCGACAATGTTTTGCACCTTTTTTGACGGATTTTTTACACCACTGTTTGCGATTAATGCATCGCACACAGTTTCATCAAAGGGTCTCTGATTGTAGTGTCGTGTTAGCAGCATCCTGCAGTAGTGATCATCTACGCATAGACCTGGCTCTGATACCACTATTGGGAAACGTTGCATGGAAAACAAAAAAAATCTACGCACATGCAAGATCTATGCATGGAGATGCATAGTAACGAGAGGGGGAGAGCTTCTTCATACCCTTCAAGATCGCTAAGCGGAAGCGTTTATCAACGAAGTTGATGTAGTCGTACACCTTCACGATCCGTCCTGATCAAGTACCAAATGTACGACACCTCCGCGTTCAACACACATTCATCTCGATGATGTCCTCGCCTTCTTGATCTAGCAAGACGGGCGAAGTAGTAGATGAGTTTTGGCAGCACGACAGCGTGGTGACGGTTGGTGATGAAGAACAATCTCCGTAGGGCTTTGCCAAGCACTACAGAAACTAGATGGAGTATAAACTAGAGGGGACAGGGTTGCCGGCACACGGCTTGATGAATCGTGATGTGTTCCAGGTGCTAACTCTGCCCCTCTATTTATATGTTGATTCCTGGGGTCATAACTTGGAGAAAGAGCGTCCTCAAGTCGGTTTTGTCCGCAAGGAAGAGTCCTTCTCGGACTTCCAGGACCATATGCCACAGTCCTTGGCATCTGGCCTAGACGCCATGGGACTCGGCGTCTGGCCTAGGGCCAGATGCCAGGGTCTCCCACGTTTGGCCCCCTGGCCTCCGCAAAAATCCTTTTGCACTGACTTAAACCCCGTGGGCCTTACCCCTTGGCCTAACCATATCATCCTATATATCAAGCTTTACGTCTGGACCATTCCGGAGCTCCTCGTCATGTCCGTGATCTCATACGGGACTCCGAACAACATTCGGTCACCAACATACATAACTCATATACTACTATATCGTCAACGAACGTTAAGTGTGCGAACACTACGGGTTTGAGAATGATGTAGACATGACCGAGACGCTTCTCCGGTCAATAACCAATAGCGGGACTTGGATGCCATATTGGTTCCTACATATTCCACGAAGATCTTTATTGGTCAAACCTTTATGACAACATACGTAGTTCCCTTTGCCCATCGGTATGTTACTTGCCCGAGATTCGATCGTCGGTATCTTCATACGTAGTTCAATCTCGTTACCAGCAAGTCTCTTTACATGTTCCGTAATACATCGTCTTGCAACTAACTCCTTAGTCACTTTGCTTGCAAGGCTTCTTATGATGTGTATTACCGAGAGGGGCCAGAGATACCTCTCTGATACTCGGAGTGACAAATCCTAATCTCGATCTATGCCAACTCAACAAACACCTTTGGAGATACCTGTAGAGCATCTTTATGATCACCTAGTTACGTTGTGATGTTTTATAGCACACAAGGTATTCCTCCGGTGTCCGGGAGTTGCATAATCTCATAGTCGAAGGAACATGTATTTGACATGAAGAAAGCAATAGCAATAAACTGAATGATCAATATGCTAAGTTAACGGATGGGTCTAGTCCATCACATCATTCTCCTCATAATGTGTTCCTGTTTATCAAATGAAAACACATGTCTATGGTTAGGAAACCTTGACCATCTTTGATCAACGATCTAGTCTAGTAGAGGCTTACTAGGGACACGGTATTTGTTTATGTATTCACACATGTATTTAAGTTTTTGATCAATACAATTCTAGCATGAATAATAAACCTTTATCATAAATAAGGAAATATAAAATAACAACTTTATTATTGCCTTATATTTCCTTTAGTGGAGGCATCCTACTCGAAATAAGCAACTATGGAGTTAGTATGTTAAATAATGAGCAACAAATAGAGGCAGTAGATACTTTGCTTTCTCACCTCGCCTTGGTTGAGAACAAAGTCTCAAGTATGCCATCGCTCATCTCCTGTTCGTCTATCACCGACACTTAGCTCATCTCAAAGTTATGGTCTACATCAATAATCAATCAACCAACCATCAAATCTCTAGTGACAAGCAATAATCAAATAGGAATAGCACTGCAGCATACGGGCACAAGCAGCAGCTGATATGTCTCCAATGTATCTATAATTTTTTATTGTTCGATGCTATTATATTATCTGTTTTGGATGTTTTATATGCATTAATATGCTATTTTTATATGATTTTTGGGACTAACCTATTAACCTAGAGCCCAGTGCCAGTTTCTGTTTTTTCCTCGTTTTAGAGTTTGGCAGAAAAGGAATACCAAACGGAGTCCAAACGGAATAAAACTTTTGCGATGATTTTTCTTGGACCAGAAGACACCTAGGGGACTTGGAGTGCAAGTCAGAAGAGCCACGAGGCGGCCACAAGGGTGGAGAGCGCGCCCCCAACCTTGTGGGCCCCCCTGCAAACCTCTTGACCTATATCTTCCTCCTATATATACTCTTATACCCCAAAACATCCAGGGGAGCCACGAAACCGCTTTTCCACCGCCGCAACCTTATGTACCCGTGAGATCCCATCTTGGGGCCTTTTTCGGCGTCCTGCCAGAGGGGGATTCAATCACGGAGGGCTTCTACATCAACACCATTGCCTCTCCGATGAAGTGTGAGTAGTTTACCTCAGACCTACGGGTCCATAGCTAGTAGCTAGATGGCTTATTCTCTCTCTTTGATAATACAAAGTTCTCCTCGATGTTCTTTGAGATCTATTCGATGTAATACTCTTTTGCAGTGTGTTTGTCGAGATCCGATGAATCGTGGATTTATGATCAGCTTATCTATGAATATTATTTGAATCTCCTCTGACTTCTTATATGCATGATTTGATACCTTTGCAAGTCTCTTCGAACTATCGATTTGGTTTGGCCAACTAGATTGTTTTTCTTGCAATGGGAGAAGTGCTTAGCTTTGGGTTCAATCTTGCCGTGTCCTTTCCCAGTGACAGTAGGGGTAGCAAGGCATGTATTGTATTGTTGCCATCGAGGATACCAAGATGGGGTTTTCATCATATTGCTTGAGTTAATCCCGCTACATCATGTCATCTTACTTAATGCGTTACTCTGTTCTTGTGAACGTAATACTCTAGATGCAGGCAAGAGTCGGTCAATGTGTGGAGTAATAGTAGTAGATGCAGAATCATTTCGATCTACTTGACACGGACGTGATGCCTATATTCATGATCATTGCCTTAGATACCGTCATAACTTTGCGCTTTTATATCAATTGCTTGGTAGTAATTTGTTCACCCACCGTAATTATTTCTATCTTGAGAGAAGCCTCTAGTGAAACCTATGGCCCCTTGGTCTTTTTTACAACATATTAGTTTCCCGTCAACTTGCCAATTTCTGTCGCCGTTCCCTTACTTTGCAATCTTTTACTTTCTGTTCCATAAACCAAAAATATTACTTTACCGTTTATCCATCTCTATCAGATCTCACTTTGTGAATAAATGTGAAGGGATTGACAACCCCTTTACCGTGTTGGCTGCAAGTTGGTGTTTGTTTGTGCAGGTATTCCGTGGCTTGTCGCATTGTCTCCTACTGTATTGATACCTTGGTTCTCAAAACTGAGGGAAATACTTATGCTACTTTGTTGCATCACCGTTTCCTCTTCAAGGGAAAAACCAACGCAAGCTCAAGAGGTAGCAAGAAGGATTTTTGGTACCGTTGCCAGGGAGATCTATGCCAAGCCAAGATATACCAAGTACCCATCATAAACTCTCATCCCTCGCATTATATTATTCGCCATTTGCCTCTCATTTTCCTCTCCCCCACTTCTAAAATGATTTTAAAAAAGATTCACCTTTTCTTAGTCCCTCTTCCGTTTGTCTTCTCCTTCATTTGGTTTTTGTGTGCTTATCTCGCCGCTATGGCTAGTCCCCCTATCCTTGTTAGTACTCCTTATAATGAGGTTCTCAACTTTAAACGAATGGAAGGAGAGGATTTAAAAGATGCATGGTATAGAATTTGCAATGCTCAAAATAGATCTAGTCGAAAGCAATCTACTTCTGTTCTTCTTCGCAATTTTTACGTAGGCATTACTCCTTGGAATAGATATGTTCTAGATACCATTACTGGGGGAAATTTCTTGGGGAGCCATACTTTCGATTCTTACAATGCCATGATAGATTTGCTAGGCCCACCACCTCTTTTGGTTAATGGAACTGTTTTAACCTTGGAACATGTAATGCAAAGATTGGATATTATTGAAAACAAAATTGCTACCGTAGAGTTGATTGAAAAGTTGGATAAAAAGATTCATAATCAGATTACTCAATATGGATCTAAGGTAGGAGTTACTTTAAAGAATCTTAGGGAAAAGGAACAATAGTTAATGAAAAGATAGATCAAGATGCTACTAGAATTAGCAAGCTAGAAGATATTATTACCAACTTGGATTCCGCTTTTTCCTCCGTTAAAACCACTCAAAACCTTCCTCCTACTAGGATTGCCAAGTTTACTTATGTTCTGAAGAATAAGGGTGAATCTTCTAGTAAAGACAATGAAGATCTCAAATCAATTAGTATTCACCCTAATTTTTTCGATATTATTGAGGAACCTATTGTCACGAATGAATCTCTTGATTTCTTGCCTAGGAGTTTAATCATTTATAAAACCAAAGAATCTCCTAAAATTCATAAGCGTGTGAATAAATATTTGCATGCCAAAGATGATAACACTTAGATCTATTCGTGTTTTTATGCCTAGCTAGGGGCATTAAAAAATAGCGCTTGTTGGGAGGCAACCCAATTTTAATTTTTTTCTTGCTTTTTAGGTCCTGTTTAGCAATAAATATTTCATCTAGCCTCTGGTTAGATGTGGTTTTGTGTTTTAATTAGTGTTTGTGCCAAGTAAGACCTTTGGGATAGTTTACGGTGATAGTTCATTTGATCCTGCTGAAAAATAGAAACTTTTGCGCCAAGGAGATTAGTTTCATTTTTAACAAAAGCGCGATAAAATACTGATTATTCTTGCATAGAATTAATAAACAAATAATCCAGGACTTCCTAATTTCTCAGGATTTTTGGAGTACCAGAAGTATTCGAAATCTCCAGATTGCTACAGACTATTCTGTTTTTGACATATTCTGTTTTTCGCGTGTTGTTTGCTTATTTTGATGCATCTATGGCTAGTATCAGGGGGTATGAACCATGGAAAAGTTGGAATACAGTAGATATTACACCAATATAAATAAATAATGAGTTCACAATGTTTGGGGAACGTAGTAATTTCAAAAAAAATCCTACGCACACGCAAGATCATAGTGATGCATAGCAACGAGTGGGGAGAGTGTTGTCCACGTACCCTCGTAGACCGAAAGTGGAAGTGTTAGAACAACGCGGTTGATGTAGTCATACGTCTTCACAATCCGACCGATCCAAGTACCGAACACACGGCACCTCCTGTTGGAAATATGCCCTAGAGGCAATAATAAATTGATTATTATTATATTTCCTTGTTCATGATAATCGTTTATTATCCATGCTAGAATTGTATTGATAGGAAACTCAGATACATGTGTGGATACATAGACAACACCATGTCCCTAGTAAGCCTCTAGTTGACTAGCTCGTTAATCAATAGATGTTTCCGGTTTCCTGACCATGGACATTGGATGTCATTGATAACGGGATCACATCATTAGGAGAATGATGTGATGGACAAGACCCAATCCTAAGCCTAGCACAAGATCATGTAGTTCGTATGCTAAAGCTTTTCTAATGTCAAGTATCATTTCCTTAGACCATGAGATCGTGCAACTCCCGGATACCGTAGGAGTGCTTTGGGTGTGCCAAACGTCACAACGTAACTGGGTGGCTATAAAGGTACACTACGGGTATCTCTGAAAGTGTCTGTTGGGTTGGCACGAATCGAGATTGGGATTTTGTCACTCCGTGTAAACGGAGAGGTATCTCTGGGCCCACTCGGTAGGACATCATCATAATGTGCACAATGTGACCAAGGGGTTGATCACGGGATGATGTGTTACGGAACGAGTAAAGAGACTTGCTGGTAACGAGATTGAACAAGGTATCGGTATACCGACGATCGAATCTCGGGCAAGTACCATACCGCTAGACAAAGGGAATTGTATACGGGATTGATTGAGTCCTTGACATCGTGGTTCATCCGATGAGATCATCGTGGAACATGTGGGAGCCAACATGGGTATCCAGATCCCGCTGTTGGTTATTGACCGGAGAACATCTTGGTCATGTCTGCATGTCTCCCGAACCCGTAGGGTCTACACACTTAAGGTTCGATGACGCTAGGGTTATAAAGGAAGTTTGTATGTGGTTACCGAATGTTGTTCGGAGTCCCGGATGAGATCCCGGACATCACGAGGAGTTCCGGAATGGTCCGGAGGTAAAGATTTATATATAGGAAGTCCTGTTTCGGCCATCGGGACAAGTTTCGGGGTCATCGGTATTGTACCGGGACCACCGGAAGGGTCCCAGGGGCCCACCGGGTGGGGCCACCTGCCCCGGGGGGCCACATGGGCTGTAGGGGGTGCGCCTTGGCCTACATGGGCCAAGGGCACCAGCCCCTAGAGGCCCATGCGCCAAGATATAGGAAAAAGGGGAGAGTCTTGGGGAGGATGGACTCCTCCCCCCCTCTTAGCCGCACCCCTTCCTTGGAGGAAGGGGCAAGGCTGCGCCTCCCCCCTCTCCCCTGCCCCTATATATAGTGGAGGGGAGGGAGGGCATCTATACCTGAGCCCTTGGCGCCTCCCTCCCTCCCGTGACACCTCCTCCTCTCCCGTAGGTGCTTGGCGAAGCCCTGCAGGATTGCCACGCTCCTCCATCACCACCACGCCGTTGTGCTGCTGCTGGATGGAGTCTTCCTCAACCTCTCCCTCTCTCCTTGCTGGATCAAGGCGTGGGAGACATCGTCGAGCTGTACATGTGTTGAACGCGGAGGTGCGTCCGTTCGGCACTAGGATCATCGGTGATCTGAATCACGACGAGTACGACTCCATCAACCCCGTTCACTTGAACGCTTCTGCTTAGCGATCTACAAGGGTATGTAGATGCACTCTCTTTCTACTCGTTGCTGGTCTCTCCATAGATAGATCTTGGTGATACGTAGGAAAATTTTTGAATTTCTGCTACGTTCCCCAGCAGTGGCATCATGAGCTAGGTCTATTGCGTAGATTCTTTGCACGAGTAGAACACAAAGTAGTTGTGGGCGTCGATATTGTTCAATATGCTTGCCGTTACTAGTCTTATCTTGATTCGGCGGCATCGTGGGATGAAACGGCCCGGACCAACCTTACACGTACGCTTACGTGAGACCGGTTCCACCGACAAACATGCACTAGTTGCATAAGGTGGCTGGCGGGTGTCTGTCTCTCCCACTTTAGTCGGATCGGATTCGATGAAAAGGGTCCTTATGAAGGGTAAATAGCAATTGGCATATCATGTTGTGGTTCATGCGTAGGTAAGAAACGTTCTTGCTAGAAACCCATAGCAGCCACGTAAAACATGCAAACAACAATTAGAGGACGTCTAACTTGTTTTTGCAGGGTATGCTATGTGATGTGATATGGCCAAAAAGGATGTGATGAATGATATATCTGATGTATGAGATTGATCATGTTCTTGTAATAGGAATCACGACTTGCATGTCGATGAGTATGACAACCGGCAGGAGCCATAGGAGTTGTCTTTATTTATTTGTGACCTGCGTGTCAACTTAAACGTCATGTAATTACTTTACTTTATTGCTAACCGTTAGCCATAGTAGTAGAAGTAATAGTTGGCGAGGCAACTTCATGAAGACACGATGATGGAGATCATGATGATGGAGATCATGGTGTCATGCCGGTGACGATGATGATCATGGAGCCCCGAAGATGGAGATCAAAAGGAGCAAAGTGATGATGGCCATATCATGTCACTATTTGATTGCATGTGATGTTTATCATGTTTATACATCTTATTTGCTTAGAACGACGGTAGTAAATAAGATGATCCCTTACAACAATTTCAAGAAGTGTTCTCCCCTAACTGTGCACCGTTGCGACAGTTCGTGTTTCGAAGCACCACGTGATGATCGGGTGTTAGATTCTAACGTTCACATACAACGGGTGTAAGACAGATTTACACACGCGAAACACTTAGGGTTAACTTGACGAGCCTAGCATGTACAGACATGGCCCCGGAACACGGAGACCGAAAGGTCGAACATGAGTCGTATAGAAGATACGATCAACATGAAGATGTTCACCGATGATGACTAGTCCGTCTCACGTGATGATCGGACACGGCCTAGTTTGACTCGGATCATGTAATCACTTAGATGACTAGAGGGATGTCTATCTGAGTGGGAGTTCATAAGATGAACTTAATTATCCTGAATATAGTCAAAAGGTTTTTGCAAATTATGTCGTAGCTCACGCTATAGTTCTACTGTTTAGATATGTTCCTAGAGAAAAATTAGTTGAAAGTTGATAGTAGCAATTATGCGGACTAGGTCCGTAAACTGAGGATTGTCCTCATTGCTTCATAGAAGGCTTATGTCCTTAATGCACCGCTCAGTGTGCTGAACCTCGAACATTGTCTGTGGTTGTTGCGAACATCTGACATACATGTTTTGATAACTACGTGATAGTTCAGTTAAACGGTTTAGAGTTGAGGCACCAAAGACGTTTTTGAAACATCGCGAAACATATGAGATGTTTTGAGGGCTGAAATTGGGATTTCAGGCTCGTGCCCATATCAAGAGGTATAAGACCTCCGATGACTTTCTTAACCTGCAAACTAAGGAGAAAAGCTCAATTGTTGAGCTTGTGCTCAGATTGTCTGAGTACAACAATCATTTGAATCGAGTGGGAGTTGATCTTCCAGATAAGACAGTGATGGTTCTCCAAAGTCATTGCCACCAAGCTGTTAGAGCTTCGTGATGAACTATAACATATCAGGGATAGATATGATGATCCTTGAGGTATTCGCGATGTTTGACACCGCGAAAGTAGAAATCAAGAAGGAGCATCAATTGTTGATGGTTGGTGAAACCACTAGTTTCAAGAAGGGCAAGGGCAAGAAGGGATACTTCATGAAATGGCAAATCAGCTGCTGCTCTAGTGAAGAAACCCAAGGTAAAACCCAAACCCGAGACTAAGTGCTTCTGTAATAAGGGGAATAGTCACTAGAGCAGAATTACCCTAGATACTTGGTAGATGAGAAGGCTGGAAAGGTCGATAGAAGTATATTGGATATACATTGTGTTAATGTGTACTTTGCTAGTACTCCTAGTAGCACCAGGGTATTAGATACCGGTTCGGTTGCTAAGTGTTAGTAACTCGAAACAAAAGGCTACGGAATAAACGGAGACTAGCTAAAGGTGAGCTGACGATATGTGTTGGAAGTTTTTCCAAGCTTGATATGATCAAGCATCGCACGCTCCCTCTACCAAAGAGATTGGTGTTAAGCCTAAATAATTGTTATTTGGTGTTTGCGTTGAGCATAGACATGATTGGATTACGTCTATCGCAATACGGTTATTCATTTAAGGAGAATAATGGTTACTCTGTTTATTTGAATAATACCTTCAATGGTCTTACACCTAAAATGAATGGTTTATTAAATCTCGATCGTAGTGATACACATGTTCATGCCAAAAGATAGTAATGATAGTACCACCTACTTGTGGCACTGCCACGTAAGTCATATCGGTATAAAACGCATGAAGAAGCTCCATATTGATGGATCTTTGGGCTCACTCGTTTTTGAAAAGTTTGAGACATGCGAACCATGTCTATTGGTGTATATGCATGAAGAAACTCCATGCAAATGGACCGTTTTGACTCACTTGATTTTGAATCACTTGGGACATGCAAATCATACCACATGGGCAAGATGACTGAAAAGCCTCGGTTTAAGTAAGATGGAACAAGATAGCAACTTGTTGGAAGTAACACATTTTGATGTGTGTAGTCCAATGAGTGCTGAGGCATGCAGTGAATATCGTTATGTTCTTACTTCACAGATGATTCGAGTAGATGTTGAATATATTTACTTGATGAAACACAAGTCTGAATTATTGAATGGTTCAAGTAATTTCAGAGTGAAGTTGAAGATCATCGTGACAAGAGGATAAAATGTCTATGATAAGATCATAGAGATGAGTATCTGAGTTACGAGCTTTGGCACGCAATTAAGACATTGTGGAAAATGTTTCACAATTAATACCGCCTGGAACACCATAGTTTGAGGGTGTGTCCGAACATCATAGTTGCACCCTATTGGGTATGGTGCGTACCATGATGTCTCTTATCAAATTACCACTATCGTTCATGGGTTAGGCATTAGAGACAACCGCACTCACTTTAATGGGGCACCACGTAATTCCGTTGAGACGACACCGTTTGGAGAAACCTAAGTTGTCGTTTCTTAAAAGTTTGGGGCTGCGACGCTTATGTGGAAAAGTTTCAGGTTGATAAGCTCGAACCCAAAGCGGATAAAATGCATCTTCATAGGACACCCAAAACAGTTGGGTATACCTCCTAATTCAGATCCGAAAGCAATATGGATTGTTTCTTGAATCGGGTCCTTTCTCGAGGAAAAGTTTGTCTCGAAAAGTTGAGTGGGAGGATGGTGGAGACTTGATGAGGTTATTGAACCGTCACTTCAACAAGTGTGTAGCAGGGCACAGGAAGTTGTTCCTGTGGCACGTACACCAACTGAAGTGGAAGCTTATGATAGTGATCATGAAACTTTGGATCGAGTCACTACCAAACCTTGTGGGATGACAAGGATGCGTACTACTTCAGAGTGGTACGTAATCCTGTCTTGGAAGTCATGTTGCTAGACAACAATGAACCTACGAGCTATGGAGAAGCGATGGTGGGCCCGGATTCCGATAAATGGCTCAAGGCCATAAAACCCGAGAGAGGATCCATGTATGAAAACAAAGTGTAGACTTTGGAAGAACTACTTGATGGTCGTAAGGCTGTTAGGTACATATGGATTTTGAAAGGAAGACAGACAATGATGGTAAGTGTCACCATTGAGAAAGCTCGACTTGTCATTAAGATGTTTTTCGACAAGTTCAAGGAGTTGACTACGATGAGACTTTCTCACTCGTAGCGATGCTAAGAGTCTGTTGGAATTATATTAGCAATTACTGCATTATTTATGAAATCTTGCAGATAGGATGTCAAAACATTGTTTCCTCGACGATTCTTGAGGAAAGGTTGTATGTGATACAACCGGAAGGTTTGGTCTATCCTGAAATATGCTAATAAGTATGCAAAGCTCCAGCAATCCTTCTGAGGACTGGAGTGAGCATCTCGGAGTTGGAATGTATGCTTTGATGATGATCAAAGATTTTGGGTGTATACAAAGTTTATGAGAAACTTGTATTTCCAAAGAAGTGAGTGGGAGCACTATAGAATTTCTGATGAGTATATGTTGTTGACATATTAATGATCAGAAATGACGTAGAATTTCTGGAAAGCATATAGGGTTATTTGGAAAGTGTTTTCAATGGAAAACCTGGATTAAGCTACTTGAACATTGAGCATCAAGATCTATAAGGATAGATCAAAAACGCTTAATAGTACTTTCAAATGAGCACATGCCTTGACGTGATCTTGAAGGTGTTCAAGATGGATCAGTCAAAGAAGGAGTTCTTGCCTGAGTTGTAAGGTATGAAGTTAAGACTTAAAGCTCGACCATGGCAGAATAGAGAGAAAGGAACGAAGGTCGTCCCCTATGCTTAAGACATAGGCTCTACAGTATGCTATGCTGTGTACCGCACCTGAAGTGTGCTTTACCATGAGTCAGTCAAGGGGTACAAGAGTGATCCAAGAATGGATCACGGGACAGCGGTCAAAGTTATCCTTAGTAACTAGTGGACTAAGGAATTTTCTCGATTATGGAGGTGGTAAAAGAGTTCGTCGTAAAGGGTTACGTCGATGCAAGCTTAACACCTATCCGGATAGCTCTGAGTAGAGATACCGGATACGTATAATGGAGCAACAATTTAGAATAGCTCCAAGTAGAACAGTTATTTGGAATAGCTCCAAATAGAACGTGGTAGCTGCATCTAGGAGATGACATAGAGATTTGTAAAGCACACACGGATCTGAAAGGTTCAGACCCGTTGACTATAACCTCTCTCACAAGCATAACATGATCAAACCCAGAACTCATCGAGTGTTAATCACATGGTAAATGTGAACTAGATTATTGACTCTAGTAAACTCTTTGGGTGTTAGTCACATGGGGATGTGACCTTGAGTGTTAATCACATATCGATGTGAACTAGATTATTGACTCTAGTGCAAGTGGGAGACTGTTGGAAATATGCCCTAGAGGCAATCATAAATTGATTATTATTATATTTCCTTGTTCATGATAATCGTTTATTATCCATGCTAGAATTGTATTGATAGGAAACTCAGATACATGTGTGGATACATAGACAACACCATGTCCCTAGTAAGCCTCTAGTTGACTAGCTCGTTAATCAATAGATGGTTACGGTTTCCTAACCATGGACATTGGATGTCATTGATAACGGGATCACATCATTAGGAGAATGATGTGATGGACAAGACCCAATCCTAAGCCTAGCACAAGATCATGTAGTTCGTATGCTAAAGCTTTTCTAATGTCAAGTATCATTTCCTTAGACCATGAGATTGTGCAACTCCCGGATACCGTAGGAGTGCTTTGGGTGTGCCAAACGTCACAACGTAACTGGGTGGCTATAAATGTACACTACGGGTATCTCTGAAAGTGTCTGTTGGGTTGGCACGAATCGAGATTGGGATTTTGTCACTCCGTGTAAACGGAGAGGTATCTCTGGGCCCACTCGGTAGGACATCATCATAATGTGCACAACGTGACCAAGGGGTTGATCACGGGATGATGTGTTACGGAACGAGTAAAGAGACTTGCCGGTAACGAGATTGAACAAGGTATCGGTATACCGACGACCGAATCTCGGGCAAGTACCATACCGCTAGACAAAGGGAATTGTATACGGGATTGATTGAGTCCTTGACATCGTGGTTCATCCGATGAGATCATCGTGGAACATGTGGGAGCCAACATGGGTATCCAGATCCCGCTGTTGGTTATTGACCGGAGAACATCTCGGTCATGTCTGCATGTCTCCCGAACCCGTAGGGTCTACACACTTAAGGTTCGATGACGCTAGGGTTATAAAGGAAGTTTGTATGTGGTTATAGAATGTTGTTCGGAGTCCCGGATGAGATCCCGGACGTCACGAGGAGTTCCGGAATGGTCCGGAGGTAAAGATTTATATATAGGAAGTCCTGTTTCGGCCATCGGGACAAGTTTCGGGGTCATCGGTATTGTACCGGGACCACCGGAAGGGTCCCGGGGGCCCACCGGGTGGGGCCACCTGCCCCGGGGGGCCACATGGGCTGTAGGGGGTGCGCCTTGGCCTACATGGGCCAAGGGCACCAGCCCCTAGAGGCCCATGCGCCAAGATATAGGAAAAAGGGGAGAGTCCTAAAGGGGGAAGGCACCTCCGAGGTGCCTTGGGGAGGATGGACTCCTCCCCCCCCTCTTAGCCGCACCCCTTCCTTGGAGGAAGGGGCAAGGCTGCGACTCCCCCCTCTCCCCTGCCCCTATATATAGTGGAGGGGAGGGAGGGCATCCATACCTGAGCCCTTGGCGCCTCCCTCCCTCCCGTGACACCTCCTCCTCTCCCGTAGGTGCTTGGCGAAGCCCTGCAGGATTGCCACGCTCCTCCATCACCACCACACCGTTGTGCTGCTGCTGGATGGAGTCTTCCTCAACCTCTCCCTCTCTCCTTGCTGGATCAAGGCGTGGGAGACATCGTCGAGCTGTACGTGTGTTGAACGCGGAGGTGCCGTCCGTTCGGCACTAGGATCATCGGTGATCTGAATCACGACGAGTACGACTCCATCAACCCCGTTCACTTGAACGCTTCCGCTTAGCGATCTACAAGGGTATGTAGATGCACTCTCTTTCTACTCGTTGCTGGTCTCTCCATAGATAGATCTTGGTGATACGTAGGAAATTTTTTGAATTTCTGCTACGTTCCCCAGCACCTCCGAGTTCAGCACACGTTCAGCTCGATGACGTCCCTCAAACTCACGATCCAGCAGAGCTTCGAGGGAGAGTTCCGTCGGGATGACGGCGTGATGACGGTGATGATGATGCTACCGACGCAGGGCTTTGCCTAAGCACCGTGATCGTCGGTATCTCAATACCTAGTTCAATCTCGTTGCCGGCAAGTCTCTTTACTCGTTCCGTAATGCATCATCCCGCAACTAACTCATTAGTTTCATTGCTTGCAAGGCTTATAGTGATGTGCATTACCGTGAGGGCCGAGAGATACCTCTTCGACAATCGGAGTGACAAATCCTAATCTCGATCTATGCCAACTCAACAAGTACCATCGGAGACACCTGTAGAGCACCTTTATAATCTCCCAGTTACGTTGTGATGTTTGATAGCACACAAAGTGTTCCTGCAGTACTCGGGAGTTGCATAATCTCATAGTCATAGGAACATGTATAAGTCATGAAGAAAGCAATAGCAATATACTAAACGATCAAATGCTAAGCTAATGGTATGGGTCAAGTCAATCACATCATTCTCTAATGATGTGATCCCGTTAATCAAATGACAACTCATGTCTATGGCTAGGAAACTTAACCATATTTGATTCCACGAGCTAGTCAAGTAGAGGCATACTAGTGACACTCTATTTGTCTATGTATTCACACATGTGCTAAGTTTCCGGTTAATACACTTCTAGCATGAATAATAAAAAATTATCGTGATATAAGGAAATATAAATAACAAATTTATTATTGCCTCTAGGGCATATTTCCTTCAGTCTCCCACTTGCACTAGAGTTAATAATCTAGATTACACAGTAATGATTCTAACACCCATGGAGTCTTGGTGCTGATCATGTTTTGCTCGTGAGAGAGGCTTAGTCAACGGGTTTGCAACATTCAGATCCGTATGTATCTTGCAAATCTCTATGTTTCTCGCCTTGACTTGATCGCGGATGGAATTGAAGTGTCTCTTGATGTGCTTGGTTCTCTTGCGAAATCTGGATTCCTTTGCCAAGGCAATTGCACCAATATTGTCACAAAATATTTTCATTAGACCCGATGCACTAGGTATGACACCTAGATCGGATATGAACTCCTTCATCCAGACTCCTTCATTTGCTGCTTCTGAAGCAGCTATGTACTCTGCTTCACATGTAGATCCCGCCACGACGCTTTGCTTAGAACTGCACCAACTGACAGCTCCACCGTTCAATATAAATACGTATCCGGTTTGTGACTTAGATTCATCCGGATCAGTGTCAAAGCTTGCATCGACGTAACCATTTACGACGAGCTCATTGTCACCTCCATAAATGAGAAACATATCCTTAGTCCTTTTGAGGTATTTCAGGATGTTCTTGACTGCTGTCCAGTGATCCACTCCTGGATTACTTTGGTACCTCCATGTTAAGGTAATAGCAAGGCACACATCAGGTCTGGTACACAGCATTGCGTGCATGATAGAGCCTATGGCTGGAGCATAGGGAACATCTTTCATTTTCTCTCTATCTTCTGCAGTGGTCGGGCATTGAGTCTGACTCAACTTCACACCTTGTAACACAGGCAAGAACCCTTTCTTTGCTTGATCCATTTTGAACTTCTTCAAAACTTTATCAAGGTATGTGCTTTTTGAAAGTCCAATTAAGCATCTTGATCTATCTCGATAGATCTTGATGCCTAATATATAAGCAGCTTCACCGAGGTCTTTCATTGAAAAACTCTTATTCAAGTATCCTTTTATGCTATCCAGAAATTCTATATCATTTCCAATCAACAATATGTCGTCCACATATAATATCAGAAATGCTACAGAGCTCCCACTCACTTTCTTGTAAATACAGGCTTCTCCAAAAGTCTGTATAAAACCATATGATTTGATCACATTGTCAAAATGTTTATTCCAACTCCGAGATGCTTGCACCAGTCCATAGATGGATCGCTGGAGCTTGCACACTTTGTTAGCACCCTTTGGATTGATAAAACCTTCAGGTTGCATCATATACAACTCTTCTCCCAGAAATCCATTCAGGAATGCAGTCTTTACATCCATTTGCCAAATTTCATAATCATAAATTGCGGTAATTGCTAACATGATTCGGACAGACTTAAGCATCGCTACGGGTGAGGAAGTCTCATCATAGTCAACTCCTTGAAGTTGTCGAAAACCTTTCGCAACAAGTCAAGCTTTGTAGACAGTAACATTACCGTCAGCGTCAATCTTCTTCTTGAAGATCCATTTATTCTCGATGACTTGCCGATCATCGGGCAAGTCAACCAAAGTCCACACTTTGTTCTCATACATGGATCCCATCTCTGATTTCATGTCCTCAAGACATTTTGCGGAATCTGGGCTCATCATCTCTTCCTCATAGTTCATAGGTTCATCATGGTCAAGTAACATGACTGCCAGAACAGGACTACTGTACCACTCTGGTGCGGATCTTACTCTGGTTGACATACGAGGTTTGGTAGTAACTTGATACGAAGTTATATGATCATCATCATTAGCTTCCTCACTAATTGGTGTAGGAGTCACAGGAACAGGTTTCTGTGATGAACTACAGTTACCTCATCAAGTTCTACTTTCCTCCCACTAACTTCTTTCGAGAGAAACTCCTTCTCTAGCAAGGAATGTCTTGCCTTCGGATCTGTGATAGAAGGTGTACCCAACAGTCTCCTTTGGGTATCCTATGAAGACACATTTCTCTGATTTAGGTTCGAGCTTATCGGGTTGAGGATTTTTCACATAAGCATCACAGCCCCAAACTTTAAGAAATGATAACTTTGGTTTCTTGCCAAACCACAGTTCATAAGGCGCCGTCTTAACGGATTTAGATGGTACCCTATTTAACGTGAATGCAGCTGTCTCTAAAGCATGACCCCAAAACGATAGCGGTAAATCAGTAAGAGACATCATAGATCGCACCACATCTAGTAAAGTACGATTACGACGTTCGGACACACCATTACGCTGTGGTGTTCCGGGTAGTGTGAGTTGCGAAACTATTCCTCATTACTTCAAATGAAGACCAAAGTTGTAACTCAAATATTCTCCTCCATGATCAGATCGTAGAAACTTTATTTTCTTGTTACGATGATTTTCCACTTCACTCTGAAATTCTTTGAACTTTTCAAATGTTTTAGACTTATGTTTCATCAAGTAGATATACCCATATCTGCTCAAATCATCTGTGAAGGTGAGAAAATAATGATACCCGCCGCGAGCCTCAACATTCATCGGACCACATACATCAATATGTATGATTTCCAGCAAGTCTGTTGCTTGCTCCATAGTTCCGGAGAACGGCGTTTTAGTCATCTTGCCCATGAGGCATGGTTCGCAAGTACCAAGTGATTCATAATCAAGTGATTCCAAAAGCCCATCAGAATGGAGTTTCTTCATGTGCTTTACACCAATATGACCTAAACGGCAGTGCCACAAATAAGTTGCACTATCATTATCAACTCTGCATCTTTTAGCCTCAATATTATGAATATGTGTATCACTACTATCGAGATTCATCAAAAATAGACCACTCTTCAAGGGTGCATGCCATAAAAGATATTACTCATATAAATAGAACAACCATTATTCTCAGATTTAAATGAATAACCGTCTCGCATCAAACAAGATCCAGATATAATGTTCATGCTCAACGCTGGCACCAAATAACAATTATTCAGGTCTAAAACTAATCCCGAAGGTAGATGTAGAGGTAGCGTGCCGACCGCGATCACATCAACTTTGGAACCATTTCCCACGCGCATCGTCACATCGTCCTTAGCCAATCTTTGCTTAATCCATAGTCCCTGTTTCGAGTTGCAAATATTAGCAACAGAAACAGTATCAAATACCCATGTGCTACTATGAGCATTAGTAAGGTACACATCAATAACACGTATATCATATATACCTTTGTTCACCTTTCCATCCTTCTTATCCGCCAAATATTTGGGGCAGTTCCGCTTCACTGACCAGTCCCTTTGCAGTAGAAGCACTCAGTCTAAGGCTTAGGTCCAGACTTGGGCTTCTTCACTTGAGCAGCAACTTGCTTGCCGTTCTTCTTGAAGTACCCCTTCTTCCCTTTACCCTTTTTCTTGAAACTGGTGGTCTTGTTGACCATCAACACTTGATGCTCCTTCTTGATTTCTACCTCCGCAGCCTTTAGCATTGCGAAGAGCTCGGGAATTGTCTTATCCATCCTTGCATATTATAGTTCATCACAAAGCTCTTATATCTTGGTGGCAGTGATTCAAGAATTCTGTTAATGACACTATCATCTAGAAGATTAACTCCCAGTTGAATCAAGTGATTGTTATACCCAGACATTTTGAGTATATGCTCATTGACAGAACTATTCTCCTCCATCTTGTAGCTATAGAACTTATTGGAGACTTCATATCTCTCAATCTGGGCATTTGCTTGAAATATTAACTTCACCTCCTAGAACATCTCATATGCTCCATGCCGTTCAAAACATCATTGAAGTCCCGGTTCTAAGCCGTAAAGCATGGCACACTAAACTATCGAGTAGTCATCAGCTTTGCTCTGCCAGACGTTCATAACATCTGGCGTTGCTCGTGCAGCGGGTTTGGCACCTAGCGGTGCTTCCAGGACGTAATTCTTCTGTGAAGCAATGAGGATAATCCTCAAGTTATGGACACAGTCCGTGTAATTGCTACCATCATCTTTCAACTTTGCTTTCTCAAGGAAAGCATTAAAATTCAACGGAACAACAACACGGGCCATCTATCTACAACAACATAGACATACAAAATACTATCAGGTACTAAGTTCATTATATATTAAAGTTCAATTAATCAAATTACTTAAGAACTCCCACTTAGATAGACATCCCTCTAATCATCTAAGTGATCACGCGATCCATATCAACTAAACCATGTCCGGTCATCACGTGAGATGGAGTAGTTTTCAATAGTGAACATCACTATGTTGATCATATCTACTATATGATTCACACTCGACCTTTCGGTCTCAGTGTTCCGAGGCCATATCTGCATATGCTAGGCTCCGCAAGTTTAACCCGAGTATTCTACGTGTGCAAAATTGGCTTGCACCCGTTGTATGTGAACGTAGAGATTATCACATGTAACATCCCAAATTTTCAATTTGGATTTTTATACATAGGTCATTCATACATATCATATTTTACTGTATTTTGCATTGTAATCCTCGAAATTCTAAGCAACTCAAGGACCCACGGAGAGAGTTGGGGATTTCACGTTTTTCATATTTGAATTATATCAAATATCGAAACAAGGATCACTTTGGTTTTAATTATTTTTCTCTCTGAAAATATGTCATATTAAAATATATGAGAGGAGATAATATGACTTCTCCAAAATAAAGGGAATATTGGTGGAAAAATATTAAAATCAAATAATTAATTCTTTTTGGACTTTTATTGCTATTTTATTTGAATTAGGAAAAATATGCTTTTTTCAAAATTGAATTAGAGGCCCAAATAAATGTTTACTTTGTCCGCAATATTATTAGAGGACCATGAAAATTTATTTCAGGATTTTTGGACTCCGTTTAGTAGTTATTTTATTTGTTTTTCCGTGTTAGGATTATTTTTAAAAAAAAGTGTACTGACCTAACTGGGCCGTGCCCGATCCGGACACTGCCCGGCCAGGCTTTATAGGCCGCGGCCCGACCCCGCTTTATAAGCCGTGTTTTCCAGTAGCACCGAGCCAATAGTTGCGGATGACTGGCTACACAGGATTGGAAAGGAGTTGACCACCGCAGGTTGCACCGATGCTGAGAAGGTGCGTTTCGCCGCACATCAATTGGATGGACCAACAGCTTCATGGTGGGAGAATTACACGACCACTTTCCCTATAGCCAATATCACTTGGGATCAATTTCAACAAGAATTCCGCACAGCCCATGTCTCAACTAGAGCTATGAACATGAAGAAGCGCGAGTTTCGCAACTTACTCTAGGGAAATCGTGCTGTGGCTCAGTACGTAGATGAGTTTAGTAAGATATCTCGTTATGCCCCTGATGATGTGGCCACAGATGCCGCGAAGTTGGAGAAGTTTATGGAAGGGCTGAATGATGAGATGAGCATGCACTTGATGGTGGCAACATTTAACAACTACCAGGAGCTGGTAGACAAGGCTCTTATGATTGAAGGGAAGCAACAGCAGATTGAGAGCCGCCAGAGGAAGTATGGGCAAGGAAAGTACAATTAAGGAGCACATCAGAAGCCTCGTTTTACCCCGAACTCGGGAGGATATACCCATAACCATGGAGGCCACACTCACAATGGAGGAAGTTCCCACAACCACAATGGCCCCCAAGAATGGGAATGGGAATGGAGCAAGCAATAGTCAGAACCGCCCAATCCAGCCACACCCGCCAAGAAGGACCTAAGTCACATTACTTGTTTCAAGTGCGGGAAGACTGGCACTATGCCACTGAGTGCCTTGAAGCGAAGAATGGGAATGGCAATGGAAGCTCTGGGAAGAAGCCCAACCCTTTCAACAGGGGACAAGTGAACCACGTGAACGTGGAGGAGGTTGAAGAGCAGCCTGGTGCAGTTGTCGGTAAGTTTTTGGTTAAGTCATTTACCGCAATTGTTCTTTTTGATACTGGTGTGTCACATTCATACATTTCAAGGGGATTTGTGGATAAATATAAGTTGCCCACTAAAGTATTTAGGACACCTATGTTAGGAAGCTCACCAGGAGTGGAGTATATGGCAAGTCAAGGTTGTTTTCAGATGCCATTGACCATTGGAAGCCATGTTTTCCCCTCAGACCTGATAATTTTGGAGTCACAAGGATTGGATGTGATACTAGGAATGGATTGGCTATCGATGTATGGGGGAAACATCGATTGCGCCAGTAAGTCGATTTTACTTACCACCCCGGAGGGAAAAAGGATCAAGTATGTATCCAGGCATGCGCCTAGGAGGACTCAAGTAAATTCTCTCTCAGGAGTTGTTCAGGAGGAAGTGCCTATAGTGAAGGATTACCCAAATGTATTTCCAAAGGAGCTACCAGGCATGCCGCCAGATCGAGACATCGAGTTTTTGATAGAACTGTTGCCAAGCACCGGACCGATATCGAAGAGACCATACCGGATGCCCGCAAATGATCTAGAAGAGATCAAGAAGCAGATTAAGGAGTTATTGGAGAAACGTTACATTCGACGAAGTTCATCACCATGGGGAGCCCCAGTGCTCTTGGTTGAGAAGAAGGATGGATCCTTAAGAATGGTTGTTGATTATCGAGCCTTGAATGAGGTGACCATCAAGAACAAGTACCCACTGCCGATGATCAATGATTTGTTTGACCAGCTACAAGGAGCTAAAGTGTTTTCGAAGATCGACCTGTGATCAGGATACCACCAGCTGAAGATCCGGGAAAGGGATATACCTAAGACAACATTCACCACATGGTACGGGCTATATGAGTATACGGTTATGTCATTTGGACTGACTAACGCCTATTTCATGAGTATGATGAATAAGGTGTTCATGGAGTTCTTTGATAAGTTTGTCGTGGTGTTCATTGATGATATCTTGGTATACTCGAAGAATGAGGAGGAACACAAGGAGCAATTACGTTTGGTTCTTGAGAAGCTCAGGGAACATCAGTTATATGCCAAGTTCAGCAAATGTGAGTTTTGGCTGAAGGAAGTTGGATTTCTTGGACATGTTATATCAGGAGAAGGTATAGCAGTGGATCCTACCAAGGTTCAGTCAGTCACTGAGTGGTTGGCACCCACCTCAGTTGGAGTGATCCACAGTTTTCTTGGACTCGCGGGATTTTACCGAAGATTCATTGAGAATTTTTCTAAGATTGCGAAGCCCATGACGGCGTTGTTGAAGAAGGACACCAAGTTCCATTCGACGGAAGAATGTGAAGCAAGTTTCCAGGAGTTGAAGAAACGTCTAACTACAGCCCCAGTGCTGATTCTGCCGGATATACGCAAGGATTTCCAAGTGTATTGCGACGCCTCTCGCTTAGGACTTGGAGGAGTACTTATGCAAGACGGAAGAGTTGTTTCATATGCCTCACGACAACTTCGACCGCACAAGTTGAATTACGCCACGCATGATTTGGAGTTAGCAGCTGTAGTGCATGCGCTCAAGACCTAGAGACATTTTCTTATTGGAAACCGTTGTGATGTGTACATGGATCACAAGAGTTTGAAGTACATTTTTACTCAGAAGGAGCTGAACCTCAGGCAGAGGAGACGGTTGGAGCTCATAAAGGATTATGATATCAAGTTGCACTATCATCCAGGCAAGGCCAATGTCGTAGCAGATGCTTTGAGCTATAAGAGTTATGTCAATACCCTCATAAGCGAAGGATTGCCAAAGGAGTTAGTAGAAGATCTCAGGGAGCTTCGTTTCGAGATAGTTCCTAGAGGTTTTGTTGTAGCACCGGAGGTGCAGTCAACATTATTGGAAAAGATTCGAGAAGCACAGAAGGATGACAAAGAAATTGCCGAGATAAAGGAGAAGATGAGTGAAGGAAAAGCCAAAGGTTTTCGTGAGGATGAGCACGACACCTTGTGGTTTGAGGACCGTGTATATGTGCCCAATAATGTCGAGATCAGGAAGTTGATACTACAGGAAGCTCATGACTCGCCATACTCGATACACCCCAGAAACACCAAGATGTATTTGAATTTGAAGGAGCGTTTCTGGTGGACTTGAATGAAGAAGGACATTGCCGAGTATGTAGTCATATGTGATGTATGTCAGAGAGTGAAGGAAGAACATCAGAAGCCAGCAGGATTACTGCAGCCTATGCCGATACCCGAATGGAAGTGGGACAAGCTTGGCATGGATTTCATCACTGGATTACCCAGGACCCGATCGGGATATGATTCTATCTGGGTAGTAGTGGATCGCTTGACCAAAGTAGCTCAGTTTATCCTAGTAAAAACAACCTATACGAGTGCAAAGTTGGCCAAGATATATATGACCAGGACCGTACCGTGTTTTGGAACGCATGGGAGAGGTTGCCTACAAGTTGGAGTTAATCGAGGGACTGTTGAGAGTTCATGATGTGTTTCACGTTTCCCAGTTGAAGAAGTGCCATGCAGATATGACCGATATTCCTCTGAGAGATACAGTGCCCCTGGAAGCAATTCAGTTGGATAGTGATTTGACCTATGAGGAGAAACCAGTCAAGATTCTCGAGTTTGCCAGCCGAGTTACACGCAGCAAGGTTATCATGTTTTGCAAAGTTCAATGGAGCCACCATATCGAGGATGAAGCCACCTGGGAATGAGAGCATGATCTATGCAAAGACCACCGCACTCTCGAGCCGGTTCAATGGAGCCACCATACCGAGGACTCGTATCCGGTTGTAGGTTCCTGTTCGCGCACTCTCGAGCCGGTCGAGCCAGGTTGGGCTCCGGTAATGGAGTTCACCGCTGCGGACAACTTCTAGCACTCGCCCTTTGGTGACATCCTGAACTCATTAAAAAGTCTCTCTTGGACAGAAAATTCCGAGTCGAACTATGTCCAGCTCGAGTGGGAAGTAGACGACGAAGAAATTCGTTACCCACCCACCACCCACTTCATAGCCACGGTCGATGATTTAACCGACACGCTTGACTTCGACTCCGAAGGCATCGACGGTATGGACGATGATGCAGGAGAAGATTCAGAATCTATGGGGTGCCGGACCTCCACCTCGTCATATGACATATACATGGTGTATACGCCCAAGGAGGACGACGTTGACAATTCGGAAGATAAAACCCCCGGGCAAAAGCCAAAGCGATAGCGCAGACGCTGTTCCAAGTCCAGTAACAGTAAAAATAGTAGTAAGAGCGCCAGAAGGATCGATACTCCGGTCAACCCCGAAGGCAACAATGACCATACAGAACCAGCGATGGAGCAGGACGAGCCAGGTCACGCCGAACACAGTTCGGAGCAGACTCCCGAGGACAATGATCCAGAGGGATGAGTTCATCAAACCGGCCCAGGACAAGAAGACAGTCCGGACGATGATGCATTCATCATTCCGGAAGAACGCGTGGAATGAGATAACCTCCACAGAAAGCTTATGGCCACAGCGAGAAGTCTAAAGAAGCAGAAGCAGTGACTTAAAGCCGCACAGGAAACGCTCAACCGCAGATGGAACAAAGTGCTAGACACTGAAGAAAGATACGGCGATGATCGCCATACAAAGAGCTACCCAAAATGCAAGCTACTACCAAAATTCGACGACGAGGCAGTTCCACCAAAGAGTGACACGACCAGGAGGCCAGACGTACCACTTCATAACCGCAACAAAGCAGTTACCGACGCCATGCACGATCTACGTGAGCACCTGGATAAGAAAGCTGGCGCAGCTAGGTCCATCTACGGATCTAAAGGACACACCCCGGCGAGGGACTGTAGTCATCAAAACGATTATGCCAATCAAATACCAATTCGGAATAAACACCGGAACCAACAACAGCCGGCGGCATGCCACAACGCGTCCAGATACAGAGGGGCTGCTCACCCCCTGTGCTTTACCGAAGAGGTACTGGACCATGAATTCCCACATGGCTTTAAACCTGTGAACATAGAGGCATACGACGGAACGACAGACCCAGGGGTCTGGATCGAGGACTTTATCCTACATATACATATGGCTCGTGGGGATGACCTCCACGCCATCAAATACCTTCCCCTCAAACTAAAGGGACCAGATAGAGACTGGTTGAAAAGCCTCCCCGAAAATTCAATCGGGAGTTGGGAGGAACTCGAGGACGCGTTCGGGGCGAATTTTCAAGGGACTTGTGTCCGGCCTCCGGATGCTGACGATTTAAGTCACATAATCCAATAGCCCGGAGAGTCCGCCCGCAAGCTTTGGATTAGATTCCTCACTAAGAAGAATCAAATTGTCGATTGTCCGGATGCCGAAGCCTTAGGAGCATTCAAACACAGCATTCGCGACGAGTGGCTCGCCAGACACCTCAGCCAAGAAAAGCCAAGGACAATGGCAGCCCTAACAAGCCTTATGACCCGCTTTTGCGCGGCTGAAGATAGCTGGCTAGCCCATAAAGGCAATGGGAAGCCACAGCGTAATAAAAACAAACGCCAGAACAAGGAAGAGAGCCCGGATAACACAATGGTTAATGCCGGATTCAGGGGCTCTCAACCTAATCAGCAAAATAAGTCATCTAAAGGCAGTAAAGAGGGACCGTCCGGTCTGAATAGAGTCCTGAATAGACTATGCCAAATTCATGGCACCCCTGACAAACCTGCGAACCACACGCACAGAGAGTGCTGGGTCTTCAAGCAGGCCAGCAAACTAAATGCCGAACATAGGGGAAGGGAAACACCAAGTGAAGACGAGGATGAACCTCGCCAGCCGAACACTGGGGGACATGAAAAAAATCCCGCTAGAGGTTAAAACAGTGAACATGATCCATGCGACTCGCACATCCTTGAGAAGGCACGAATGCGCGCATAGAGACTCGCGCGATATAGAGCCCATCGTACCCACACCTAACTACTGGATGTCTTATCCGATCACCTTCAATCACCTGGACGGCCGAACTAGTATTCAGCGCGAAGGATCAGATGCCTTGGTGCTTGACCCAATAATCAACGGATACCATCTCACCCACGTCCTCATGGACGGCGGCAGTAGTCTCAATCTAATATATGAGGACACTGTCCACAGGATGGGGATAGACCCATCCATAATTAGTAAAAGCAACACCACCTTTGAAGGGGTGATACCAGGCGTTGAAGCCTACAGCAGGGGCTCCATCACACTGGAGGTAACATTCGGCTCTCCAGGCAACTCCAGAAGCGAAGAACTACTCTTCATCATCGCACCCTTCCAAAGCAACTATTTACGCATTGCTTGGAAGAACAGCCTTCGCCCGCTTCAATGCATTACCGCACTATGGCTATCTTATACTCAAGATGCCTGGTCCACGTGGCGTCATCACCGTCAGCGGAATAACAGAGAGCTCTTCACGCGCAGAGGAACACGCGATGGCCCTAGCGGCCAGACTATAAGCAACCTCCAATAAAAATAACATGACTGGTCGTTAAGACCACAGACACGGTTAGACGAGTCCGGTAGCCCAGATCAAACCAGGGCACCATATATGTAATCCCATAGCGGATACCAGTGGCTATAAATACTTAATAAAACCCCACACTTGGCTCAACCTTATTGGTAGGCCAACATCTTACACTTTTACTATCGCTCGCATACTTACGTTGTACTCTCCTATGAGTTTTCTTTTTTCACAGACAATGTTCGCGCGATACCCTTCCAGGATACGGCACAACAGAGACAAAGGCACAGACATGCAGCAGGGCCCCATTCAACAGGTTTCTTTTTAGATTATGCCCCTGTGTAAACCTTTTCTATTGCCTCTTGTTGTTTAACCATCCCATGGGTTCCATACCCACAAAGGATACTGTCGTTATTGGCATTTCGGCACGACGGACTTACGCACGTACCTGGAAACATAGGGTTTATAATGAGTGGGCATTCTTGAGCCCATCATCTGTTATGAAGTCCGAATACCTTCGGGAGTGTTCGGCCACGCGAGTTTGGCCTTATATGCATCAGCTCCGAATCATGTCTTTGGTCAAATATTGGGTTTGCCCGGCTCCTGGGTTTGCCGCCTTACGTTCCGTTATTATCGGCTAAGGTGGCTAAAGGAGAACTACTGCGATTGTGCCCTGGTTATTCCGGATGAGCACCTTAGTAGAGAAAGCCAAAAACTGACTGTCCTGATACAGCGAGAGACTGATCAACCACTCGAAGACTCACCGGAATCTTAAGGATTCCTCCGCATTATCAAAGGACCATTTACCGGTCATGTACATACGCGCCCATATCCGGATGCACGCGAAGGTACCAGGGGCTACATAGTAGCCCCAACTTTAGACTCCCATGGCTAAGCGAAAGTGTTACACCTATATAGTCCAATTGCCTAGTTCGACGTGCGATCACCTCCTTAATGGACCAAGACATTGGATCAAGTGTGATTAAGCATATTTTACACGAACACCCCCGCATTGTATGCGTGTGGGCTGAAGCCAATGACTGCTAACTTTTGGATTACATATTTATATATACACATATATAAACGGCCGCATAGGGGACACAATCATATTTTCAGGCGAACAGTATAAATATAGCCTCATAGTCAAAATAAACATTGTTTTTACAATGATTTGATTGATCACTCGAATAAGACATTCTTCGAACACTGCGCCTCTATTAGGCGGGCACCTTCTGTGACCTGCGCCAAGTAGTGCTCGGCCGGATATTGGCCTCCCACCGGATCTTGGGCCGCTATAATGGTGGCCTCCATATCCGTCCAATAGGATTTAACGTGGGCAAGGGCCATCCGCGCACCCTCTATGCACGCCAACCTCCTCATTGCATCGATCCGAGGCACGACCCCAGGAACTGTTGCACCAAGCCAAAGTACCTGTCCGGCTTAGGCCCCTTTGGCCAAAGATGGTCTATTATAGACCGCATTGCAAGTCCGGACAGCCTGTGAAGCTCCGCTACAGCAGCCATCTTGTCACTTAATGGTAGCGGGCGAGTGGGAGCATTGAATTGCGACCAGAAAAGCTTCTCCACTTCCTTATCACCCTGATCTTTGAAGAACTCGGCAGCATCAGCCGCACTCTTCGCCAAATCCGCATATGCGTCCGCAGGACTCTAGCGTCCATCCACTGGATGCGTACTTCGGATCGAAAAAATTCATCCGCAGCAAATAGGAGCCCCCAGCCGCGATTTTACCGGCCTGTTGAAGCTCCTCCCGCGCACCCCTGAGCTCGGTCCGTATTTCCTTGGTGGCATTAAGTGCCTTATTCAGATCGGCTGAATTATCCTTATGCTCCTTTTTATGGAGCTCATACCGGTCAGCGGCATTTTTTAACTCCAAAGCCATTTCGGCTATCTTTTCCTCGCTTCGGTGATGAGCAGCCTGTTCGGCTCTCAATTTCTCGGCCGCCTTTAGGGCAGCCGCATCGCTAGCCTGAGCTTGCTCCTTGGCCTGGGCAAGTTCCGCCCTCAGGGCTTCCACGGCAGCAGCACCATCTGCAGTCCAAACATATTACATTAATATCATGCCGCCTTCATATTTTCCTATATAAAGGAAGGCAGGACACATACCTTGTGATTTGTCCAGCCGCTCATTCACCAGTGCGATATCGGCATCAATCGATCCAATTTGCCTTGTTAGTTCGACAACTTCAACGGATTGGCCGGCGGCTGGACCCACAGGTACCTGCACATATTTATAGCATAATCATTGGTTTATGATCCCCTGTTTGCCGCCTAGGGCGGGCAACCAGAGTCTCAGGGGCTACTATCTATATGGAGCACACCTAGCGCGTGCCTCACACCCAAAGAAATAGTGTATTCTTCATTACATACCTCAAAGCCTTTGAGAAGGCTTGTGAATGCTTCATTCAAACCGCTTGTAGCGAATGAAATCTTCTTGAGCACCGCGCTCATTAATGAGTGGTGCTCCTCCGAGAGCGCAGCTCGCTCCAGTAAGCCCGTCAGTACGTCCGGCCGGACATTGAACTGTGCCGGACCCTTCCCATCGCTCCTCGTGTGAGCCAAATGCTCAGGACTCAGGGCGGTTGACGTATTGGCTTCCGGCTTTGGCAGATCCAGACTCCACCGTGACGACGCCTCGGTGTCGCCCGCTTCATGAGTCGGAGAGGCGGGTGGGCTCTTGTTCTCCATCATCTCCAGAGGAAGGTCCCCCGAAGACGAACCCTATTGAGAAGAGCTACTAGCCGTGCTGCAAAAAGTCAAATC
Source organism: Triticum dicoccoides (assembly GCF_002162155.2). NCBI lineage: Eukaryota > Viridiplantae > Streptophyta > Magnoliopsida > Poales > Poaceae > Triticum > Triticum dicoccoides. The sequence continues at coordinate 533,088,225 of NC_041383.1, read as the reverse complement.
CTAGTTATTGATCCAGGAGAGACACAGTGAAGGAAATATGCCCTAGAGGCAATAATAAAGTTATTATTTATTTCCTTATTTCATGATAAATGTTTATTATTCATGCTAGAATTGTATTAACCGGAAACATAATACATGTGTGAATACATAGACAAACAGAGTGTCACTAGTATGCCTCTCCTTGACTAGCTCGTTAATTAAAGATGGTTATGTTTCCTAACCATAGACATGAGTTGTCATTTGATTAACAGGATCACATCATTAGGAGAATGATGTGATTGACTCGACCCATTCCGTTAGCTTAGCACTTGATCGTTTAGTATGTTGCTATTGCTTTTTTCATGACTTATACATGTTCCTATGACTATGAGATTATGCAACTCCCGTTTACCGGAGGAACACTTTGTGTGCTACCAAACGTCACAACATAACTGGGTGATTATAAAGGTGCTCTACAGGTGTCTCCAAAGGTACATGTTGAGTTGGCATAATTCGAGATTAGGTTTTGTCACTCCGATTGTCGGAGAGGTATCTCTGGGCCCTCTCGGTAATACTCATCACTTAAGCCTAGCAAGCATTGTAACTAATGAGTTAGTTATGAAATGATGTATTACGGAACGAGTAAAGAGACTTGCCGGTAACGAGATTGAACTAGGTATGGGATACCGGCGATCGAATCTCGGGCAAGTAACATACCGATGACACAGGGAACAACATATGTTGTTATGCGGTTTGACCGATAAAGATCTTCATAGAATATGTAGGAACCAATATGAACATCCAGGTTCCACTATTGGTTATTGACCGAGAATAGTTCTAGGTCATGTCTACATAGTTCTCGAACCCGTAGGGTCCGCACGCTTAACGTTACGATGACAGTTTTATTATGAGTTTATGAGTTTTGATGTACCGAAGGAGTTCGGAGTCCCGGATGAGATCGGGGACATGACGAGGAGTCTCAAAATGGTCGAGACATAAAGATTGATATATTGGACGGATATATTTGGACACCGGAAAGGTTCCGGATGAGATTGGGACTATACCGGAGATCCGGGAGGTTACCGGAACCCCCCGGTAAGTATATGGGCCTTATTGGGCCTTAGTGGAAAGGAGGGAGAAGGAGAAAAGGAGGGGGCGTGCCCCCCCCAAGCCCAAGCCGAATTGGGAAGGGGGCCGGCCCCCCCTTTCCTTCTTCCCTCCCCTCTCTTCCTTCCTTCTCCTACTCCTAATAGGAAAGGGAGGGGGCAAACCTACTTGGAGTAGGTTTCCCCCTCCTAGGGCACGCCTCCCCTTAGGAAGACCCCTCCTCCTCTCCCCCTTTATATACGGGGGAGGGGGCACCCCATATACACACAAGTTGATCTACGGATCGTTCCTTAGCCGTGTGCGGTGCCCCCCTCCAACATATTCCACCTCGGTCATATCGTCGTAGAGTTTAGGCGAAGCCCTGCGCCGGTAGAACATCATCATCGTCACCATGCCGTCGTGCTGACGGAACTCATCCCCGACGCTTCACTGGATTGGAGCCCGGGGGACGTCATCGAGCTGGACGTGTGCTGAACACGGAGGTGCCGTACGTTCGGTGCTTGGATCGGTCGAATCGTGAAGACGTACGACTACATCAACCGTGTTGTCATAACGCTTCCGCTTAACGGTCTACGAGGGTACGTAGACAACACTCTCCCCTCTCGTTGCTATGCCATCACCATGATCTTGCGTGTGCGTAGGAATTTTTTTGAAATTACTACGTTCCCCAACAGTGGCATCCGAGCCTAGGTTTTATGCGTTGATGTTATATGCACGAGTAGAACACAAGTGAGTTGTGGGAGATACAAGTCATACTGCTTACCAGCATGTCATACTTTGGTTCGGCGGTATTGTTGGATGAAGCGGCCCGGACCGACATTACGCGTACGCTTACGCGAGACTGGTTTTACCGCCGTGCTTTGCACACAGGTGACTAGCGGGTGTCAGTTTCTCCAACTTTAGTTGAACCGAGTGTGGCTATGCCCGGTCCTTGCGAAGGTTAAAACAGCACCAACTTGACAAACTATCATTGTGGTTTTGATGCGTAGGTAAGAACGGTTCTTGCTCAGCCCGTAGCAGCCACGTAAAACTTGCAACAATAAAGTAGAGGACGTCTAACTTGTTTTTGCAGGGCATGTTGTGATGTGACATGGCCAAGATGTGATGCTATATTTTATTGTATGAGATGATCATGTTTTGTAACCGAAGTTATCGGCAACTGGCAGGAGCCATATGGTTGTCGCTTTATTGTATGAAATGCAAAGGCCCTATAATTGCTTTACTTTATCACTAAGCGGTAGCGATAGTCGTAGAAGCAATAGATGGCGTAAACGACAACGATGCTACGATGGAGATCAAGGTGTCGTGCCGGTGACGGTGGTGATCATGACGGTGCTTCGGAGATGGAGATCACAAGCACAAGATGATGATGGCCATATCATGTCATTTATATTGATTGCATGTGATGTTTATCCTTTATGCATCTTATCTTGCTTTGATTGACGGTAGCATTTTAAGATGATCTCTCACTAATTATCAAGAAGTGTTCTCCCTGAGTATGCACCGTTGCCAAAGTTCGTCATGCCCAGACACCACGTGATGATCGGGTGTGATAAGCTCTACGTCCATCTACAACGGGTGCAAGCCAGTTTTGCACACATGGAATACTCAGGTTAAACTTGACGAGCCTAGCATATGCAGATATGGCCTCGGAGCACGGAGACCGAAAGGTCGAGCGTGAATCATATAGTAGATATGATCAACATAGTGATGTTCACCATTGAAAACTACTCCATCTCACGTGATGATCGGTTACGGTTTAGTTGATTTGGATAACGTGATCACTTAGATGACTAGAGAGATGTCTGTCTAAGTGGGAGTTCTTAAGTAATATGATTAATTGAACTTAAATTTATCATGAACTTAGTCCTGGTAGTATTTTGCAAATTATGTTGTAAGATCAATAGCTCGCGTTGTTGCTTTCATATGTTTATTTTGATATGTTCCTAGAGAAAACTGTGTTGAAAAATGTTAGTAGCAATGATGCGGATTGGATCCGCGATCTGAGGTTTATCCTCATTGCTGCATAGAAGAATTATGTCCTTAATGCACCGCTAGGTGACAGACCTATTGCAGGAGCAGATGCAGACGTTATGAACGTTTGACTAGCTCAATATGATGACTACTTGATAGTTTTGTGCACCATGCTTTGTGGCTTAGAATCGGGACTTCTAAGACGTTCTGAACGTCATGGACCATATAAGATGTTCCAGATATTGAAGTTAATATTTCAAGCAAATACCCGAGTTGAGAGATATGAAGTCTCCAACAAGTTTTATAGCTAAAAGATGGAGGAGAATCTCTCAACTAGTGAGCATGTGCTCAGATTGTCTGGGTACTTCAATCGCTTGAGTCAAGTGGGAGTTAATCTTCCAGATAAGATAGTGATTGACAGAATTCTCTAGTCACCATCACTAAGTTATTAGAACTTCGTGATGAACTATAGTATGCAAGGGATGACGAAAATGATTCCCGAGCTCTTCGTGATGTTGAAATCGACGAAGGTAGAAATCAAGAAAGAGCAGCAAGTGTTGATGATTGACAAGACCACTAGTTTCAAGAAAAGGGCAAAGGGAAAGAAAGGGAAACTTCAAATAGAATGGCAAACAAGTTGTCACTCCCGTGAAGAAGCCCAAAGCTGGACCAAAGCCTGAAACTGAGTGCTTACACTGCAAAGGAAATGGTCACTGGAAGCAGAAATGCCATGAGTATTTGGTGGATAAGAAGGATGGCAAAGTGAACAAGGGTATATTTGATATACATGTTATTGATGTGTGCCTTACTAGTGTTTATAGTAGCCCCTGAGTATTTGATACTTGTTCAGTTGCTAAGATTGGTAACTCAAAACAGGAGTTACAGAATAAACGGAGACTAGTTGAAGGGGAAGTGACGATGAGTGTTGGAAGTAGTTCCAAGATTGATATGATCATCATCACACACTCCCTATACTTTCGGGATTAGTGTTAAACCTAAATAAATGTTATTTGGCGTTTGCGTTGAGCATGAATATGATTTGATCATGTTTATTGCGATACGGTTATTCATTTAAAGTTAGAGAATAAATTGTTATTCTGTTTACATGAATAAGAACTTCGATGGTTATACACCCAATGAAAATAGTTTGTTGGATCTCGATCATAGTGATACACATATTCATAATATTGATGCCAAAAGATGCAAAGTTAATAATGATAGTGCAACTTATTTGTGGCACTGCCGTTTGGGTCATATCGGTGTAAAGCACATGAAGAAACTCCATAAAGATGGATCTTCAGAATCACTTGGCTATGAATCATTTGATGCTTGCGAACCGTGCCTTTTGGGCAAGATGACCAAAACTCAGTTCTCCGGAACAATAGAACAAGCTACTGACTTATTGGAAATAATACATACCGATGTATGCGATCGAATGAATGTTAATGCTCGTGGCAAGTATCGTTATTTTCTGACCTTCACAAGATGATTTGAGCAGATATGGGTATATCTACTTGATGAAACATATGTCTGAAATAATTGAAAGGTTCAAAGAATTTCAGAGTGAAGTGGAAAAATCATCGTAACAAGAAAATAAAGTTTCTGCGATCTGATCGCGGAGACGAATATTTGAGTTACGAGTTTGGTCTTCAATTAAAACAATGTGGAATAGTTTCACAGCTCACGCGACCTGGAACACCACAACGTTATGGTGTGTCCGAACATCGTAACTGCACTTTATTGGATATGGTGCGATCTATGATGTCTCTTACTGATTTACCACTATTGTTTTGGGGTTATGCATTAGAGACAACTGCATTCACGTTAAAAGGGCACCATCTAAATCCGTTGAGATGACACCGTATGAACTATGGTTTAGCAGTAAACCTAAGCTGTCATTTCTTGAAGTTTGGGGCTACGATGCTTATGTGAAAAAGTTTCATCCTGATAAGGTCAAACCCAAATCGGAGAAGTGCGTCTTCATAGAATACCCAAAGGAAATTGTTGGGTATACCTTCTATCACAGATCCGAAAGGCAAGATATTTGTTGCTAAAATGGATCCTTTCTAGAGAAGGAGTTTCTCTCGAAAGAAGTGAGTGGGAGGAAAGTAGAGGTTGATAAGGTAATTTGCACCTTCTCCTGAATTGGAAAATAGTTCATCACTGAAATCAGTTCTAGTGATGCCTACACCAATTAGTGAGGAAGCTAATGATGATGATCATGAAACTTCAGATCAAGTTACTACCGAACCTCGTAGGTCAACCAGAGTAAGATCCGCACCAGAGTGGTACGGTAATCATGTTCTGGAAGTCATGTTACTAGACCATGATGAACCTACGAACTATGAGGAAGCGATGATGAGCCCAGATTCCGCAAAATGGCTTGAGGCCATAAAATCTGAGATATGATCCATGTATGAGAACAAAGTATGGACTTTGATTGACTTGCTCGATGATCAGCAAGCCATGTTAAATAAATGGATCTTCAAGAGGAAGACGGATGCTGATAGTAGTGTTACTATCTACAAAGCTCGACTTGTCGCAAAAAGGTTTCCGACAAATTCAAGGTGTTGAATACAATGAGATTTTCTAAAATGTAGCGATGCTTAAGTCTGTCCGAATCATGTTAGCAATTGCCACATTTTATGAAATTTGGCAAATGGATGTCAAAACTGCATTCCTTAATGGAATTCTCAAAGAAGAGTTGTATATGATGCAACCAGAAGGTTTTGTCAATCCTAAAGGTACTAACAAAATGTGCATGCTCCAGCGATCCATCTATGGACTAGTGCAAGCATCTCGGAGTTCGAATATACGCTTTGATGAGTTGATCAAAGCATATAGTTTTGTACAGACTTACAGTGAAGCCTGTATTTACAAGAAAGTGAGTGGGAGCACTACAGCATTTCTGATAAGTATATGTGGATGACATATTGTTGATCGGAAATAATGTAGAATTATTCTGCAAAGCATAAAGGAGTGTTTGAAAGGAGTTCTTTAAAATAAAGACCTCAGTAAAGCTACTTACATATTGAGCAATCAAGATCTATTGAGATAGATCAAGATGCTTGATAAGATTTTCAATGAGTACATACCTTGACAAGATTTTGAAGTAGTTCAAAATGGAATAGTCAAAGAAGGAGTTCTTGCCTGTGTTGCAAGGTGTGAAGTTGAGTAAGACTCAAGACCCGACCATAGCAGAAAATAGAAAGAGAATGAAAAGTCATTCCCTATGCCTTAGTCATAGGTTCTATAAAGTATGCTATGCTGTGAACCAGACCTATTGTATACTCTGCCCTGGTTTGGCAAGGGAGTACAATAGTGATCTAGGAGTAGATCACTGGACATTGGTCAAAATTATCCTTAGTGGAATAAGGATATGTTTCTCAATTATGGAGGTGACAAAAGGTTCGTCGTAAAAGGTTACGTCGATACAAGTTTTGGCACTGATCCAGATGACTCTAACTCTTAATCTGGATACATATTGAAAGTGGGAGCAATTAGCTAGAGTAGCTCCGTGCAGAGTATTGTAGACATAGAATATTTGCAAAATACATACGGCTCTGAATGTGACAGACCCATTGACTAAACTTCTCTCACGAGCAAAACATGATCGTACCTTTGTACTCTTTGGGTGTTAATCACATAGCGATGTGAACTAGATTATTGACTCTAGTAAACCCTTTGGGTGTTGGTCACATGACGATGTGAACTATGGGTGTTAATCATATACAGATATGATTATTGGTGTTAAATCACATTGCAATGTGAACTAGATTATTGACTCTAGTGCAAGTGGGAGACTGAAGGAAATATGCCCTAGAGGCAATAATAAAGTTATTATTTATTTCCTTATTTCATGATAAATGTTTATTATTCATGCTAGAATTGTATTAACCGGAAACATAATACATGTGTGAATACATAGACAAACAGAGTGTCACTAGTATGCCTCTACTTGACTAGCTCGTTAATTAAAGATGGTTATGTTTCCTAACCATAGACATGAGTTGTCATTTGATTAACGGGATCACATCATGAGGAGAATGATGTGATTGACTTGACCCATTCCGTTAGCTTAGCACTTGATCGTTTAGTATGTTGCTATTGCTTTCTTCATGACTTATACATGTTCCTATGACTATGAGATTATGCAACTCCCGTTTACCAGAGGAACACTTTGTGTGCTACCAAACGTCACAACGTAACTGGGTGATTATAAAGGTGCTCTACAGGTGTCTCCAAAGGTACATGTTGAGTTGGGATAATTTGAGATTAGGTTTTGTCACTCCGATTGTCGGAGAGGTATCTCTGGGCCCTCTCGGTAATACTCATCACTTAAGCCTTGCAAGCATTGTAACTAATGAGTTAGTTACGAAATGATGTATTACGGAACGAGTAATGAGACTTGCCGGTAACGAGATTGAACTAGGTATGGGATACCGGCGATCGAATCTCGGGCAAGTAACATACCGATGACACAGGGAACAACATATGTTGTTATGCGGTTTGACCGATAAAGATCTTCATAGAATATGTAGGAACCAATATGAACATCCAGGTTCCACTATTGGTTATTGACCGAGAATAGTTCTAGGTCATGTCTACATAGTTCTCGAACCCGTAGGGTCCGCACGCTTAACGTTACGATGACAATTTTATTATGAGTTTATGAGTTTTGATGTACCGAAGGAGTTCAGAGTCCCGGATGAGATCGGGGACATGACGAGGAGTCTCGAAATGGTCGAGACATAAAGATTGATATATTGGACGGATATATTTGGACACCGGAAAGATTCCGGATGAGATTGGGACTATACCGGTGATCCGGGAGGTTACCGGAACCCCACCGGTAAGTATATGGGCCTTATTGGGCCTTAGTGGAAAGGAGGGAGAAGGAGCAAAGGAGGGGGCGCGCCCCCCCAAGCCCAATCCGAATTGGGAAGGGGGCCGGCCCCCCTTTCCTTCTTCCCTCCCCTCTCTTCCTTCCTTCTCCTACTCCTAATAGGAAAGGGAGGGGGCAAACCTACTTGGAGTAGGTTTCCCCCTCCTAGGGCACGCCTCCCCTTAGGCCGGCCCCCTCCTCCTCTCCCCCTTTATATACGGGGGAGGGGGGAACCCCATATACACACAAGTTGATCTACGGATCGTTCCTTAGCCGTGTGCGGTGCCCCCCTCCAACATATTCCACCTCGGTCATATTGTCGCAGAGTTTACGCGAAGCCCTGCACCGGTAGAACATCATCATCGTCACCACGCCGTCGTGCTGTCGGAACTCATCCCTGACGCTTCGCTGGATTGGAGCCCGGGGGACGTCATCGGGCTGGACGTGTGCTGAACACGGAGGTGCCGTAAGTTCGGTGCTAGGATCGGTCAAATCGTGAAGATGTACGACTACATCAACCGCATTGTCATAACGCTTCCGCTTAACGGTCTACGAGGGTACGTAGACAACACTCTCCCCTCTCGTTGCTATGCCATCACCATGATCTTGCATGTGCGTAGGATTTTTTTTGAAATTACTATGTTCCCCAACACACAGTACCTTCAAATTGTAGATTCACTTACAGCTCGGTGGAGGGCTGGCCCGTTGGTGGGCATGACGCGGTGAGGGTGTCCGTCGGGGCAGGGCCCCCTGGGGATGCCTTTTTCCCTGGTTTGGGCATCTCCGCCTCCAAGTCTTCGGAGGCAGCCCTCTTCTTCCCGCGCGGGGAGGAGGCCGTAGCCTGCCTTTCCCGACTATCTTCCTTAGAGGAGGTAACAATTCCTCCGGTTCGGATGCATAGCGTGTGGAGTTCGGTTTCTTCGCTCTTCCCCTTGTCCTTCCCCGAGGGCATTCTGTTGAGTACCCGGTCGAGCATCTTGGCCACGGTAGGACTAGGCGAGCCTTCGGGAAGTGGCACCGGACACCTGATTCTCTCCGCCTTGCTCAGCCATTCTTGACCATGGATGATTTTCAGAATAAACAATTATGACAAATTCAAAACAAGGTGTCTGGCATCAAGGCTACTTACTTGGGTATCTAGGCGATTGCAGCTTAGGCCCGCATCCTCGGTGGTGTCCGGACACTCTACTTTCTGTCCGAAGAATAATTTGCACATCTCTTCGAGCTTCAAGCCAAAGAAGTGTTTGACAGTCCGTGGACCCTCCGGATTGAACTCCCACATCCGGAGAGGCCGGCGTTGGCACAGCAACATCCGTCGGATTAACATCACTTGCATTATGCTGACGAGGTTAATGTCCCTCTCAAGAAGCTCCCGAATGCGATTCTGCATTACTGGTACATCACCAGTGGACCCCCAATTCCGTCCTACGTCTGTCCAAGACGCCAACTGTGACAGAGGGCCCGAGCGGAACTCGGGGGCGGCTACCCACTTTGTGCCCCTGGGGGCCGTAACATAAAACCACCTCCGCTGCCATACATCGGATACTTCTGGGAATGAACCCTCTGGCCATGGGGCGTCGGCGTTCCTGCTTATTATGGCACCTCCGCACTCTATATGTCGCCCCTCGATCATCTCCAGCTTCACATTGAGGGTCTTGAGCCATAAGCCGAAGTGTGGGGTGACGTGGAGAAAAGCCTCGCACACAATAATGAACGACGAGATATGGAGGATAGCGTCTGGAGCCAGATCATGAAAATCCAACCCCTAGTAGAACATGAGCCCCCTCACGAAGGGATCGAGGGTGAAGCCCAAGCCGCGGAGGAAGTGAGGGAGAAACACAACACATTCATTGGGCTCCGGTGTCGGGATGACCTGCCCTGGAGCAGGAAGCCTGTGCTGGATGTCGGCGGTCAGGTATCCGACCTCCCTAAGCTTCGCAATGTCCTCCTTTTTAATATAGGAGGCCACCCACCGGCCTTGAGGGTCAGTGAGGGAGTCCTGGACTAGGGGGTGTCCGGATAGCCGGACTATCATCATCGGCCGGACTATCATCGTCAGCCGTCCTTGAAGACTATGTAGATACAAGATTGAAGACTTCGCCTCGTGTCCGGATGGGACTTTCCTTGGAGTGGAAGGCAAGCTTGGCGATACGGATATGTAGATCTCCTACCATTGTAACCGACTCTATGTAACCCTAGCCCTCTCCGGTGTCTATATAAACCGGATGGCTTTAGTCCGTAGGACAGAACAACAACCATTACAACAATCATACCATAGGCTAGCTTCTAGGGTTTAGCCTCCTTGATCTCGTGGTAGATCTACTCTTGTAATATCCACATTATCAATATCAATCAAGCAGGACATAGGGTTTTACCTCCATCAAGAGGGCCCGAACCTGGGTAAAACATCGTGTCCCCTGTCTCCTGTTACCACCCGCCTAGACGCACAGTTCGGGACCCCCTACCCGAGATCCGCCGGTTTTGACACCGACATTGGTGCTTTCATTGAGAGTTCCTCTGTGCCGTCGCCGATAGGAAGGATGCCTCTTCCCGTCTTCAAGGACGGTATCTTCGCCAAAGGAGCCCTCGCCGCCGGCCAAACTATCCGGCTACGTGGTTTTCTCATGACCGCCTGTTCGGCCACCGCTTCGACGATGACCTCTCGGGTCATTAAAAGCAACCTTCACGTTAACTCGGAATTCGCCGAGCAGCTAGGTCCAACAGAGCTCTCGTCCGTAAACGAACTCTTGGATCGTATCGCCGCCCTGGGAGTCGCTACAGACTACGATCAGATCGGGCTTAAAACCGATCTGAGAGAGATTAACTCTCCCCAGGTAACCCACCACGTCACGGTGGTAGAGGAACATCGCGGCGACTCTTCTCCTATATTGAAAACTAGTTGTGTCTGGGCTTCCGAACCCTCCATGCCGGATTCCCGCGGAGGGACGGACCTCGATCAAGCGCTGAACTTAAAGTCAGGCATCAGACCGGACTCGTTGGACAACGTTCCACTTTCCAAGCTTCCGAATTCGGAAACTTCTCGGCCCTTGAGCCTTGAGATGGGTAGGGTTCCGGACTCAATTAGACCCACCTACCCAGACATATGCGATCTATCTCTGATCCGGCAAGAGCCTGCTGAAGCAGTACATCATTACTGGGCCAGATTCCTCCTGGTTATGGACAGGATAAAGGACTGCCGAGAGGAAAACGCAATCTCAATTTTTTGCAATAATTGCACGGACAAGGGAATCTTGAACGCCGTCAGCCGTCGTGAAATCACACGCTTCACTGACCTGGCATCTATAGTACGAAAGTACTATGCGATGGAAAGTTTCCGGAAAACCAAAAATAAGTTTTGGGACAATCCGGCCCCGAATACAACCCTAGTCCGCAACAAAAGGGTGCATTACACTCAGGCACCAGGTACAAAAACCAAAAAGCAGAAACCCCATAAAGGGCACGGAACCGTACTAGAGGGATGGCTCAACGGACCCTATACAATTCACAGTACAGAGGGCGCCACCCCAACACATAGCCTTCGAGCATGTTGGATATTACGGCAGGTGGCCAAAAGTGGCGAGGAGCTTCTCGCCCCGGAAAACCACACCAACAACACCGATACGGTATCAACAGTCTTCGAAACTTTCGCATCGAGCAATATGCGGAAACGAACAATCCGCAGCCTCGCCGAAGTCTACCAAGTAGCAACAACAAATCCTTGGAGCAACGCGGCCATCACCTTCAACGCCAGCGACGAACCTAAATTCTGAACAGCCCGAGCACCAGCTGCATTGGTCCTCGGTCCAATAGTGGACGGCTTTCGACTTACCAAGGTACTCATGGATGGCGGCAGCGGATTAAACCTCATCTATGAGGAAACTCTTCAAAAAATGGAAATAGACTGGAGCCGCATTGAGCGAAGCAGCACAACCTTCCGAGGAATAATCCCTAGCCGGGAAGTGTGCTGCACCGGAAAAATCACACTTGATGTGGTGTTCGGCTCGCCGGACAATTACAGGTCCGAAGAAATCACGTTCCAAGTGGCCCCGTTCAGCAGCGGATATCACGCAATATTAGGGCGAGAGGCATTCACAATTTTTCAAGCCGTACCCCATTACGGGTACATGAAGCTCAAAATGCCTGGGCCCAGCGGAATAATCACTCTCGTTAGTGATCTAGACATAGCACTCCGCACCGAAAACAAAACAGCCGCATTAGCCCTGGAGGCACTATCCGAAGCCCTAGCGGCAGAGGAACTCACCGCGCTGCGCTCTACGGTGCATAGAGACGATGTGATACTCGATAAGAGATCCAAGTCCACCTCCTTTAAACCAGCGGACGAAATAATAAAATTCCAGGTCCATCCAACGGACCCGACAAAGACGGCCTCCATCAGGGCACAATTGAACCCTGATGTGGACGCCGCACTGCGAGAATTCCTTCGGGAAAATTGGGACATTTTCGCCTGGCATCCTTCAGATATGCCAGGAATCCCACGCAGATTGGCAGAGCATAGCCTAAATATCCTAAAAGGGTTCAAGCCAGTCAAACAGGCTCTTCGACGATTTTCCGAACCCAAAAGACAGGCAATGGGAGAAGAACTAGCCAAACTATTGGAAGCCGGATTCATCAGAGACATCAAACATCCGGATTGGCTAGCAAACCTGGTAATGGTACCAAAGAAAGACAAATCCTGGCGCCTATGTGTCGATTTTAAAGACCTAAACAAGGCCTGCCCAAAGGATCCCTTCCCCCTCCCCCGCATCGAACAAATCATTGATGCTACCGCAGGGCATGATTCATTGTGCTTCCTGGACGCATACTTCGGCTATCATCAAATCAAGATGGCAGAAGCGGACCAAGCCGCAACAACATTCATTACTCCATATGGACCATTCTGCTTCAACACGATGCCCTTTGGACTTAAAAACGCCGGCGCAACATATCAGCACATGATTCAGACATGTCTGGCAACCCAGATCGACGCAACAGTAGAGGCATACGTAGACGACGTAGTCGTCAAAACCAAACACGTCGAAACACTAGTAGACGATTTGAGGGTCACGTTCGACAACCTCCGAGCATATGACATCAAGCTGAATCCAGAAAAATGCGTTTTCGGTGTACCAGCCGGAAAGCTCTTGGGCTTCATTGTATCTGGTAGAGGAATTGAAGAAAACCCGGCCAAGATCCGAGCTTTGTCACAGCTCGATATTCCAAAAGACCTCAAACAGATCCAAAAATTGACTGGATGCGTGGCGGCTCTCAGCCGCTTTATCTCCCGCTTAGGAGAAAAGGCATTGCCCCTCTATCGCCTCCTCAGACGCACCGAACACTTCGAGTGGACGGATGCTGCCACCGGCGGACTCGAACAAATAAAAGCCATATTGGCAACGAATCCGGTCCTGGCTGCGCCTAACCTAGGCGAACCAATGTTGTTATACATCACGGCAACACATCAAGTTGTAAGCGCGGTACTCGTCGTAGAACGAGAGACTGAAGGGCATAAATTCACTCTTCAAAAACTAGTGTACTACGTATCCACTGTTTTAACTCCCTGCAAGTCCCATTACCCGCACTACCAAAAGATAGCGTATGCGGTGTTCATGGCATCCCGGAAGCTCCGACACTACTTTCAAGAGTGTTCGATAACAGTGGCCTCCGTAGTACCCCTAAATGACATTATAAACAACCGCGACGCAACGGGCAGGATTGCAAAATGGGCCATTGAGCTCTTACCATTCGATATAACTTACAAACCTCGGCGAGCTATACAGTCGCAAGTTTTGGCTGACTTTGTCGCTGAGTGGACTGGAGCCGAACTCCCTAAAGAGTACGGCGCATACTCCAATTGGATTATGCATTTCGACGGCTCCAAAATGTTGGCCGGATTGGGGGCTGGCATCGTACTGACGTCCCCAACCGGGGACACAGTCCAATACGTACTTCAGATAATGTACACGGACTCCAACAACACAGCCGAATACAAGGCCCTCTTACATGGCCTCCGGATGGCAATCTCCATGGGCATCCAACGCCTAGAGGTGCGCGGGGACTCAAACCTCGCAATATCCCAAGTAAATGGAGACTTTGACACCAAGGACCCGAAAATGGCAGCCTATCGTAACGCTGTCCTTAAAATGTCAGCTCGGTTCGAAGGACTTGAATTCCATCACATAGCCAGAGATAATAACCAAGCGGCCGACGTATTGGCACGCATCGGCGCAAAACTTGACGCTGTCCCTCCAAACATCTTCCTGGAACGGCTGTTCAAGCCATCCGTACTATGGGAAGAGGAGTCCGGAAATAACAAACCGGAGGCAGCCGCACCAACCGACACAGAGCAATCTGACATAACCGGCGATTCAGCCGACGAAATAACACCTTCAGCCCACGACATAATGGCAGTAATCGCCCCGTGGACAGAGCCTTTCCTAGCTTACTTGCTTAGGCAGGAACTTCCCGAAGACCATAATGAGGCCCGCTGCATAGTTCGGCGATCTAAAGCCTACAAGGTCCATGAGGGAGAACTCTATAAGAAAAGCACAACCGGAGTCCTTCAAAGGTGTATCTCCGAAGAGGAAGGGCGAGACCTTCTGGCTGAAATTCACGCCGGACTAGGCGGACACCACGCCGCAGCCCGGGCCCTTGTAGGAAAGGCATTCTGCACAGGATTTTATTGGTCAACGGCCCAGGCAGATGCTCAGGACTTAGTCCAAAGATGCGTCGGTTGTCAGCTCTTTGCTAATCAGAGCCATATGCCACCCACCGCCCTCAAAACTATACCCATTACCTGGCCGTTCGCGGTCTGGGGGCTTGACCTGGTTGGACCACTTAAAGGGGGAACCCACAAGCAAAGGTACCTATTGGTCATGGTGGATAAATTCACCAAATGGATAGAGGCCAAGCCAGTTAAAACGGCAGAGTCCGGACCAGTGGTAGACTTCATATCCGGGGTAGTACACCGTTATGGTGTCCCCCACAGCATCATCACCGATAACGGCACGAACTTCACGACCGATGAGGTTAAATCATGGTGCAAAAATATGGGCATCAAGCTCGATTATGCTTCAGTCTATCATCCTCAAACCAACGGTCAAGTGGAACGAGCAAATGGTCTAATAATGAGCGGCATCAAACCCAGACTAGTGCGGTCCCTTACGAAATCTGACACGCACTGGGTAGAGGAGCTCGACTCCGTACTCTGGGGGCTGCCGACAACGCCTAACTGTACTACCGGATTCACACCATTTTTTATGGTATACGGCGCAGAAGCAGTTTTGCCCTGCGACATCATTCATGACTCACCTCGAGTGCGCATGTACGAAGAAAGAGAAGCCGAGTTGGATCGGCATGACAGCTTGGATGCATTGGAGGAAGAACGCGATCGCCAAGGCTCGTTCCGCATTCTATCAGCAGCAGGCTCGAAGATACCAAAGCAAAGAAGTACGGGCCAAGACTTACAACGTTGGCGAACTAGTTCTACGCCTGCCGGACAAGAAAAAGGACAAGCTCAAGCCCAAATGGGAAGGCCCCATCATCATCGCTCAAGTCTTGACCGGTGGAGCGTACCGTCTACAAAACGCGTCGGATAACCGACTCGAGCCGAACCCATAGAACGCAGCCTGCCTCCGAAGATTCTATGCCTAGCGCTGGACTAAGAGTTCGTCCCTTTCCCCCGTCCAATTTTTTTTTACTTCAGCTGTCTTGTGTTCATCTTTTTTCTCTCACCCCTATTCATCAAAGCCTTAAAAGGCTTACTTGTGCATCGTTCGCACGCAATTGATGTGCTATCCGCACTCATTATACCTAGGGGCTTCTTTAACAGAAGCTTATTTATAAGGGCTTCATGCCCAAAACATGTGTCACACTTCCGCATGTACCCTTTTATTCACCATTATATGCATCGATATGACTTAAGTTTTGGCCAAGCTGGGTTGCCTGGCTCCTGTGCTTACCCCTACGTTCCCGATTGTTCGGCTAGGAGGTAAAGGGAGCACCTTTGCGATTGTTACTGCCGGGTCAGCCGGATGTGTACCTCAGACTGGGTGAAGCCGAAAGCTAGCGTTCTTAAGGGAATATTCGGTCGGTGATTTGAAAGATGATTTTTTACCAATTTATTTATCTGCCCCCAGATGTTATCCTGCTCTTTTCGCAGTCCGGACATGCACTTTAGGGCATGCCTCCCCAGAGGAAAGGAACCCTTAACGGAACTATTCTCCCTGGAAGATGTTTCTTACTAACCATGTAATATAACATAACTAGTTGGGCACTTGTCTGATAAAGCACTAATGACCCCTACGCCTGGTCTCCATGCATGCCCCGGTTGTTTCTTAACCGAGAAGGTATTCGGACACACTCCGGACTCTAGGGTCCCGAGGTTGAAGCGAAAAGGTCGGCAAAGACAAACGATCTACAATCCGGCTAGCAGGCATTTTACATGTCATTTTATAATACATTGTCAAATCGACTGACTATATTCCTCCTCAATCCCGTGTAACAGGCTGTCTAATTTGCAGTCCTGTTGGGAAAATTTAGCGGCCAACTCTACTTGGCCGTATACTAAACTCATAGGGATCTCCTTCCCATCAGGCCCCACAAGTCCGACCTCGGCCATGTGGTTGGGATCCGCCTTCTTGTACCGCGTCTTCACCATGGCCCAGGCCTCCCTGGAACCTTGGCAGCAGGCGGAAATCTTCCATAAACGGAAGCGATGCCGCACTCCCTGAAGCTTCTCCGCAAGCTCCCCAAGGCCCTCGGGTAGGGAGAAGGCTGGCCATAAAGCCTGGACGACGCCACTCATTGCCTGCCGAACTCGTTCGATCAGTTGCAACAGCTCGGGAAGTTGATCACCCATTGATACGGGCATCTCCTCCGCAGGGCGACCTGTGAGTATACCTACAGACATATTTTGTCAATTGACTTCCTCGCCGAACTCTTCTTTTCAAAGGAGTTCGCTTAAGCACTTACTATAGATGCCGCGACGAAGCCGCTGATTCTCCTTAACGGAGCCAGATAGCTCAGCCTGAACGCCTTTCAGCTCTTCTCCAAGCTGGGCATGGGCATCCTGGAGCTTGTTCCTTTCGTGCTGCACCTTATGCAGCACCCTCTCGCCGGCCTTCAGCTGGCGTAGAAGTTCTTGCCTATCCGGATCTTGTCCGGCAGCACCTGCAACGTCATTTTCAAACTTGCACACATGCCAAACACTACTTATCTTTTTAAAATAATGTGTTACCAGGAGAGGTCCCTGTGTTTCCTCCTGCGGCAGCGAGTGCGGCCTCAAGTTGGGCCTTACACTCTTGCAGCTCCTGAGACAGTTGGGTATTCTTCTTCGTAAGATCCTACAGTTCAAATTATCCTTAAATCAGTTAATACAACTACTTTAAGTCTCGGGGGCTACTGGCATATACAACTATTAAAATCTCTTACCCGTATGTCTTTTACATACTGCTCCGTGGCTCTGGTCCAACCATCTTGAGTGGCATGGAGGTGCGCGTCCCCCGCGTTAAAGGCATTCAACGCCTCAGGGGAGAAGCACGCGTCACGAAAAACTGTCCGGCGGCGCCTGTGGTTCATGGCGCTCTCCACCTTAGATTTGGTGGCGGACAGTCTGTCGGCATCCTCCGTTGGAGGAGTATCCGGCTCGCGCCTTGCGCTCGCCTCCCCCTCCGGACCAGGCGCTGGAGCTTGGCTGGTAGAGGCTGCGTTGGCAACCTCTGCGCCCGCAGTCCGGCGGACGCCTTTTCTCCTACAAAAGTTATAAGCACTCAAACGCTTCCTAGGAACGTTGTTCTAAGTAATGAACCATGAACTATACCTTTGCGGTGGCGTTTCAATTCACGCCGCGCTCCTCTTCCGCCTGCTGGGCCGGACTGACCCTTGTTGGTCAGCCGCCGTGGGTTCGGCTTCCTGCCTTGAAGGCACCGCCTGCAGGACACCGTTGTATACGGTGGTCAGAAACGCGCGAAGATGGAATAATGGTGTTAGGAATTCGGTCATAAGTACCTGGGAAGCCGGTGACAAGCCGGGGTAGTCGGCCGTAATGGCGACTAAAGCATTGTCCATGCTGAGCTGGTGGAACACCCCGTCAATTAGCTCCACCTTTATATTCGGATCCTCTTCGGAGGTCGGATCAAGGGATCTTCCCGGATCCTCGGGTTGTGGAGCCAGACTGTGAATGTCCTCCACATCCGGCGCAGTTCCTGCGTCAAAATCACAAAGTAAGGTACTCGGCTTTAAAAGCACGGGTCGGATGAATAAACGTCCGCTTACCCAGCTCCGAGGATTATTCATGGAAAACCCATTCAATGGGTTCGTACGGAGGAAGTCTTCTTTCTCCCCCTTGTACAGGCCGGACAGAATCTTCACCAGATCCTCGGCCGATCCCGGCCACTTGCGGCCGTGGCGGGTGGCATCGTCCTCCCCGTTGAAATCCCACATTGGGTGGCCCCTGTATTGCATCGGCTGCACCCCCCGCATAATGCACGTGGCCATGACTCCGATCATGGTCAATCCGGAATGGGCCAACAACCTTATCCGGCCCATCAAATAATGGACGCTCTTGTCTTCCTCCAGCTGAGGGCTCCGCGGGTGCCAACTTAGGCGTTTCTTCAGAGGAGCATCGCTAAACTCAGGGAGGCCGATCCGAACTGGGTCCGGCAATGGAGCGTCTTCTATATAAAACCATTCTGAAGGGCAGTCTTCGGACACCTTCCTAGGGGTTCCGGATAGGTATCCGGTCCCGGCGATGCGCCATATTTCGGCACCGCCCACTTGATATATTGACCCCTCGTAAGAGCGGGGTACGAGGCAGAATAGCCTCTTCCACAATGCAAAATGGGGCTCGACGCCCAGGAATAGCTCGCAAAGGGCTACGAAACCCGCGATATGCAGAATGGAGGCGGGCGTTAGGTGATGGAGCTGGAGTCCGTAGAACTCCAGGAGCCCGCGGAGGAACGGATGTACAGGAAATCCAAGCTCCCTTATTAGATAAGGGATGAAGCGTACCCGCTCCCCTTTAGAGGGACTAGGGATGGCCTCCGCTTGCTTCCCACCTTTGTAGGTGGCCAGCCCGGCTCGAACCGGAACCATAAAGGCCGGAGGGAGATATCCCTCCGCTTGGAGCGTCACCAGCTCGCTGTGCGGAATAGAGCACCTCCTCCAATCTCCTGGTGAAGGACTGGGAACGCGAGAAGAGGAGCCGCGTCGACGGTCCATGATGGAATGGATTTTTGGTTAAGAAGCGCTCCGATGAGTACTCGGGGGAGGAAGATGGTGTGATTTGGATCTGGATTCCTGCCTCTCTTATAGGCAGGTTATTTGCGCCGCTAGGGGGTAAAACATAAAAGATACCCTGGCTTTTCGCATTCGTGCGACGCGTGGAAGAAGGCCATTATTGGGCGTGGAAGCCAAGAAGCGCAACATTGATGAAGAAGCCGGACACTGTTCGGCAGGTACATGGAACTTGAAGGAGAACCCGCCTTGCAACTTCGAAGACTACACACGTGCTGGACTTATCGTCATTGAAGCCTGGTTCGGGGGCTACTGAGGTAGTCCTGGACTAGGGGGTCTCCGGATAGCCAGACTATCATCATCGGCCGGACTATCATCGTCAGCCGGACTCCAAGACTATGAAGATACAAGATTGAAGACTTCGCCTCGTGTCCGGATGGGACTTTCCTTGGAGTGGAAGGCAAGCTTGGCGATACGGATATGTAGATCTCCTACCATTGTAACCGACTCTATGTAACCCTAGCCCTCTCCGGTGTCTATATAAACCAGATGGCTTTAGTCCGTAGGACAGAACAACAACCATTACAACAATCATACCATAGGCTAGCTTCTAGGGTTTAGCCTCCTTGATCTCGTGGTAGATCTACTCTTGTAATATCCACATTATCAATATCAATCAAGCAGGACGTAGGGTTTTACCTCCATCAAGAGGGCCCGAACCTGGGTAAAACATCGTGTCCCCTGTCTCCTGTTACCATCCGCCTAGACGCATAGTTCGGGACCCCCTACCCGAGATCCACCGGGTTTGACACCGACAGTTAGATCCGGACATATTGGAGGATCTGGGGGGTTGGAGCTTAGGTTTCAGGTGTTAGAACTCGAGGTGTGAGAAGGCGCGAGGAAGGTGGAAAAGAGGCGTAGGCCTCGACCCCTTTATAAAGAGGGTGAATATCAAGAGTCCTCGGTGTGACCGTTTGAGGCTTATCTAAAAACACACGGAGTTATGCCAACGGCCGTCGTGGGGTCACGCACGCTCGTATTAATGGAAAATCATGTAATAAGAGGAGCACGATCTCTGCCTCGACGGGACGTGCCAATAAAACCGCCTCGTAACACGATTCAAGGTAGGGTAAGAAACGCCGGTTCGCGTTGGACCAGCCCATGATGCAAGGGCACGACGCACGAAGATTGCCAGCGGATCAGATTTATGCTATGTGAAGATCATCTTGCAGATCCGGACACGGTCTACGTGTTCGATAACCACTTTGGAGTATTCGGAGAAGGAACCCGCCTTGCAATGCCGAAGACAATACTGCGCGCCGGACTCATCGTCATTGAAGCCTAGTTCAGGGGCTACTGAGGGAGTCCTGGATTAGGGGGTATCCGGACAGCCGGACTGTGTACAACGTTCGAACTATTGAAGCGTGAAGATACAAGACTCAAGACTTCGGCCCGTGTCCGGATGGGACTCTCCTTTGCGTGGAAGGCAAGCTTGGCGATCCGGATATTGTGTTTCCTTCCTTGTAACCGACTCCATGTAAACCCTAGCCCTCTCTGGTGTCTATATAAACCGGAGAGGTTGGTCCTTAGAAGCCCGATCACAATTACAAGCATACCATCATAGGCTAGCTTCTAGGGTTTAGCCTCTACGATCTCGTGGTAGATCTACTCTTGTACTACCCATATCTTCAATATTAATCAAGCAGGAAGTAGGGTTTTACCTCCATCAAGAGGGCCCGAACCTGGGTAAACATCTGTGTCCCTTGCTTCATGTTACCATCAGCCTTGACGCACAGATCGGGACC
>NC_041383.1:533016580-533066933 GCF_002162155.2 Triticum dicoccoides | reverse complement strand
CGGAACTATTCCGATGTCCAAATATAGGCTTCCAATATATCAATATTTATGTCTCAACCATTTCGAGACTCCTCCTCATGTTCGTGATCATATCCGGGACTCCGAACTACCTTCAGTACATCAAAACACATAAACTCATATTACCAATCGTCACCGAACGTTAAGCGTGCGGACCCTACGGGTTCAAGAACTATGTAGACATGGCCGAGACTCGTTTCCGATCAATAACCAATAGCGGAACCTGATGCTTATATTGGCTCCTACATATTATACGAAGATCTTTATCGGTCAAACCGCATAACAACATACATTATTCCCTTTGTCATCGGTATGTTACTTGCCCGAGATTCGATCATCGGTATCTCAATACCTAGTTCAATCTCGTTACCGGCAAGTCTCTTTACTCGTTCCGTAATACATCATCCCGCAACTAAATCATTAGTTGCATTGCTTGGAAGGCTTATAGTGATGTGCATTACTGAGAGGGCCCAGAGATACCTCTCCGACAATCGGCGTGACAAATCCTAATCTCGATCTATGCCAACTCAACAAGTACCATCGGAGACACCTGTAGAGCACCTTTATAATCACCTAGTTACGTTGTGACATTTGGTATCACACAAAGTGTTCCTCTGGTACTTGGGAGTTGCATAATCTCATAGTCATAGGAACATGTATAAGTCATGAAGAAAGCAATAGCAATATACTAAAGGATCAAATGCTAAGATAACGGAATGGGTCAAGTCAATCAGATCATTCTCTAATGATGTGATCCCGTTAATCAAATGACAACTCATGTCTATGGCTTGGAAACTTAACCATCTTTGATTCAACGAGCTAGTCAAGTAGAGGCATACTAGTGACACTCTGTTTGTCTATGTATTCACACATGTACTAAGTTTCCAGTTAATAAAATTCTACCTTGAATAATAAACATTTATCATGATATAAGGAAATATAAATAACAACTTTATTATTGCCTCTAGGGTATATTTCCTTCACACAACAGTACCAGAAGTGGTGATTTATTTTCTTATACTAATGGAGCTTACGATATTTTCTGTTGAAGTTTTGTGTTGTGAAGTTTTTAAGTTTTGGGTAAGGATTTGATGGACTATGGAATAAGGTGTGGAAAGAGCCTAAGCTTGGGGATGCCCAAGGCACCCCAAGGTAATATTCAAGGATGTCAAAAATCCTAAGCTTGGGGATGCCCCGGGAAGGCATCCCCTCTTTCGTCTTCGTCTATCGGTAACTTTACTTGAGGCTATATTTTTATTCACCACATGATATGTGTTTTGCTTGGAGCGTCTTGTAGGATTTGAGTCTTTGCTTTTTAGTTTGCCACAATCATCCTTTCTATACACACCTTTTGGGAGAGACACGCATGAATCATGATTTGTTAGAATACTCTATGTGCTTCACTTATATCTTTTGAGCTAGGCAATATTGCTCTAGTGCTTCGCTTATATCTTTTTAGAGAACGGCGGTGGTTTTATTTTATAGAAATTTATGAACTCTCGTACTTCACTTATATTATTTTGAGAGTCTCTAAACAGCATGGTAATTTGCTTTGGTTCCAAAATTAGTCCTAATATGATAGGCATCCAAGAGGGATATAATAAAAACTTTCATATAAAGTGCATTGAATACTATGAGAAGTTTGATTCCTTATGATTGTTTTGAGATATGAAGATGGTGATATTAGAGTCATGCTAGTGAGTAGTTGTGAATTTGAGAAATACTTGTGTTGAGGTTTGTGAGTCCCATAGCATGCACGTATGGTGAACCGTTATGTGATGAAGTCGGAGCATGATTTATTTATTTATTGTCTTCCTTATGAGTGGCGGTAGGGGATGAGCGATGGTCTTTTCCTACCAATATATCCCCTAGGAGCATGCACATAGTACTTTGCTTCGATGACTCATAGATATTTGCAATAAGTATGTGAGTTCTTTATGACTAATGTTGAGTCCATGGATTATACGCACTCTCACTTTTCCGCCATTGCTAGCCTCTCTAGTGTTGCGCAACTTTAGCCGGTACCATAAACCCACCACATATCCTTCCTCAAAACAGCCACCATACCTACCTATTATGGTATTTCCATAGCCATTCCGAGATATACTGTGATGCAACTTTCCACCGTTCCGTTTGTTATGACACACATCATCATTGTCATATTGCTTTGCATGATCATGTTGTTGACATCGTATTTGTGGCAAAGCCACCGTTCATCATTTTTTATACATGTCACTCTTGATTCATTGCACATCCCTGTACACCGTCGGAGGCATTCATATAGTCATATTTTGTTCTAAGTATCGAGTTGTAATTTTTGAGTTGTAAGTAAATAAAAGTGTGATGATCTTCATTATTAGAGCATTGTCCCAAGTGAGGAAAGGATGATGGAGACTATGATTCCCCCACAATTCGGGATGAGACTCCGGACAAAAAAATAAAGTAAAATAAAACAGGCCAAAAAAATGAGAGGAAGCCCAAATAAAAAAAAGAGAGAAGGGACAATGTTACTATACTTTTTGCCACACTTGTGCTTCAAAGTAGCACCATGGTCTTCAAGATAGAGAGTCTCCGATGTTATCACTTTCATATACTAGTGGGAATTTTTTATTATAGAACTTGGCTTGTATATTCCAATGATGGGCTTCCTCAAATTGCCCCAGGTCTTCGTGAGCAAGCAAGTTGGATGCACACCCACTTAGTTTTCTTTTTGAGATTTCATAAACTTATAGCTCTAGTGCATCCGTTGCATGGCAATCCCTACTCACTCACATTGATATCTATTAATGGGCATCTCCATAGCCTGTTGATACACCTAGTTGACGTGAGACTATCTCCTTCTTTTTGTCTTCTCCACAACCACCGTCTATTCCACCTATAATGTTATGTCCATGGCTCACGCTCATGTATTGCGTGAAAATTGAAAAAGTTTGGAACGTCAAAAGTATGAAACAATTGCTTGGCTTGTCATTGGGGTTGTGCATTATTTGAATATTTTGTGTGATGAAGATGGAGCATAGCCAGACCATATGATTTTGTAGGGATAAGCTTTCTTTGGCCATGTTATTTTGAGAAGACATAATTATTTTGTTAGTATGCTTGAAGTATTATTGTTTTATGTCGATATTAAACTTTTGTTTTGAATCTTACAGATCTGAAAATTCATGCCACAATTAAGAGAATTACATGGAAAAATATGTTAGGTAGCATTCCACATCAAAAATTCTTTTTTTATCATTTACCTACTTGAGGATGAGCATGAATTAAGCTTCGGGATGCTTGATACGTCTCCAACGTATCTATAATTTTTTATTGTTCCATGCTATTATATTATCTGTTTTGGATGTTTTATATGCATTAGTATGCTGTTTTATATGATTTTTGGGACTAACCTATTAACCTAGAGCCCAGTGCCAGTTTCTGTTTTTTTCCTTGTTTTAGAGTTTCGTAGAAAAGGAATACCAAACGGAGTCCAAACAGAATAAAACTTTCGCGATAATTTTTCTTGGACTAGAAGACACCCAGGGGACTTGGAGTGCAAGTCAGAAGACTGATGAGACGGCCACAAGGGTGGAGGGCGCGCCCCCAACCTTGTGGGCCCCTCGTAGACCTCCTGACCTAGATCCTCCTCCTATATATACTCTTTGTTGGGGTACGTAGTAATTTCAAAAAAATTCCTACGCACATGCAAGATCATGGTGATGCATAGCAACGAGAGGGAAGAGTGTTCTCCACGTACCCTCGTAGACCGAAAGCGGAAGCGTTAGCACAACGCGGTTTATGTAGTCTACGTCTTCACGATCCGACCGATCAAGTACTAAACACACGGCACCTCCGAGTTCAGCACACGTTCAGCTCGATGACGTCCCTTGAACTCCAATCCAGCCGAGCTTTGAGGGAGAGTTCCATCAGCACGACGGTGTAGTGACGATGATGATGTTCTACCGAAGCAGGGCTTCGCCTAAGCACCGCTACGATATTATCAAGGTGGATTATGGTGGAGGGGGGCACCGCACACGGCTAAGAGATCCAAGGGATCAATTGTTGTGTCTAGAGGTGCCCCCCTACCCCGTATATAAAGGAGCAAGGGGGAGGCTGGCCATCCTTGGGGCGCACCAAGGAGGGGAGGAGTCCTCCTCCTAGTAGGAGTAGGACTCCCCTCTTTCCTAGTCCAACTAGGAAAAGGAAGGGGGAAGGAAGGAGAGGGAAAGGAGAAGGGAAGGGGGGCACCCCCCTCCCTAGTCCAATTCGGACCCCTGTAGGGAGGGGGCGCAGCTGCCCCTTGTGGGCTGCCTTCCCTCTTCCCTATGGCCCATGTAGGCCCAATAGTTCCCCCGGGGTTACCGATAACCCCCCGGCACTCCGATAAATACCCGAATCACTCGGAACCTTTCCGATGTCCAAATATAGTCGTCCAATATATCGATCTTTACGTCTCGACCATCCGGGACTCCGAACTACCTTTGGTACATCAAAACACATAAACTCATAATATAACCGTCATCGAACTTTAAGCGTGCGGACCCTACGGGTTCGAGAACTATGTAGACATGACCGAGACACGTATTCGGTCAATAACCAATAGCGGAACATGGATGCTCATATTGGCTCCCACATATTCTACGAAGATCTTTATCGGTCAAACCGCATAACAACATATGTTGTTCCCTTTGTCATCGCTATGTTACTTGCCCGAGATTCGATCGTCGGTATCTCAATACCTAGTTCAATCTCATTACCGGCAAGTCTCTTTACTCGTTCCATAATACATCATCCTGTAACTAACTCATTAGTTACAATGCTTGCAAGGCTTATAGTGATGTGCATTACCGAGTGGGCCCAGAGATACCTCTCCGACAATCAGAGTGACAAATCTTAATCTCGAAATACGGCAACCCAACAAGTACCTTCGGAGACACCTGTAGAGCACCTTTATAATCACCCAGTTATGTTGTGATGTTTGGTAGCACACAGAGTGTTCCTCCGGTAAACGGGAGTTACATAATCTCATAGTTATAGGAACATGTATAAGTCATGAAGAAAGCAATAGCAACATACTAAACGATCAAGTGCTAAGCTAACGGAATGGGTCAAGTCAATCACATCATTCTTCTCATGATGTGATCCCGTTAATCAAATGACAACTCATGTCTATGGTTAGTAAACTTAACCATCTTTGATTAACGAGCTAGTCAAGTAGAGGCATACTAGTGACACTGTGTTTGTCTATGTATTCACACATGTATTGTGTTTCTGGTTAATACAATTCTAGCATGAACAATAAACATTTATCATGAAATAAGGAAATAAATAATAACTTTATTATTGCCTCTAGGGCATATTTCCTTCAGTCTCCCACTTGCACTAGAGTCAATAATCTAGTTCACATCACCATGTGATTTAACACCAATATTCACATCTGTATGTGATTAATACCCATAGTTTACATCGTCATGTGATCAACACCCAGAGGGTTTTACTAGAGTTAATAATCTAGTCCACATCGCTATGTGATTAACACCCAAAGAGTACTAAGGTATGATCATGTTTTGCTCGTGAGAGAAGTTTAGTCAACGGGTCTGTCACATTTAGAGCCGTATGTATTTTGCGAATATTCTATGTCTACAATGCTCTGCACGGAGCTACTCTAGCTAATTGCTCCCACTTTCAATATGTATCCAGACTGAGACTTAGGGTCATCTGGATGGGTGTAAAAGCTTGCACTGATGTAACTCTTTACGACGGGCTCTTTTATCTCCTTCATAATCGAGAAATATTTCCTTAGTCCTCACTAAGGATATACTTGACTGCTGTCCAGTGATATACTCTTAGATCAAAATTGTACTCCCTTGCCAAACTCAGAACAAAGTATACAATAGGATTGGTACACAGCATAGCATACTTTATAGAACCTATGACTGAGGCATAGGGAATGACTTTTCATTCTCTTTCTATTTTCTGCCATGGTCGGGTTTTGAGTCTTACTCAACTTCACACCTTGCAACACAGGCAAGAACTCCTTTGACTGTTCCATTTTGAACTACTTCAAAAACTTATCAAGGTATGTACTCATTGAAAAAACTTATCAAGCATCTTGATCTGTCTCTATAGATCTTGATGCTCAATGTGTAAGCAGCTTCACCGAGGTCTTTCTTTGAAAAAAATTATTCAAGTATCCTTTTATGCTATCTAGAAATTCTATATCATTTCCAATCAACAATATGTCGTCCACATATAATATCAGAAATGCTACAGAGCTCCCACTCACTTTCTTGTAAATACAGGTTTCTCCAGAAGTCTGTATAAAACCATATGCTTTGATCACACTATCAAAGCGTTTATTCCAACTCCGAGAGGCTTGCACCAGTCCATAAATGGATCGCTGGAGCT
The DNA here is from genome assembly GCF_002162155.2 of Triticum dicoccoides. Taxonomy (NCBI): domain Eukaryota; kingdom Viridiplantae; phylum Streptophyta; class Magnoliopsida; order Poales; family Poaceae; genus Triticum; species Triticum dicoccoides. Next base: position 533,060,525 of record NC_041383.1, on the reverse strand, counting down.
TGCACACTTTGTTAGAACCTTTCGGATCGACAAAACCTTCTGGTTTCATCATATACAACTCTTCTTCTAGAAATCCATTGAGGAATGCAGTTTTGACATCCATTTGCCAAATTTCATAATCATAAAATGCAGCAATTGCTAACATGATTTAGACAGACTTAAGCATCGCTACGGGTGAGGAGGTCTCATCATAGTCAACCCCTTGAACTTGTCGAAAACCTTTCGCAACAAGTCGAGCTTTGTATATAGTAACACTACTATCAGTGTATGTCTTCCTCTTGAAGATCCATTTATTCTCTATGGCTTGCCAATCATCGGGCGAGTCCACCAAAGTCCACACTTTGTTCTCATACATGGATCCCATCTCAGATTTTATGGCCTCAAGCCATTCCGCGGCATCTGGGCTCATCATTGCTTCCTCGTAGTTCGTAGGTTCATCATGGTCAAGTAACATGACCTCCAGAATAGGATTACCATACCACTCTAGTGCGATCTCACTTTGGTTGACCTACGAGGTTCGGTAGAAAGTTGATTTGAAGTTTCATCATCATCATCATTAGCTTCCTCACTAATTGGTGTAGGCATCACTGGAACTGATTTCAGGGATGAACTATTTTCCAATTCGGGAGAAGGTACTATTACCTCAACAAGTTCTTCTTTTCTCCCACTTAGTTCTTTCGAGAGAAACTCCTTCTCTAGAAAGGATCAATTCTTAGCAACGAGTATTTTGCCTTTGGATCTGTGATTAGAAGGTGTACCCAACAGTCTCCTTTGGGTATCCTATGAAGACGCATTTCTCCAATTTGGGTTCGAGCTTATCAGGTTGAAACTTTTTTCACATAAGCATCGCAACTCCAAACTTTAAAAAATGACAGCTTAGGTTTATTGCTAAACCATAGTTCATACGGTGTCGTCTCAACGGATTTAGATGGTGCCCTATTTTAACGTGAATGGAGCTATCTCTAATGCATAACCCTAAAAAGATATTGGTAAATCGGTAAGAGACATCATTGTTTGCACCATATAAAATAAAGTGCGGTTATCACGTTCGGACACACCGTTACACTGTGGTGTTCCAGGTGGCATGAGTTTGTGAAACTATTCCACATTATTTTAACTGAAGGCCAAACTCATAACTCAAATATTCATCTATACGATCAGATCGTAGAAACTTTATTTTCCTGTTACGATGATTTTCCACTTCACTCTGAAATTCTTTGAACCTTTCAACTATTTCAGACTTATGTTTCATCAAGTAAATATGCCCATATCTGCTCAAATCATCTGTGAAGGTCAGAAAATAATGATACCCGCCACGAGCCTTAATACTCATTGGTCTGCGTACATCAATATGTATCATTTCCAACAACTCAGTAGCTCGTTCCATTGTTTCGGAGAACGGAGTTTTTAGTCATCTTGCCCAAAAGGCACGGTTCGCAAGCATCAAATGATTCCTAACCAAGTGATTTCGAAAATCCATGTTTATGGAGTTTCTTCATGCGCTTTACACCGATATGACCCAAATGGCAGTGCCACAAATAAGTTGCACTATCATTATTAACTTTGCATCTTTTGGCATCAATATTACGAATATGTGTATCATTACGATCGAGATCCAACAAACTATTTTCATTGGGTGTATGACCATTGAAGGTTTTATTCATGTAAACAGAACAATTATTCTCTGATTTTAAATGAATAACCGTATTGCAATAAACATGATCAAATCATATTCATGCTCAACGCAAACGCCGAATAACATTTATTTAGGTTTAACACTAATCCCGAAAGTATAGGGAGTGTGTGATGGTGATCATATCAATCTTGGAACTACTTCCAACACTCATCGTCACTTCCCCTTCAACTAGTCTCTGTTTATTCTGTAACTCCTGTTTCGAGTTACTAATCTTAGCAACCGAACAAGTATCAAATACTCAGGGGATACTATAAACACTAGTAACGCACACATCAATAACCTGTATATCAAATATACCCTTTTTCACTTTGCCATCCTTCTTATCCACCAAATATTCAGGGCATTTCCGCTTCCAGTGACCATTTCCTTTGCAGTGTAAGCACTGAGTTTCAGGCTTTGGTCCAACTTTGGGCTTCTTTGCAGGAGTGAAAACTTGCTTGTCATTCTACTTGAAGTTCCATTTCTTTCCCTTTGCCCTTTTCTTGAAACTAGTGTTCTTGTCAATCATCAACACATGATGCTCTTTTCTTGATTTCTACCTTCGTCGATTTCAACATCGCGAAGAGCTCGGGAATCGTTTTCGTCATCCCTTGCATACTGTAGTTCATCACAAAGTTCTAGTAACTTGGTGATGGTGACTAGAGAACTCTGTCAATCACTATCTTATCTGGAAGATTAACTCCCACTTGATTCAAGCGATTGTAGTACCCGGACAATCTGAGCACATGCTCACTAGTTGAGCAATTCTCCTCCATCTTTTAGCTATAGAACTTGTTGGAGACTTCATATCTCTCAACTCGGGTATTTGCTTGAAATATTAACTTCAACTCCTGGAACATCTCATATGGCCCATGACGTTCAAAACGTCTTTGAAGTCCCGATTCTAAGCCGTTAAGCATGGTGCACTAAACTATCAAGTAGTCATCATATTGAGCTAGCCAAACGTTCATAACGTCTGCATCTGGTCCTGCAATAGGTCCTTCACCTAGCGGTGCATCAAGGACATAATTCTTCTGTGTAGCAATGAGGACAATCCTCAGATCACGGAACCAATCCGCATCATTGCTACTAACATCTTTCAACACAGTTTTCTCTAGGAACATATCAAAATGAACATATGAAAGCAACAACTCGAGCTATTGATCTACAACATAATTTGCAAAATACTACCAGGACTAAGTTCATGACAAATTTAAGTTCAGTTAATCATATTATTTAAGAACTCCCACTTAGATAGACATCCCTCTAATCATCTAAGTGATCACGTGATCCAAATCAACTAAACCATGTCCGATCATCACGTGAGATGGAGTAGTTTTCAATGGTGAACATCACTATGTTGATCATATCTAGTATATGATTCACGCTCGACCTTTCGGTCTCAGTGTTCCGAGGCCATATATGTATATGCTAGGCTCGTCAAGCTTAACATGAGTATTCCGCGTGTGCAACTGTTTTGCACCCATTGTATTTGAACATAGAGCCTATCACACCCGATCATCATGTGGTGTCTCAGCACGAAGAACTTTCACAACGGTGCATACTCAGGGAGAACACTTATACGTTGAAATTTAGTGAGAGATCATCTTATAATGCTACCGTCAATCATAGCAAAATAAGATGCATAAAGGATAAACATAACATGCAATCAATATAAGTGATATGATATGGCCATCATTATCTTGTGCTTGTGATCACAATCTCCGAAGCACCGTCATGATCACCATCGTCACCGGTGCGACACCTTGATCTCCATCGTAGCATCATTGTCGTTTCGCCACCTATTGCTTCTACGACTATCGCTACCGCTTAGTGATAAAGTAAAGGAATTACAGGGCGATTGCATTGCATACAATAAAGCAACAACCATATGGATCCTGCTAGTTGCCGATAACTCGGTTACAAAACATGATCATCTCATACAATAAAATATAGCATCATGTGTTGACCATATCACATCACATCATGCCCTGCAAAAACAAGTTAGACGTCCTCTACTTTGTTGTTGCAAGTTTTACGTGGCTGCTACGGGTTGAGCAAGAACCGTTCATACCTACGCATCAAAACCACAACGATAGTTCATCAAGTTAGTGTTGTTTTAACCTTCTCAAGGACCGGGCATAGCCACACTCGGTTCAACTAAAGTTGGAGAAACTGACACCCGCCAGCCACCTATGTGCAAAGCACGTCGATAGAACCAGTCTCGCGTAAGCGTACGCGTAATGTCGGTCCGGGCCGCTTCATCCAACAATACCGCCGAACCAAAGTATGACATGCTGGTAAGCAGTATGACTTGTATCGCCCACAACTCACTTGTGTTCTACTCGTGCATATAACATCTACGCATAAAACCAGGCTCTGATACCACTTTTGGGGTACGTAGTAATTTCAAAAAAATTCCTACGCACACGCAACATCATGGTGATGCATAGCTACGAGAGGGGAGAGTGTTGTCCACGTACCCTTGTAGACTGAAAGCGGAAGCGTTAGCACAACGCGGTTGATGTAGTCGTACGTCTTCACGACCAGACCGATCAAATACCGAACGCACGGCACCTCCGAGTTCAGCACACATTTAGCTCGATGACGTCCCTCAAACTCCAATCTAACCGAGCATTCAGGGAGAGTTCTGTCAACACGACGACGTGGTGACGATGATGATGTTCTACCGACACAGGGCTTTGCCTAAGCACCGCTACGATATTATCGAGGTGGATTATGGTGGAGGGGGGCACCGCACACGGCTAAGAGATCCAAGGGATCAATTGTTGTGTCTAGAGGTGCCACCCTGCCCCCGTATATAATGGAGCAAGGGGGAGGCCGTCCAGCCTTGGGGCGCACCAAGGAGAGTCCTCCTCCTAGTAGGAGTATGACTCCCCTCTTTCCTAGTTCAACTAGGAAAAGGAAGGGGGGAGGAAGGACAGGGGAGGGAGAAGGAAAGGGGGGGGGCGCAGCTGCCCCTTGTGGGCTGCCTTCCCTCTTCCCTATGGCCCATGTAGCCCCAATAGTCCCCCGGGGGTTACCGATAACCCCCCGGCACTCCGATAAATACCCGAATCACTTGGAACCTTTCCGATGTCTGAATTGTTGGGGAACATAGTAATTTCAAAAAGATTCCTACGCACACGTAGGATCATGGTGATGCATAGCAACGAGAGGGGAGAGTGTGTCCATGTACCCTCGTAGACCGAAAGCGGAAGCGTTAGCACAACGCGGTTGATGTAGTCGTACGTCTTCACGATCCGACCGATCAAGTACCAAATGCACGACACCTCCGAGTTCAGCACACGTTCAGCTCAATGACGTCCCTCGTACTCTGATCCAGTCGAGTGTTGAGGGAGAGTTTCGTCAGCACGACAGCATGGTGATGATTTTGATATTCTACCGATGCAGGGCTTCGCCTAAGCACCGCTATGATATGATCGAGGTGGATTATGGTGAAGGGGGGCACCGCACACGGCTAAGAGATCAATGATCAATTATTGTGTCTATGGGATGCCCGCTGCCCCGTATATAAAGGGCAAGGGGGGAGAGGCGGCCGGCCAGGAGGGGGCGCACCAAGAGGAGTCCTACTCCCGCCGGGAGTAGGACTCCCTCCCTTCCTTGTTGCATTAGGAGAAGGGGGGAAGGAGGAGGAAGAGAGGAAGGAAAGGGGGGAGCCGCCCCCTCCTTGTCCAATTCGGACTAGAGGGGGAGAGGGCGTACAGCCTGCCCTGGCCGCCTCTCCTCTTCTCCACTAAGGCCAGTAGGCCCATTAAACCCTCGGGGGGCTTCCGGTAACCCCCCCCCCCCCGGTACTCCGGTATGTATCTGATAACCCCCGGAACCATTCCGGTGTCCGAATATAGTCGTCCAATATATCAATCTTCATGTCTCGAACATTTCGAGACTCCTCGTCATGTCTGTGATCACTTCCGGGACTCCGAACTACATTCAGTACATCAAAATACATAAACTCGTAACATAACCGTCATCTAACTTTAAGCGTGCGGACCCTACGGGTTCGAGAACTATGTATACATGACCGAGACACGTCTCCGGTCAATTACCAAGAGCGGAACTTGGATGCTCATATTGGCTCCCAAATATTCTACGAAGATCTTTATCGGTCAAACCGCATAACAACATACGTTGTTCCCTTTGTCATCGGTATGTTACTTGCCCGAGATTCGATCGTTGGTATCTCAATACCTAGTTCAATCTCGTTACCGGCAAGTCTCTCTACTCGTTTCGTAATACATCATCCCACAACTAACTCATTAGTTGCAATTCTTCCAAGGCTTAAGTGATGTGCATTACCGAGTGGGCCCAGAGATACCTCTCCATCAATCGGAGTGACAAATCCTAATCTCGAAATACGCCAACCCAACATGTACCTTTGGAGACACCTGTAGAGCACCTTTATAATCACCCAGTTACGTTGTGAAGTTTGGTAGCACACAAAGTGTTCCACCGGTAAACGGGAGTTGCATAATCTCATAGTCATAGGAACATGTATAAGTCATGAAGAAAGCAATAGCAACATACTAAACGATCGAGTGCTAAGCTGACGGAATGGATCAAGTCAATAACATCATTGTCCTAATGATGTGATCCCGTTAATCAAATGACAACTCATGTCAATGGTTAGGAAACATAACCATCTTTGATTAATGAGCTAGTCAAGTAGAGGCATACTAGTGACACTCTGTTTGTTCATGTATTCACACAAGTATTATGTTTCCGGTTAATACAACTCTAGCATGAATAATAAACATTTATCATGATATAAGGAAATAAATAATAACTTTATTATTGCCTCTAGGGCATATTTCCTTCAGTCTCCCACTTGCACTAGAGTCAATAATCTAGATTACACAATAATGATTCTAACACCAATGGAGCCTTGGTGCTGATCATGTTTTGCTCGTGGAAGAGGCTTAGTCAACGGGTCTGCAACATTCAGATCTGTATGTATCTTGCAAATTTCTATGTCTCCCACCTGGACTAGATACCGCATGGAGTTGAAGCGTCTCTTGATGTGCTTGGTTCTCTTGTGAAATCTGGATTCCTTTGCCAAGGCAATTGCACCAGTATTGTCACAAAAGATTTCCATTCGTCCCGATGCACTAGGTATGACACCTAGATCGGATATGAACTCCTTCATCCAGACTCCTTCATTTGCTGCTTCCGAAGCAGCTATGTACTCCGCTTCACATGTAGATCCCACCACAACGCTTTGTTTAGAACTGCACCAACTGACAGCTCCGCCGTTCAATGTAAACACATATCCGGTTTGCGATTTAGAATCGTCCGGATCAGTGTCAAAGCTTGCATCAATGTAACCATTTACGACTAGCTCTTTGTCACCTCCATAAACGAGAAACATATCCTTAGTCCTTTTCAGGTATTTCAGGATATTCTTGACCGCTATCTAGTGATCCACTCCTGGATTACTTTGGTACCTCCCTGCTAAACTTATAGCAAGGCACACATCAGGTCTGGTACACAGCATTGCATACATGATAGAGCCTATGGCTGAAGCATAGGGAACATCTTTCATCTTCTCTCTATCTTCTGTAGTGGTCGGGCATTGAGTCTTACTCAACTTCACACCTTGTAACACAGGCAAGAACCCTTTCTTTGCTTGATCCATTTTGAACTTCTTCAAAACTTTGTCAAGGTATGTGCTTTGTGAAAGTCCAATTAAGCGTCTTGATCTATCTCTATAGATCTTGATGCCCAATATGTAAGCAGCTTCACCGAGGTCCTTCATTGAAAAACTCTTATTCAAGTATCCCTTTGTGCTATCCAGAAATTCTATATCATTTCCAATCAGCAATATGTCATCCACATATAATATCAGAAATGCTATAGAGCTCCCACTCACTTTCTTGTAAATACAGGCTTCTCCAAAAGTCTGTATAAAGCCAAATGCTTTGATCACACTATCAAAGCGTTTATTCCAACTCCAAGAGGCTTGCACCAGTCCATAAATGGATCGCTGGAGCTTGCACACTTTGTTAGCTCCCTTTGGATCGACAAAACCTTCTGGTTGCATCATATACAACTCTTCTTCTAGAAATCCATTCAGGAATGAAGTTTTGACATCCAGTTGCCAAATTTCATAATCATAAAATGCGGCAATTGCTAACATGATTCGGACAGACTTAAGCATCGCTATGGGTGAGAAAGTCTCATCGTAGTCAATCCCTTGAACTTGTCGAAATCCTATTGCAACAAGTCGAGCTTTATAGACAGTAACATTACCGTCAGCGTCAGTCTTCTTCTTGAAGATCCATTTATTCTCAATGGCTTGCCAATCATTGGGCAGGTCAACCAAAGTCCACACTTTGTTCTCATACATGGATCCCATCTCAAATTTCATGGCTTCAAGCCATTTTGTGGAATCTGGGCTCACCATCGCTTCTTCATAGTTCGTAGGTTCGTCATGGTCTAGTAACATAACCTCCAGAATAGGATTACCGTACCACTCTGGTGCGGATCTTACTCTGGTTGACCTACGAGGTTCAGTAACAACTTGATCTGAAGTTTCATGGTCATCATCATTAACTTCCTCACTAATTGGTGCAGACGTCACAGGAACCGGTTTCTGTGATGAACTACTTTCCAATAAGGGAGCAGGTACAGTTACCTCATCAAGTTCTACTTTCCTCCCACTCACTTCTTACGAGAGAAACTCCTTCTCCAGAAAGATTCCTAATTTAGCAACAAAAGTCTTGCCTTCGGATCTGTGATAGAAGGTGTACCCAACCATCTCTTTTGCGTATCGTATGAAGACACATTTCTCCGATTTGGGTTCGAGCTTATCAGGTTGAAGCTTTTTCACATAAGCATAGCAGCCCCAAATTTTAAGAAATGACAGCTTTGGTTTCTTTCCAAACCACAGTTCATAAGGCGTCGTCTCAATGGATTTTGATGGTGCCCTATTTAACGTGAATGCAGCCGTCTCTAAAGCATAACCCCAAAACGATAGCGGTAAATCAGTAAGAGACATCATAGATTGCACCATATCTAGTAAAGTACGATTACGACGTTTGGACACACCATTACGTTGTGGTGTTCTGGGTGGCGTGAGTTGTGAAACTATTCCGCATTGTTTTAAATGTAGACCAAACTCGTAACTCAAATATTCTCCTCCATGATCAGATCATAGAAACTTTATTTTCTTGTTACGATGATTTTCAACTTCACTCTGAAATTCTTTGAACTTTTCAAATGTTTCAGACTTATGTTTCATTAAGTAGATATACCCATATATGCTTAAATCATCTGTGAAGGTGAGAGAATGACGATACCCGCCGCGAGCCTCAACATTCATTGGACCACATACATCTGTATGTATGATTTCCAACAAATCTGTTGCTCGCTCCATAGTTCCGGAGAACGGCGTTTTAGTCATCTTGCCCATGAGGCACGGTTCGCAAGTACCAAGTGATTCATAATCAAGTGATTCTAAAAGTCCATCAGTATGGAGTTTCTTCATGCGCTTTACACTGATATGACCTAAACGGCAGTGCCACAAATAAGTTGCACTATCATTATCAACTCTGCATCTTTTGGCTTCAATATTATGAATATGTGTATCACTACTATCAGATTCAACAAAAATAGACCACTCTTCAAGGGTGCATGACCATAAAAGATATTACTCATATAAATAGAACAACCATTATTCTCTGATTTAAGTGAATAATCGTCTCACATCAAACAAGATCCAGATATAATGTTCATGCTCAACCCTGGCACCAAATAAAAATTATTCAGGTCTAAAACTAATATCGAAGGTAGATGTAGATGTAGCGTGCCGACCGCGATCACATCGACTTTGGAACCATTTCCCACGTGGATCATCACCTCGTCCTTATCTAATCTTCGCTTAATCCGTAGTCCCTCTTTCGAGTTGCAAATATTGGCAACAGGACCAGTATCAAATACCCAGGTGCTACTATGAGCATTAGTAAGGTACACATCAATAACATGTATATCACATATACCTTTGTTCACCTTGCCATCCTTCTTATCCGCCAAATACTTGGGGCAGTTCCGCTTCTAGTGACTAGTCTGCTTGAAGTAGAAGCACTCAGTCTCAGGCTTAGGTCCAGACTTGGGTTTCTTCTCCTGAGCAACAACTTGTTTGTTGTTCTTCTTGAAGTTCCCCTTCTTCTTCCCTTTGCCCTTTTTCTTGAAACTGGTGGTCTTATTGACCATCAACACTTGATGCTCCTTCTTGATTTCTACCTCCGCAGCCTTTAGCATTGCGAAGAGCTCGGGAATCGTCTTATCCATCCCTTGCATGTTATAGTTCATCACGAAGCTCTTGTAGCTTGGTGGTAGTGATTGAAGAATTCTGTCAATGACGCTATCATCCAAAAGATTAACTCCCAGTTGAATCAAGTGATTGTTATACCCAGACATTCTGAGTATATGCTCACTGACAGAACTATTCTCCTCCATCTTACAGTTGTAGAACTTATTAGAGACTTCATATCTCTCAATCTGGGCATTTGCTCCATGACGTTCAAAACGTCGTTGAAGTCCCGGTTCTAAGCCGTAAAGCATGGCACACTGAACTATCGAGTAGTCATCAGCTTTGCTCTGCCAGACGTTCATAACATCTGGTGTTGCTCCTGTAGCAGGTTTGGCACCTAGAGGTGCTTCCAGGACGTAATTCTTCTGTGCAACAATGAGGATAATCCTCAAGTTATGGACCCAGTCCGTGTAATTGCTACTATCATCTTTCAACTTTGCTTTCTCAAGGAACGCATTAAAATTCAATGGAATAATAGCACGGGCCTTCTATCTACAACAACATAGACAAGCAAGATACTATCAGGTACTAAGTTCATGATAAATTTAAGTTCAATTAATCATATTACTTAAGAACTCCCACTTAGATGGACATCCCTCTAATCCTCTAAGTGATCACGTGATCCATATCAACTAAACCATGTCCGATCATCACGTGAGATGGAGTAGTTTCAATGGTGAACATCACTATGTTGATCATATCTACTATAATCACGCTCGACCTTTCGGTCTTAGTGTTCCGAGGCCATATCAGTTATATGCTAGGCTCATCAAGTTTAACCTGAGTATTCCACGTGTGCAACGGTGCATACTCAGGGAGAACACTTATACCTTGATAATTTAGTGAGAGATCATCTTATGATGCTATCGTCAATCAAAGCAAGATAAGATGCATAAAAGATAAACATCACATGAAATCAATATAAGTGATATGATATGGCCATCATAATCTTGTGCTTGTGATCTCCATCTCCGAAGCACCGTCATGATCACCATCGTCACCGGCACGACACCTTGATCTCCATTGTAGCATCGTTGTCGTCTTGCCAATTTATGCTTCTACGACTATCGCTGCCGCTTAGTGATAAAGTAAAGTATTACAGGGCGATTGCATTGCATACAATAAAGCGACAACCATATGGCTCCTACCAGTTGCCGATAACTCGGTTACAAAAACATGATCATCTCATACAATAAAATATAGCATCATGCCTTGACCATATCACATCACAACATGCCCTGCAAAAACAAGTTAGACGTCCTCTACTTTGTTGTTGCAAGTTTTACGTTGCTGCTAAGGGCTGAACAAGAACCGTTCTTACCTACGCATCAAAATCACAACTATAGTTCGTCAAGTTAGTGTTGTTTTAACCTTCTCAAGGACCGGGCGTAGCCACACTCGGTTCAACTAAAGTTGGAGAAACTGACACCCGCCAGCCACCTATGTGCAAAGCACGTCGGTAGAACCAGTCTCGCGTAAGCGTACGCGTAATGTCAGTCCGGGATGCTTCATCCAACAATACCGCCGAACCAAAGTATGACATGCTGGTAAGCAGTATGACTTGTATCACCCACAACTCACTTGTGTTCTACTCGTGCATATAACATCAACGCATAAAAAAAGGCTCGTATGCCACTGTTGGGGAACGTAGTAATTTCAAAAAAATTCCTACGCACACGCAGGATCATGGTGATGCATAGCAACGAGAGGGGAGAGTGTGTCCACATACCCTCGTAGACCGAAAGCGGAAGCGTTAGCACAACGTGGTTGATGTAGTCGTACGTCTTCACGATCCGACCGATCAAGTACCAAACGCACGGCACCTCCGAGTTCAGCACATGTTCAGCTCGATGACGTCCCTCGAACTCTGATCCAGCCGAGTGTTGAGGGAGAGTTTCGTCAGCACGACAGCGTGGTGAAGATTTTGATATTCTACCGACGCAGGGCTTCGCCTAAGCACCGCTATGATATGATCGAGGTGGATTATGGTGGAGGGGAGCACCGCACATGGCTAAGAGATCAATGATCCATTATTGTGTCTATCAGATGCCCCCTGCCCCCGTATATAAAGGAGCAAGGGGGGAGAGGCGGCCGGCCAGGCGGGGGCGCACCAGGAGGAGTCCTACTCCCACCGAGAGTAGGACTCCCTCCCTTCCTTGTTGCATTAGGAGAAGGGGGGAAGGAGGAGGAAGAGAGGAAGGAAAGGGGGAGCCGCCCCCCTCCTTGTCCAATTCATACTAGAGGGGGAGAGGGCGCGCGGCCTGCCCTGGCCGCCTCTCCTCTTCTCCACTAAGGCCCATGTAGGCCCATTAAACCCCCGGGGGGCTTCCGGTAACCCTCCCCCCCGGTACTTCGGTATGTATCCGATAACCCCCGGAACCATTCCGGTGTCCGAATATAGTCGTCCAATATATCAATCTTCATGTCTCGAACATTTTGAGACTCCTCGTCATGTCTGTGATCACATCCGGGACTTCGAACTACCTTCAGTACATCAAAATACATAAACTCGTAATATAACCGCCATCTAACTTTAAGCGTGCGGACCCTACGGGTTCGAGAACTATGTATACATGAGGGAGACACGTCTCCGGTCAATAACCAATAGCGGAACCTGGATGCCCATATTGGCTCCCACATATTCTACGAAGATCTTTATCGGTCAAACCGCATAACAACATACGTTGTTCCCTTTGTCATCGGTATGTTACTTGCCTGAGATTCGATCGTCGGTATCTCAATACCTAGTTCAATCTCGTTACCGGCAAGTCTCTTTACTCGTTTCGTAATACATCATCCTGTAACTAACTCATTAGTTACAATGCTTGCAAGGCATATAGTGATGTGCATTACCGAGTGGGCCCAGAGATACATCTCCGACAATCGGAGTGACAAATCATAATCTCGAAATACGCCAACCCAACAAGTACCTTCGGAGACACCTGTAGAGAACCTTTATAATCACCCAGTTATGTTGTGATGTTTGGTAGCACACAGAGTGTTCCTCCGGTAAACGGGAGTTACATAATCTCATAGTTATAGGAACATGTATAAGTCATGAAGAAAGCAATAGCAACATACTAAACGATCAAGTGCTAAGATAACGGAATGGGTCAAGTCAATCACATCATTCTTCTCATGATGTGATCCCGTTAATCAAATGACAACTCATGTCTATGGTTAGGAAGCTTAACCATCTTTGATTAACGAGCTAGTCAAGTAGAGGCATACTAGTGACACTGTGTTTGTCTATGTATTCACACATGTATTGTGTTTATGGTTAATACAATTCTAGCATGAATAATAAACATTTATCATGAAATAAGGAAATAAATAATAACTTTATTATTGCCTCTAGGACATATTTCCTTCAGTCTCCCACTTGCACTAGAGTCAATAATCTAGTTCACATCACCATGTGATTTAACACCAATATTCACATGTGTATGTGATTAATACCATAGTGTACATCTCATGTGATCAACACCAAAGGGTTTTACTAGAGTCAATATTCTAGTCCACATCGCTATGTGATTAACACCCAAAGAGTACTAAGGTATGATCATGTTTTGCTCGTGAGAGAAGTTTAGTCAACGGGTCTGTCACATTCAAAGCCATATGTATTTTGCGAATATTCTATGTCTACAATGCTCTGCATGGAGCTACTCTAGTTAATTGCTCCCACTTTCAATATGTATCCAGACTGAGACTTAGAGTCATCTGGATGGGTGTAAAAGCTTGCACTGATGTAACTCTTTACGACGGGCTCTTTTATCTCCTCCATAATCCATAAATATTTCCTTAGTCCTCACTAAGGATATACTTGACTGCTGTCCAGTGATCTACTCTTAGATCAAAATTGTACTCCCTTGCCAAACTCAGAACAAAGTATACAATAGGTTTGGTACACAACATAACATACTTTATAGAACCTATGACTGAGGCATAGGGAATGACTTTTCATTCTCTTTCTATTTTCTGTCATGGTCAGGTTTTGAGTCTTACTCAACTTCACACCTTGCAACATAGGCAAGAACTCCTTCTTTGACTGTTCCATTTTGAACTACTTCAAAAAGTTATCAAGGTATGTACTCATTGAAAAAACTTATCAAGCATCTTGATCCGTCTCTATAGATCTTGATGCTCAATGTGTAAGCAGCTTCACCGAGGTTTTTCTCTGAAAAAAATTATTCAAGTATCCTTTTATGCTATCCAGAAATTCTATATCATTTCCAATCAACAATATGTCGTCCACATATAATATCAGAAATGCTACAGAGCTCCCACTCACTTTCTTGTAAATACAGGCTTCTCCAGAAGTCTGTATAAAACCATATGCTTTGATCACACTATCAAAGCGTTTATTCCAACTCCGAGAGGCTTGCACCAGTCCATAAATGGATCGCTGGAGCTTGCACACTTTGTTGGCACCTTTCGGATCGACAAAACCTTCTGGTTGCATCATATACAACTCTTCTTCCAGAAATCCATTCAGGAATGCAGTTTTGACATCCATTTGCCAAATTTCATTATCATAAAATGCGGCAATTGCTAACATGATTCGGACAGACTTAAGCATCGCTACGGGTGAGAAGGTCTCGTCGTAGTCAACCCCTTGAACTTGTCGAAAACCTTTCGCAACAAGTCGACCTTTGTATATAGTAACACTACTATCAGTGTATGTCTTCCTCTTGAAGATCCATTTATTCTCTATGGCTTGCCAATCATCGGGCAAGTCCACCAAAGTCCACACTTTGTTCTCATACATGGATCCCATCTTAGATTTTATGGCCTCAAGCCATTTCGCGGAATCTGGGCTCATCATCGCTTCCTCGTAGTTTGTAGGTTCGTCATGGTCAAGTAACATGACCTCCAGAATAAGATTACCATACCACTCTGGTGCGGATCTCACTCTGGTTGACCTACGAGGTTCGGTAGTAACTTGATTTGAAGTTTCATGATCATCATCATTATCTTCCTCACTAATTGGTGTAGGCATCACTGGAACTGATTTCAATGATGAACTATTTTCCAATTCGGGAGAAGGTACTATTACCTCATCAAGGTCTACTTTTCTCCCACTTAGTTCTTTCGAGAGAAACTCCTTCTCTAGAAAGGATCCATTCTTAGCAACAAATATTTTGCCTTCGGATCTGTGATTAGAAGGTGTACCCAACAGTCTCTTTTGGGTATCCTATGAAGACGCATTTCTCCAATTTGGGTTCGAGCTTATTAGGTTGAAACTTTTTTCACATAAGCATCGCAACTCCAAACTTTAAGAAACGACAGCTTAGGTTTATTGCTAAACCATAGTTCATACAGTGTCGTCTCATTGGATTTAGATGGTGCCCTATTTTAACGTGAATGCAGCTATCTCTAATGCATAACCCTAAAACGATATTGGTAAATTGATAAGAGACATCATTGTTTGCACCATATCAAATAAAGTGCGGTTATGACGTTCGGACACACCGTTACACGGTGGTGTTCCAGGTGGCATGAGTTTGTGAAACTATTCCACATTATTTTAACTGAAGGCCAAACTCGTAACTCAAATATTCATCTCTACGATCAGATCGTAGAAACTTTATTTTCCTGTTACGATGATTTTCCACTTCACTCTGAAATTCTTTGAACCTTTCAACTATTTCAGACTTATGTTTCATCAAGTAGATATGCCCATATCTACTCAAATCATCTGTCAAGGTCAGAAAATAATGATACCCGCCACGAGCCTTAATACTCATTGGTCTACATACATCAATATGTATTATTTCCAACAAGTCAGTAGCATGTTCCATTATTCCGGAGAACGGAGTTTTTAGTCATCTTGCCCAAAAGGCACGGTTCTCAAGCATCAAATGATTTGTAACCAAGTGATTCCGAAAATCCATGTTTATGGAGTTTCTTCATGCGCTTTACACCGATATGACCCAAATGGCAGTGCCACAAATAAGTTGCACTATCATTATTAACTTTGCATCTTTTGGCATCAATATTACGAATATGTGTATCATTACGATCGAGATCCAACAAACTATTTTCATTGGGTGTATGACCATTGAAGGTTTTATTCATGTAAACAGAACAATTATTCTCTGATTTTAAATGAATAACCGTATTGCAATAAACATGATCAAATCATATTCATGCTCAACGCAAATGCCAAATAACATTTATTTAGGTTTAACACTAATCCCGAAAGTATAGGGAGTGTGTGATGATGATCATATCAATCTTGCAACTACTTCCAACACTCATCGTCACTTCCCCTTCAACTAGTCTCTGTTTATTCTGTAACTCCTGTTTTGAGTTACTAATCTTAGCAACCGAACAAGTATCAAATACTCAGGGGCTACTATAAACACTAGTAACTGATGTCTACTACACAACCTTCTTCTTGTAGACGTTGTTGGGCCTGCAAGTGCACAGGTTTTTAGGACAGTAGCAAATTTCCCTCAAGTGGATGACCTAAGGTTTATCAATCCGTGGGAGGCGTAGGATGAAGATGGTCTCTCTTCAACAACCCTGCAACCAAATAGCAAAGAGTCTCTTGTGTCCCCAACACACCCAATACAATGGTAAATTGCATAAGTGCACTAGTTCGGTGAAGAGATGGTGATACAAGTGCAAAATAGATAGTAGATATAGGTTTTTGTAATCTGAAAATATAAAAACAGCAAGGTAACAAGTGGTAAAACTGAGCGTAAACGGTATTGCAATGATAGGAAACAAGGCCTAGGGTTCATACTTTCACTAGTGTAAGTTCTCTCAACAATAATAACATAGATAGAACATATGACAAGCCCTCAACATGCAACAAAGAGTCACTCCAAAGCCACTAATAGCGGAGAACAAATGTAGAGATCATGGTCGGGTATGAAACCACCACAAAGTTATTCTTTCAGGTCGATCTATAAAAGAGTTCGTACTAGAATAACACCTTAAGATACAAATCAACCAAAACCCTAATGTCACATAGATACTCCATTGTCACCTCAAGTATCTGTGGGCATGATTATACGATATGCATCACACAATCTCAGATTCATCCAACCAACATAAAAGTACTTCAAAGAGTGCCCCAAAATTTCTACCGGAGAGTCAAGAACGTGTGCCAACCCCTATGCATAGGTTCCCAATGTCACGAAACCCGCAAGTTGATCACCAAAACATACATCAAGTGGCACATGAGATCCCATTGTCACCACAGATAATCACGGCAAGATATACATCAAGTGTTCTCATAAACGACTCAATCCAATAAGATAACTTCAAAGGGGAAACTCAATTCATCACAAGAGAGTAGAGGGGGAGAAACATCATAAGATCCAACTACAATAGAAAAGCTCGGGATACATCAAGATCGTATCACCTCAAGAACACGAGAGAGAGAGAGAGAGAGAGAGAGAGAGAGAGAGAGATCAAACACATAGCTACTGGTACATACCCTCAGCCCCGAGGGTGAACTACTCTCTCCTCGTCATGGATAGCGCCGGGATGATGAAGATGGCCACCGGTGATGGGATCCCCCTCCGGCAGAGCACCGGAACGGGCTCCCGAGAGGTTTTTGGTGGCTACAGAGGCTTGCGACGGCGGAACTCCCAATCTATCTTCTGTTCTGGAAGTTTTAGGGTACGTAGGTATATATGGGTGCAGGGGGTACGTCGGTGGACCTCCGGGGTGCTCACGAGGTAGGGGGAGCGCCCAGGGGGCGCGCCCCCCACCCTCATGGGCAGCCCGGGAATCCCCTGACGTGCACTCCAAGCCCATCTGATTGGTTTCCTTCCAAAATTAACTTCTCCAGTTGATTTCGTTCCGTTTTGACTCCGTCTGATATTCCTTTTCCTCGAAACACTGAAATAGGCATAAAACAGCAAATCTGGGCTGGGCCTCCGGTAAATAGGTTAGTCCCAAAAATAATATAAAAGTGGATAATAAAGCCCAATATTGCCTAAAACAGTAGATAAAGTAGCATGGAGCAATCAAAAATTATAGATACGTTGGAGACGTATCAAGCATGCCCAAGCTTAATTCCTACTCGTCTTCGAGTAGGTAAATGATAAAAAAGAATTTTTGATGTGGAGTGATACTTTGGCATAATTTCAATGTAAATCTTCTTAATTGTGATAGGAATATTCAGATCCGAAAGATTCAAGACAAAGGTTCATATTGACACAAAAATAATAATACTTCAAGCATACTAATCAAAGTAATCATGTCTTCTCAAAATAACATGGCCAAAGAAAGTTCATCCCTACAAAATCATATGGTTAGGCTATGCTTCATTTTCGTCACACAAAGATGTTCCCAACTTCTATACCCCCGATGACAAGCCAAGCAATTATTTCATACTTAAATAATCTCAAACTTTTTCAACTTTCACGCAATACATGAGCGCGAGCCATGGATATAGCACTATGGGTGGAATAGAATATGATGATGGGGATTGTGTGGAGGAGACGAAAAAGGCGAAGGTCTCACATTGACGAGGCTAATCGATGGGCTATGGAGATGCCCATCAATTGATGTCAACATGAGGAGTAGGGATTGCCATGCAACGGATGCACTAGAGCTATGAATGCTCAACAAAAGAAAACTAGTGGGTGTGCATCCAACTCGCTTGCTCACGAAGATCTAGGGCATTTTGAGGAAGCCCATCACTGGAATATACAAGCCAAGTTCTATAATGAAAAATTCCCACTAGTATAAAAAGACAACTTATGAGACTCACTATCATGAAGATCTTGGTGCTACTTTGAAGCACAATATATGAGACTCACTATATGAAGAACAAGGTGCTACTTTAAAGCACAAGTGTGGTAAAAGGATAGTAGCATTGTCCCTTCTCTCTTTTTCTCTCTTTTTTTGTTTGGGCCTTTCTCTTTTTTTTATGGCCTCTTTTTTTATTTTCGTCTGGAGTCTCATCCCGACTTACGGGGGAATCATAGTCTCCATCATCCTTTCCTCACTTGGGACAATGCTCTAATAATGATGATCATCACACTTTTATTTTTCTTACAACTCAACAATTACAACTCGCAACTTAGAACAAGATATGACTCTATATGAATGCCTCCGGCGGTGTACCGGGATGGTGCAATGAATCAAGAGTGACACGTATGGAAAATAATGCATGGTGGCTTTGCCACAAATACCATGTCAACTACATGATCATGCAATGGCAATATGACAAAAGTAATGTATGTCATGATGATGATGATGGAAGTTGCATGGCAATATATCTCAGAATGGCTATGGAAATGCCATGATAGGTAGGTATGGTGGCTGTTTTGAGGAAGATATAAGGAGGTTTATGTGTGATAGAGCGTATCGTATCACGGGGTTTGGATGCACCGGCGAAGTTTGCACCATCTCTCAAGGTGAGAAAGGGCAATGCACGGTACCAAAGAGGCTAGCAAAGGTGGAAAGGTGAGAGTGCGTATAATCCATGGACTCAACATTAGTCAAAACAAATCATATACTTATTGCAAAAAAATTAGAAGCCATCAAAAAATTCAAGTACTACGTGCATGCTCCTATGGTGATAGATTGGTAGGAAAAGACCATCGCTCGTCCCCGACCGCCACTCATAAGGATGCACAAGCCAGGTACACTTCATGTTTCAAATTTGTTACACAACTTTACCCATACATGCATGCTACAGTACTCGCAATTTCAACACAAGTATTTCTCAAATTCACAATTATCAACTAGCACGACTTTGATATTATTACCTCCATATCTCAAAACAATTATCAAGCACCAAACTTATCTTTAGTATTCAATTTACTCAAAAGAAAGTTTCACATGTCTTGAACACTAAGTATATTAACATTAAGCAAATTACCATGCTATCAACGACTCTCAAAATAATCTAAGTGAAGCATGAGAGTTCATCTATTTCTTCAAAATAAAACTACCACCATGCTCTAAAAGATATAAGTGAAGTACTAGAGCAAATGACAAACTACTCCAAAAGATATAAGTGAAGGTCAATGAGTAGCTAAATAATTATGCAACTATGCGAAGACTCTCTCTCATTTAATAATTTCAGATCTTGATACTTTATTCAAACAGCAAGCAAAGCTAAAGAAAACATTGCAAGGATAGCACAACTTATGTGAAGAAGCAAAAACTTAGGCTCAACCGATACTAACCGATAGTTGTTGAAGAAGAAAGGTGGGGTGCCTACCGGGGCATCGCCAAGCTTAGATGCTTGAGACTTATTGAAATATTATCTTGGGGTGCCTTGGGCATCTCCAAGCTTGAGCTTTTGTGTCTCCTTAATTCCTCTCATATCATGGTTTCTCTTTTTATCAAAAGCTTCATTCACAACAAACTCAACAAGAACTCGTGAGATAGGTTAGTATAAACCAATGCAAAACCTTATCATTTTCTACTGTAACAAATCACTAAAATTATTATTCAACATTGAATACTAAATGCCTCTGCATATTTAATACTCCTATCCTCAAATAGAATCATTAAACAAGCAAACATATGCAAACAATGCAAACATAACAGCAATCTGCCAGGACAGTACAGTCTATAAAGAATGCAAGAGTCATCAAACTTACCTAACTACAAAAATTATGACCTAAATTCCCACTGTAATAAATTTATCAGAGCTCAGTATGCAAAAAGATTCAACATTATACCACTCTCTGACTTTTCTAGGGAATTTTTGCAACAGCGATAAACTTTCTGTTTTTCAAACAGCAACATGTATACTAGCAAAGTAAGCATGGCAAAGGCTATCCTTGACTTCTTTATTGAAACTAAAGATGCAAAACATTATTCTAAATAACAGCAAGCAAATACTAACAAAATAAAATGATGCTCCAAGCAAAACACATATCATGTGGTGAATAAAAATATAGCTCCAAGTAAAGTTACCGATGAACGAAGACGAAGGAGGGGCTGCCATCCGGGGCATCCCCAAGCTTAGGCTCTTGGTTGTCCTTGAATATTACCTTGGGGTGCCTTGGGCATCCCCAATCTTAGGCTCTTGTCATTCCTTATTCCATAGTTCATCGAATTCTTACCCAAAACTTGAAAACTCCACAACACAAAACTCAACAGAAAACTCGTAAGCTCCGTTAGTATAAGAAAACAAAACCACCACATAAGGTACTGTAATAAACTCATTCTTTATTCATATGGGTGTAATATATACTGTACATAAACTTATCTATGGTTCGTACACTCCGATACTACTCATAGATTCATCAAAATAAGTAAACAACACATAGAAAAAGAGAATCTGTCAAAAACAGAACACTCTGTAGTAATCTGTATCAAACGTATACTTCTGGAACTCCAAAAATTCTACCAAATTAGGAAGTCCTAAGAAATTCGAGTACCAATGCAGAGAAAAAAGAATCAGATCAGAAGCACGTTTATGCAAATTAACAAAACTAATTTACTGGGTGCAAAAGTTTCTGATTTTCAGTAGGATCAACACAACTATCACCGTAAGCCACCCTAAAGGTCTTACTTGGCACTTTATTCAAACAAAAGCTATAAAACATCATTACTACAGTAGCATAATCATGTGAACACACAAAAACAGTAAGGATAAATATTGGGTTGTCTCCCAACAAGCGCTTTTCTTTAATGCCTTTCTAGCTAGGCATGATGATGACAATGATGCTCACATAAAAGATAAGAATTGAAACATAACGGGAGCATCATGAAGCATATGACTAGCACATGTAAGTATAACCCACTTCCTATGCATAGGGATTTTGTGAGCAAACAACTTATGGAAACAATAACCAACAAGCATAGGAAGGTAACACAAGCATAGCTTCAAGAATTTAAGCACATAGAGAGGAAACTTGATATTACTGCAATTCTTACAAGCATATGTTCCTCCCTCATAATAATTTTCAGTAGCATCATGAATGAATTCAATAATATAACCAGCACATGAAGCATTCTTTTCATGAACTACTTTCATAGAAAATTTACTATTCTCCACATAAACAAAATTCTTCTCATGAATAATAGTGGGAGTATCATAAGAGACTTGAACACTAAAAATTGTTTCCACATTAAAAGAGTAATGTTCAGGAAAAGGGTAATCATAATCATGACAAGATTTGTAAATATAATCATCACTACTTTTTATAGCATAAGTTTCTGTTGGGAACGTAGTAATTTCAAAAAAATTCCTACGCACACGCAAGATCATGGTGATGCATAGCAACAAGAGGGGAGAGTGTTGTCCACGTACCCTCATAGACCGTAAGCGGAAGCGTTATGACAACGCAGTTGATGTAGTCGTATGTCTTCACGATCCGACCGATCCAAACACTGAACGTACGGTACCTCCGAGTTCAGCACACGTTCAGCTCGATGACGATCACCGGACTCCGAACCAGCAGGGTGTCGGGGATGAGTTCCATCAGCACGACGGCGTGGTGAAATTGATGATGTTCTACCGACGCAGGGCTTCGCCTAAGCACCGCAACGATATGACCAGGTGGAATATGGTGGACGGGGGCACCACACACGGCTAAGGAATGATTGTCTAGAGGTTCCCCCTTGCCCCCGTATATAAAGGAGCCAAGGGGGAGGGGCGGCCGGCCTAGGAGGGGGCGCGCCATGGGGAGTCCTACTCCCACCGGAAGTAGGACTCCCTCCTTCCTTGTTGGAGTAGGAGAGAAGGAAAGAGGAGGAGAGGGAGAAGGAAAAGGGGGCTGCACCCCTTGTCCAATTCAGACCAGAGGGGGGGCGCAGGCCTCCTTCCTTTTGGCCTCTCTCCTCTATTCCCGTATGGCCCAATAAGGTCCATATACTCCCCGGCGAATTCCCGTAACTCTCCGGTACTCCGAAAAATACCCGAATCACTCGGAACCTTTCCGAAGTCCGAATATAGTCGTCCAATATATCGATATTTACGTCTCGACCATTTCGAGACTCCTCGTCATGTCCCCGATCTCATCCGGCACTCCGAACTCCTTCGGTACATCAAAAGTCATAAACTCATAATAAAACTGTCATCGAAACCTTAAGCGTGCGGACCCTACGGGTTCGAGAACTATGTAGACATGACCGAAACACGTTTTCGGTCAATAACCAATAGCGGAACCTGGATGCTCATATTGGCTCCCACATATTCTATGAAGATCTTTATCGGTCAAACCGCATAACAACATACGTTGTTCCCTTTGTCATCGGTATGTTACTTGCCCGAGATTCGATCGTCGGTATCCCAATACCTAGTTCAATCTCGTTACCGACAAGTCTCTTTACTCATTTCGTAATACATCACCCCGCAACTAACTCATTAGTTACAATGCTTGCAAGGCTTATAGTGATGTGCATTACCGAGTGGGCCCAGAGATACCTCTCCGACAATCGGAGTGACAAATCCTAATCTCGAAATACGCCAACTCAACATGTACCTTCGGAGACACCTGTAGAGCTCCTTTATAATCACCCAGTTACGTTGTGACGTTTGGTAGCACACAAAGTGTTCCTCCGGTAAACGGGAGTTGCATAATCTCATAGTCATAGGAACATGTATAAGTTATGAAGAAAGCAATAGCAACATACTAAACGATCAAGTGCTAAGCTAACGGAATGGGTCAAGTCAATCACATCATTCTCCTAATGATGCGATCCCGTTAATCAAATGACAACTCATGTCTATGGCTAGGAAACTTAACCATCTTTGATTCACGAGCTAGTCAAGTAGAGGCATACTAGTGACACTATGTTTGTCTATGTATTCACACATGTATTATGTTTCCGGTTAATACAATTCTAGCATGAATAATAAACATTTATCAAGAAATAAGGAAATAAATAATAACTTTATTATTGCCTCTAGGGCATATTTCCTTCAGTCTCCCACTTGCACTAGAGTCAATAATCTAGTTCACATCGTCATGTGATTTAATACCAATATTCATATCTGTATATGATTAACACCCATAGTTCACATCTTCATGTGACCAACACCCAAAGGGTTTACTAGAGTCAATAATCTAGTTCACATTGCTATGTGATTAACACCCAAAGAGTACTAAGGTATGATCATGTTTTGCTCGTGAGAGAAGTTTAGTCAACGGGTCTGTCACATTCAGAGCTGTATGTATTTTGCAAATATTCTATGTCTACAATGCTCTGCACGGAGCTACTCTAGCTAATTGCTCCCACTTTCAATATGTATCCAGATTAAGACTTAGAGTCATTTGGATCGGTGCCAAAACTTGTATCGACGTAACCCTTTACGACGAACCTTTTGTCACCTCCATAATTGAGAAACATATCCTTATGCCACTAAGGATAATTTTGACCAATGTCCAATGATCTACTCCTAGATCACTATTGTACTCCCTTGCCAAACCAGGGCAGAGTATACAATAGGTCTGGTCCATAGCATGGTTGTTGTGGTCGGGATTTGAGTCTTACTCAATTTCATACCTTTGCAACACAGGCAAGAACTCTTTCTTTGACTGTTCCATTTTGAACTACTTCAAAATCTTGTCAAGGTATGTACTCATTGAAAATCTTATCAAGCGTCTTGATCTATCTCAATAGATCTTGATGCTCAATATGTAAGTAGCTTTGCCGAGGTCTTTCTTTGAAAAAACTCCTTTCAAACACTCCTTTATGCTTTGCAGAATAATTCTACATTATTTCCGATCAACAATATGTCACTCACATATACTTATCAGAAATGTTGTAGTACTCCCACTCACTTTCTTGTAAATACAGGCTTCACCGCAAGCCTGTATAAAACTATATGCTTTGATCAACTTATCAAAGCGTATATTCCAACTCCGAGATGCTTGCACCAGTCCATAGATGGATTGCTGGAGCTTGCATATTTTGTTAGCACCTTTAGGATTGACAAAACCTTCTGGTTGCATCATATACAACTCTTCTTTAAGAAAACCATTAAGGAATGCAGTTTTGACATCCATTTGCCAGATTTCATAAATTGTGGCAATTGCTAACATGATTCGGACAGACTTAAGCATCGCTACAGTTGAGAAAATCTCATTGTAGTCAACACCTTGAACTTGTCAAAAACCATTTTGCGACAAGTCGAGCTTTGTAGATAGTAACACTACTATCAACATCCGTCTTCCTCTTAAAGATCCATTTATTTTTCTATGGTTTGCCGATCATCGGGCAAGTCCACCAAAGTCCACACTTTGTTCTCATACATGGATCCTATCTCAGATTTCATGGCCTCCAGCCATTTTGCGGAATCTGGGCTCATCATCGCTTCCTCATAGTTCGTAGGTTTATCATGGTTTAGTAACATGACTTTCAGAACAGGATTACCGTACCACTCTGGTGCGGACCGTACTCTGGAAGACCTACGAGATTCTGTAGTAACTTGATCAGAAGTTTCATGATCATCATCATGTAACGCCCCGGATGCAACTTTCCATATTCGTAACTCCAACTCTTGCCTTTTCTGGAGATGTGATATGTTATTCCCTTCGTGGTTGGGTTTTGCCTGTTGTTTTGCATTTTGTTCATGTCATGCATCTCATCTCTTTGCATCATTTGCATTGCATCATGTCATCATGCAACCCTTTACAAACTCATCTAAATAAAATCGTATTCCGTTGTTTTGGAATTAACCATAACACAATTGCAAACGAATCCCATGCCTTTCTATCTAAACCCTTGGCCTCAACTATTCCCATATTTGTTTCATCACTTTTCAAATCTCCACCAAAATTCCCAACATTTTTTGCACCTTCCTTTTACCATGTCCTAGTTCAAACCCATTTGATTTATAATCAAATGAGTTTGAATCTAAACTTGCAATCATGCCCACTTCTATTTTTCTAGGATCAAGCTCATTTTTGTGGGTCTGAGAAAATTAACTTCATGCCTAAACTCCACTCCAACCTCTCTCGGCATTTCTTCCAAGCTTCTATTTCTTTGAAATCGAGAGAGAGCCTAGCAGCCAGCAGGCCATTTAGGTCCATCTGCTAGGCCCATCAGCCCCTATCTAACCCTAGCTCGTCCCCCTGCTAGTTATCTCTCCTTCTTGTTCCCTCTGCCCGCCGCCACACACATATGCATGCATCGAGCCAAGGGAGAGGAGTTCCTCACGCCCGATCCATGGCCTCTCCTTTCCTCCCGCGCGCCACTGCCCGGCGGCCGGCCGCGCCTCCGGCCACCCATTCCTCTGTCGCCGTGCCATTGTTCTGGCCGGCGAGCCCATATCCTCCGTCCATCCCCATCATCCCGCTACCGCGCCGTCTTCTTCACCTCCTGTCCGCGTCCCTCTACTGCCTTGTCGCTGTCGAGCTACGCCGCAGCGCCGACCTCGCCCCGCCCTTGCTGCTGCCGTCGCTGGAATCACCAAGGCCACCGCAAGCCTTCCCGCCTGCCCTACTTCTCCTCGCGTGACCACGACCGTCCCTACGGCCAAGTTCGCCGGAGTGCCACCAGGCTGCTGTTTCCCTGCCTCGCCCTCGGCGCCTCGTCCCCGAGCTCCGAGTTTGCCGTCGCCTTGCTCCTCCCTCACCCGTCTATCAGGAACGCCATGGCCGCCGCCCCATGGAGTCCCACCGGCCTGGACCCGCCTGGGAACCAGATGAGCCCCATGCCTGCTTCCTGCCGCTGACCTCCACCATCGCTTCCTTGCTGCTGCCCACCCGAGGCCCTTGTGTTGCTTCGTTTCGGGTCATCAAGACCAACAAGTTCGCCTACACGGCCTCTACGTTGACCGACTGAGACGTCCCCGAATGCATCCAAATCATGTAGACCCAAGACCACTAAGTGTACCTCTACCGCCGCCGTGGGACTCGCCAAGTACCAGGATGATGACGACTCGTCAAGTTCGTCTACATGCGTGTACCACTACCGTCGCCAAGGACCCATGCAGCGCAAGCACCAAGTTCCACTACCGTCGCCCCCAAAGACATCGGATTCGTCAAGTTCCTCTTTAAAACGTGAACCACTACTTCCACGACGACGTGTGTACCACTACCGTCGACCTCGAAGACCCCGTGGACGTCAAGTTCCTTGACGTGGCCCCGAACATCTACGGAGTGTGTACAACTACAAAACGTGTACGACTACTTCCCCCATGTCCCGTGAACGACTACTTCCCTCGACGATTTTGAACCGCCCCGAAATGCACGCTTCGAAGGTATAACCGCCGAGAACGACCGCCGTGGACCGAATGCTTGTGGGTTGTATGAGATGCTCGAGTTTTGCATCGTGATCGAACTGTCTTTGCACGTTCCTCGTTTGCCATGCCACCGTCATGTGGGACACCCGGTATCCGGGATCACTCCCCATCTCTTGCATGTTGCCCACATCCGCACACTTGTTCTTTTGCACCGGTATCTCATTGATTTGTCGGATCATTGGAATTTTTCCGTGGCACCATTTCTGCTGTCGTTGCCGTGGCATCCCTTTCGTTCCGCCATGGTGACCAAATGCTTCATAACATGCTCATGTCAACGTTTTCATAAAATTGCATATAACTTTCATATGTCATCTGCATCATGATAACAACAATTAAAATGTTTAAAATTGTTGTTGCATTAAATTGCTAAATAACATGAGGATTTATCGGAATTGTTGTTCGATGTTTTCGGCCTCATTTAAACTTGCCTAAATAGTTAGTTTAAATATGCTTCACCTCTTGCCATGTTAACCAACATTTAACCGGACATGCATCATACTTGATTGTGCATTATGCCATGTTTATGCTTGTGCATTTACCATGTTGTTTGTTTCTTTCCGGTGTTGCTTCTTAGTTCCGGTAATGTTGCGATTGTGAGGATTCGTTCGACTATGTCCGTTCATCTTCTTCATGGACTCGTTCTTCTTCCTAGCGGGATTTCAGGCAAGATGACCGTCACCTTGGATCTCATTACTATCATTGCTATGCTAGTTGCTTCGTTCTATCGCTATGCTGCGTTACCTACCACTTGCTGCTCAAGCCTCCCAAATTGCATGATAGCCCCTAACTGTTGTCACCCTTCCTAGCAAACCGTTGTTTGGCTATGTTACTGCTTTTGCTCAGCCCCTCTTATAGCGTTGCTAGATGCAGGTGAAGATGAAGATTGCTCCATGTTGGTTCATGTTTATGTTGGGATATCACAATATCTCATATATTATTAATGCATCTATATACTTGGTAAAGGGTGGAAGGCTCGGCCTTATGCCTGGTGTTTTGTTCCACTCTTTCCTCCCTAGTTTCCGTCATACCGGTGTTATGTTCCCGGATTTTGCGTTCCTTACGCGGTCGGGTGATTTATGGGACCCCCTTGACAGTTTGCTTTGAATAAAACTCCTCCAGCAAGGCCCAACCTTGGTTTTACCATTTGCCTCACCTAGCCCTTTTTCCCTTGGGAGTCGCGCTCTCGAGGACCATCTTATTTTTACCCCCCCCCCCGGGCCAATGCTCGTCGTGAGTGTTGGTCCAACCTGTCAGCCGCCAGTGGCCACCAGGGGCAACTCTGGACTGGCCTACCAAAAGTTTGGACAATCCGGTGTGCCCTGAGAACGAGATATGTGCAGCTCCTATCAGGATTTTCGGCACATTCGGGCGGCTTTGCTGGTCTTGTTTTACCATTGTCGAAATGTCTTGTAAACTGGGATTCCGAGACTGATTGGGTCTTCCTGGGAGAAGGTATAACCTTCGTTGATCGCGAGAGCTTATCATGGGCTAAGTTGGGACACCCCTGCAGGGTATTATCTTTCGAAAGTCGTGCCCGCGGTTATGTGGCAGATGGGAATTTGTTAATGTCCGGTTGTAGATAACTTGACACCAGATCTGAATTAAAATGCATCAACCGCGTGTGTAGCCATGATGGTCTCTTCTCGGCGGAGTCCGGGAAGTGAACACGGTTTCTGTGTTATGGTTGACGTAAGTAGGAGTTCAGGATCACCTCTTGATCATTACTAGCTTCACGACCGTTCCTTTGTTTCTCTTCTTGCTCTTATTTGCGTATGTTAGCCACCATATCATGCTTAGTCGCTGCTGCAACCTCACCACTTTACCCCTTCCTTTCCCATTAAGCTTTGCTAGTCTTGATACCCATGGTAATGGTATTGCTGAGTCCTCGTGGCTCACAGATTACTACAACAACAGTTGCAGGTGCACGTTATACGATGATCATGACGAGAGAGTGATGTTTGCTTGTTTGGAGTTCTTCTTCTGCTTCCTCTTCGATCGGGGGATAGGTTCCAGGTCGGCAGCCTGGCCTAGCAGGGTGGATGTCGTTTGAGCTTCTGTTTGTGTTTCATCCGTAGTCGGATGTTGGTCTTATGTACGATGTGATGTTGTATTCATGTGGCATTGTATGCCTCTTGTATGTATCCCCATCTATTATGTAATGTTGATGTAATGATATCCACCTTGCAAAAGCGTTTCAATATGCGGGTCTATCCTTGGTGGGATCTTCGAGTTCCTTTTGGATAGGGTCGCATATTGGGCGTGACAAGTTGGTATCAGAGCCTTGACCGACTATAGGAGCCCCTTTGATTGTTGGTCGTTGTTGAGTCTAGAAGAAAAACTATTTTGAGTCTTAGGATTATATATATCGGAGAGTAGGATTCTTTTTACTCCTCAGTCCCTTTTTCGCTCTGGTGAGGCCTCCTGACGTAGATGTTTTGTCTTTCCTCTCCTCAAATTTCACAAAAAAAAATTTAGGATCACGCGGGTATCTTTGGATCGTTCCGATAGTCTTGTGACGAGAACATTGTTCTTGGTGCCTCCTGACATTTAGGGGTTGTGGCAGTGTCCCGGGGAGTTGAGCTCCGAGGTGTTGTCGTCACAATTTTATCGTTGCGGTTCTGGAATACCTGAGTTTTGCCGACATCGAAAATCTCTTTTATGCAGTTGTTGGTGAGATAACCTTGATGCCACCCAGTACTGGGGAGTTCGGGAGTATTGCCATAACTCGTATAACGGATGCTTTTTGAAGGTTGAGGTACATGATTTCTGGAGTTTTCTTGGTTATGTGTTGACGGATGGATACAGCTGGATCTAGGGATTGTTAGTTTGGGTGAGATATATTGCTTCCCCTGTACCCCCAACACCAGATTGCATAACCAGAAAGTTTTGGGAGTTTATAGGTGGGAATTCAAGTAGCTCCTAGAATACCTTTCTGACAGATGCATGATATGGGATTGGGTAAATCTCTATCATATGTTTGTTCCGGCTTATTCTGCAAGCCAAATTCTTTGTTTTGTTTTATTTGTGGTATTCGAGTTGCTTCGAAGTCAAGTGTTGATTCCATACCTTTCCTAAACGGTGTTCTCATATTTCTATGAGAGAGTTAATCCTTTTGATCATCGAGATTGTGATGTCAATTCTTTCCAACCGGTGTGCTTCTCTTCAAGTGGATCCGATCATTTCAACATTTGTGAGATCAATTCTAAGTTTTTGCAACGGTATCAGTTTCGTCCATCCCCAAGTTGCCTTTGTTTTCCCGCCCTCCCACCCTTTTTCTTTAAGAACTCAGATTTCTTAATCATGTATCCTTTTATTTGTGGGAAGTCTCTTCATTCTTTTCTTTCAATGTTCTTATCCGGTGATCCCTCATGAAGACGCTCAACAGTTTCAAGTTCATCATCCTTCATTGTTGTTTCTTCTCCGGTGGATCCAATTCAAGCTTTGGATATTCATCATATTCCTTTCCTCGTTTCTAATGCTTTCTCATGCCGATGCACCTCGTAATCATTCACCTCTCACTTTTCATTTGTTCTGGAGTGCTAAAGATATCGCACAAGACTTGTGTTTCCATTCTCAATCCGTTCAAGATATTTCGAGGTTGTTATCTCATTCAAGCCATTTAATTCAACCGGTGCAACCTCTCTTTAAAATTGTTCAACGGTGTTTTCTTTTGAGTGGGCCCTAACCCACAGGTCTTTTCCCAGGATCTTACCCGACTCTTCTAATTATCCCGAAGTTACTCTCAAATTCTTTTCAAAGTTTGACATAAGAATGAATTATCATCAGTCAAATGTATTTCTCCAAGATCTTTCAAATTCTTTTCCTCGTTGGCTCAATCTTTCTATTCTTCATTATTCCGGAGTGCCTCAATAGTTCATGGTGGTTCTCATCGTCATTCTCAACATTTGAAGACTAAAGAAGGATTTCTCCTAAATCTTGGTCCGTTCTCTTGAAGATTCATAGTTCTATCTTATGCCATCCTCTCATAATTGTTTTTGATTATGAGAATTCATTTCATAACCATCCGGAGCATTTCATGAGTTGTTTCCATTTCTTTCCTCCGAAGGCCATCATGTCATAATTCTTCATTCTCAGCATGTAGCTATCATTCTCCAAATCTTACCGGTGCATCATTCAAATATCCTCTAACCAGTTCATGATCTCTTCGTTCTCATGTATCTAAATTCTGGCAAGTATCTTTATTCGTTTTCTAATTCTTCCCGGTGAATTGCGCCTTTGCTACTTTCATTTTCAATTCTTATGGTGGTTCGTTCAATATTTCACTTCCTTCATTATCAAATCAAATATTCGTTGTTTCCAAATCCCACCGGTGGTTCCATCAATACCTTCTCAAGTTTACACTATATCCCTCTTAATCCTTTCTAAGAGAATAAGTAATATGCAAAATCCATTGCTTGTCATCAATTAAATTTGATGAAGGATAAGCATACAATAAATCTTATTCTTATTTCCTTGAGGTGACTAAATTCTTTTTATGGAGATTATTCATGATGAATAAATTCTTGATTACAAGTGATTCATCTTTCTTTCCGGAGTTGGTCATCATATCACATTCTCGGTTCGAGAGGCTTCATCTTTCTTTTCGGAGTTCCAAGCTCTCTCAATTATCTCGTCGCGAAGCTCCATCTAAATCGTCGCAAGGGTTCACCTTGTGTTTTCAACTTCTCTTTCTTTTTATCATCCTTTTTTTTACCAGAGTTCTTCATGGAGGCTCTACATGATAGTTCGTCAAGGATTTCCTTTCAATCTCGAATTGTTTTTCAAGATTTCTCTTGAAGTTATGACCCGCCAAGCTATTCTCAAAAATAAACATGGTGCTCAACACATGTTTTTTTCTTTCTGAGGAGTTCAAGTATTCTTCTTCTTGCATTTCGAAGTGCAATTCTTTCAACCTTATCTTTTGAGGTGGTGTTATATCATTCTTGACTATTCCCATTCATGTTTCATGATTCATATGTGTTCAAGAATGACATATTTAAATCCATCATTTTATCTTCGTTAAAAAAATCTTTTCAACCAATCTATCTCTTTGTTGGAGTTATCTTGTGTCATATTTCACCTAAAGCCTTCCCTAAGGAATGTTGCTATTGTGGTGCTTATCAATGATCCAAGGTATCTCTCTATCATCTTGGTGAAGAAGTTTTCATCTTCTTGTTGATCTCAATCCAATCAATGGTTTCCATTAGTGGCCGGTTGTCACCTCATAGTCTCGAGATGTTTTCCATAAGCCCACAACAAGCTTGTGCTTCTCGTTGTTGATTTTCCAATAACTCCGTTCGATTCTTCTTGCAAGGATGCCTTCCAAATTCAATTGTGGTAGAAGTTGTCATTTTCTTCTCCGTCCCTTTATCCCAATGGTATAGCTTTTATTCTTTCGTTCCGGAGGCATTGTGATGTTGTGCTCTTCACCCATCACCTTGTTTTGTCAAGATCGTGTTATTTTATTGCTTACCCATTTAACCGGAGTGTTGTGTCATCCCTTCAAGTTCTTTTCATCTTATCAAGTCTTGCATCTCTTTTCAACCGGAGTGTTGTCCGAATTTGAGCTTCCCTGTTCCTTAGTTATCTCGTTTCAACAAGAGTGGTTCCATTGTGCTCGTCATTCATAGCTTTGCAACTCCAAGGTTCACGTGATGTTCCTTGTTTCTCTTTTCTATCGGAGTGCTACCAATTTTGTTCAACTCCGTTGTTTTCTTTCTTTCAACTTTTCAAACTCTCAAGGTTCATGGTTTCACTCGTTTGTCGAAGAAGCAACTTAGTTTTACCTCTTATCTTCCTCTTTCTTTTCCCTCCAGTGCCATCCTAGATCTCGGGACGAGATCCTCTCGTAGTGGTGGAGTGTTGTAACGCCCCGGATGCAACTTTCCATATTCGTAACTCCAACTCTTGCCTTTTCCGGAGATGTGATATGTTATTCACTTCGTGGTTGGGTTTTGCCTGTTGTTTTGCATTTTGTTCATGTCATGCATCTCATCTCTTTGCAGCATTTGCATTGCATCATGTCATCATGCAACCCTTTTACAAACCCATCTAAATAAAATCATATGGATCTTCGGTCCATTTAAATCGAGGGAAATGCACATGGTGATTTCTCTTTATAACATATATCCTCCCAATATTATTAGGGAGCTATAAAAAATAATATTCCATTGTTTTGGAATTAACCATAACACAATTGCAAACGAATCCCATGCCTTTCTATCTAAACCCTTGGCCTCAACTATTCCCATATTTTTGTTTCATCACTTTTCAAATCTCCACCAAAATTCCCAACATTTTTTGCACCTTCCTTTTACCATGTCCTAGTTCAAACCCATTTGATTTATAATCAAATGAGTTTGAATTTAAACTTGCAATCATGCCCACTTCTATTTTTCTGGGATCAAGCTCATTTTTGTGGGTCTGAGAAAATTATATTCATGCCCAAACTCCACTCCAACCTCTCTCGGCATTTCTTCCAAGCTTCTATTTCTTTGAAATCGAGAGAGAGCCCAGCAGCCAGCAGGCCATTTAGGTCCATCGGCTAGGCCCATCAGCCCCTATCTAACCCTAGTTCGTCCCCCCTGCTAGTTATCTCTCCTTCGCGTTCCCTCTGCCCGGCGCCACACACATACGCACGCATCGAGCCAAGGGAGAGGAGCTCCTCACGCCCGATCCATGGCCTCTCCTTTCCTCCCGCGCGCCACTGTCGGGCGACCGGCCGCGCCTCCGGCCACCCATTCGTCTGTCGCCGTGCCGGTGTTCTGGCCGGCGAGCCCATCTCCTCCGTCCATCCCCATCACCCCGCTACCGCGCCGTCTTCTTCACCTCCTGTCCGCGTCCCTCTGCTGCCTTGTCGCCGTCGAGCTGTGCTGCGGCGCCGACCTCGCCCCGCCCTTGTTGCTGCCGTCGCTGGAATCACCAAGGCCACCGCAAGCCTTCCCGCCTGACCTACTTCTCCTCTTGTGACCGCGAACGTCCCTGCGGCCAAGTTCGCCGGAGTGCCACCAGGCCGCTGTTTCCCTGCCTCGCCCTCGGCGCCTCGTCCCCGAGCTCCGAGTTTGCCGCCGCCTTGCTCCTCCCTCACCCGTCTATCAGGAACGCCATGGCCGCCGCCCCAAGGAGTCCCACCGGCCTGGACCCGGCCAGGAACCAGATGAGCCCCATGCCTGCTTCCTGCCGCTGACCTCCACCATCGCTTTCTTGCTGCTGCCCACCCGAGGCCCTTGTGTTGCTTCGTTTCGGGTCATCAAGACCAACAAGTTCGCCTATACGGCCTCTACATTGACCGACTGAGACATCCCTGAATGCATCCAAATCATGTAGACCCAAGACCGCCAAGTGTAGCTCTACCGCCGCTGTGGGATTTGCCAAGTACCAGGATGACGATGACTCGTCAAGTTCGTCTACATGCGTGTACCACTACCGTCGCCGAGGACCCATGCAGTGCAAGCACCAATTTCCACTACCATCGCCCCTGGAGACATCGGATTTGTCAAGTTCCTCTTCAAAACGTGAACCACTACTTCCACGACGACGTGTGTACCGCTACCGTCGACCTCGAAGACCCCGTGGACGTCAAGTTCCTTGACGTGACCCCAAACACCTACGGAGTGTGTACAACTACGAAACGTGTACGACTACTTCCCCTACGTCCCGTGAATGACTACTTCCCTCGACGATTTTGAACCCCCCCGAAATGCACACTTCGAAGGTATAACCGCCGAGAACGACCGCCGTGGACCGAATGCTTGTGCGTTGTATGAGATGCTCGAGTTTTGCACCGTGATCGAATTGTCTTTGCACGTTCCTCGTTTGCCATGCCACCGTCTTGTGGGACACCCGGTATCCGGGATCACTCCCCATCTCTTGCATGTTGCGCACATCCGCACACTTGCTCTTTTGCACCGGTATCTCATTGAGTTGTCGGATCATCGGAATGTTGCCGTGGCACCATTTCTGCTGTCGTTGCCGTGGCATCCCTTTCGTTCCGCCATGGTGACCAAATGCTTCATAACATGCTCATGTCAACGTTTTCATAAATTTGCATATAACTTGCTGATGTCATCCACATCATGATAACAACAATTAAAATGTTTAAAATTGTTGTTGCATTAAATTTCTAAATAACATGAGGATTTATCAGAATTGTTGTTCGATGTTTCCGGCCTCATTTAAACTTGCCTAAATAGTTAGTTTAGTTATGCTTCACCTCTTGCCATGTTAACCAACATTTAACCAGACATGCATCATACTTGATTGTGCATTATGCCATGTTTATGCTTGTGCATTTACCATGTTGTTTGTTTCTTTGCGGTGTTGCTTCTGAGTTCCGGTAATGTTGCGATTGTGAGGATTCGTTCGACTACGTCCGTTCATCTTCTTCATGGACTCGTTCTTCTTCCTAGCGGGATTTCAGGCAAGATGACCGTCACCTTGGATCTCATTACTATCATTGCTATGCTAGTTGCTTCGTTCTATCGCTATGCTGCGTTACCTACCACTTGCTGCTCAAGCCTCCCAAATTGCATGATAGCCCCTAACCGTTGTCACCCTTCCTAGCAAACCGTTGTTTGGCTATGTTACCACTCTTGCTCGGCCTTATGCCTGGTATTTTGTTCCACTCCCGCCCTAGTTTCCGTCATACCGGTGTTATGTTCCCGGATTTTGCGTTCCTTACGCGGTCGGGTGATTTATGGGACCCCCTTGACAGTTCTCTTTGAATAAAACTCCTCCAGCAAGGCCCAACCTTGGTTTTACCATTTGCCTCACCTAGCCCTTTTTCCATTGGGAGTCGCGCTCTCGAGAGTCATCTTATTTTTACCCCCCCCCCGGGCCAGTGCTCCTCGTAAGTGTTGGTCCAACCTGTCAGCCGCCGGTGGCCACCAGGGGCAACTCTGACTGCCCTACCGGAAGTTTGGACAATCCGGTGTGCCCTGAGAACGAGATATGTGCAGCTCCTCTCAGGATTTGTCGGCACATTCGGGCGGCTTTGCTGGTCTTGTGTTACCATTGTCGAATGTCTTGTAAACCGGGATTCCGAGACTGATCGGGTCTTCCTGGGAGAAGGTATAACCTTCGTTGATCGCGAGAGCTTATCATGGGCTAAGTTGGGACACCCCTGCAGGGTATTATCTTTCGAAAGCCGTGCCTGCGGTTATGTGGCAGATGGGAATTTGTTAATGTCCGGTTGTAGATAACTTGACACCAGATCCGAATTAAAATGCATCAACCGCGTGTGTAGCCGTGATGGTCTCTTCTCGGCGGAGTCCGGGAAGTGAACACGGTTTCTGTGTTATGGTTGACATAAGTAGGAGTTCAGGATCACCTCTTGATCATTACTAGCTTCACGACCGTTCCTTTGTTTCTCTTCTCGCTCTTATTTGCGTATGTTAGCCACCATATCATGCTTAGTCGCTGCTGCAACCTCACCACTTTACCCCTTCCTTTCCCATTAAGCTTTGCTAGTCTTGATACCCATGGTAATGGGATTGCTGAGTCCTCGTGGCTCATAGATT
This sequence comes from Triticum dicoccoides, assembly GCF_002162155.2. Classification (NCBI taxonomy): domain Eukaryota; kingdom Viridiplantae; phylum Streptophyta; class Magnoliopsida; order Poales; family Poaceae; genus Triticum; species Triticum dicoccoides. Next base: position 533,023,818 of record NC_041383.1, on the reverse strand, counting down.
ACTACAACGACAGTTGCAGGTGCAGGTTATACAATGATCATGACGCGAGAGCGATGTTTGCTTGTTTGGAGTTCTTCTTCTGCTTCCTCTTCGATCAGGGGATAGGTTCCAGGTCGGCAGCCTGGGCTAGCAGGGTGGATGTCGTTTGAGCTTCTATTTGTGTTTCATCCGTAGTCGGATGTTGGTCTTATGTATGATGTGATGTTGTATTCGTGTGGCATTGTATGCCTCTTGTATGTATCCCCATCTATTATGTAATGTTGATGTAATGATATCCACCTTACAAAAGCGTTTCAATATGCGGGTCGATCCTTGGTAGGACCTTCGAGTTCCTTTTGGATAGGGTCGCATATTGGGCGTGACACATCATTAGCTTCCTCACTAATTGGTGTAGGAATCACTGAAACTGATTTCAGTGATGAACTATTTTCCAATTCGGGAGAAGGTACAGTTACCTCATCAAGTTCTACTTTCCTCGCACTCACTTCTTTTGAGAGAAACTCCTTCTCTAGAAAGGATCAATTTTTAGCAACGAATATCTTGCCATCGGATCTATGATAGAAGGTGTACCCAACAGTTTCCTTTGGGTATTCCATGAAGATGCACTTCTCCAATTTGGGTTTGAGCTTACCAGAATGAAACTTTTTCACATAAGCATCGCATCCCCAAACTTTAACAAACGACAACTTGGGTTTCTTGCTAAACCACAGTTCATATGGTGTCGTCTCAACGGATTTAGATGGTGCCCTTTTAACGTGAATGCAGTTGTCTCTAATGCATAACCCCAAAACAATAGTTGTAAATTAGTAAGAGACATCATAGATCGCACCATATCCAATAAAGTGCGGTTACGACGTTCGGACACACCATAACATTGTGGTGTTCCAGGTGGCGTGAGCTGTGAAACTATTCCACATTGTTTTAATTGAAGACCAAACTCGTAACTCAAATATTCGTCTCCGCGATCAGATTGCAGAAACTTTATTTTCTTGTTACGATGATTTTTCCACTTCACTCTGAAATTCTTTGAACCTTTCAACTATTTCAGACTTATGTTTCATCAAGTAGATACACCCATATCTGCTCAAATCATCTTATGAAGGTCAGAAAATAATGATACTTGCCACGAGCATCAACACTCATTGGATCGCATACATCGGTATGTATTATTTCCAATAAGTCGGTAGCTTGTTCCATTGTTCCGGAGAATGGAGTTTTAGTCATCTTGCCCAAAAGGCACGGTTCGCAAGCATCAAATGATTCATAACCAAGTGATTCCGAAAATCCATCTTTATGGAGTTTCTTCATGCGCTTTACACCGATATGACCCAAACGGCAGTGCCACAAATAAGTTGCACTATCATTATTAACTTTGCATATTTTGGCATCAATATTATGAATATGTGTATCACTACGATCGAGATCCAACAAACTATTTTCATTGGGTGTATAACCATCAAATGCCTTATTCATGTAAATAGAATAACAATTATTCTTTAACTTCAAATGAATAACTGTATCGCAATAAACATGATCAAATCATATTCATGCTCAACGCAAACGCTAAATAACATTTATTTAGGTTTAACACTAATCTCGAAAATATAGGGAGTGTGTGATGATGATCATATCAATATTGGAACTATTTCCAACACTCATCGTCACTTCCCCTCAACTAGTCTCTGTTTATTATGTAACTCCTGTTTCGAGTTACTAATCTTAGCAACCAAACAAGTATCAAATACTCAGGGGCTACTATAAACACTAGTAAGGCACACATCAAACACCTGTATATCAAATATACCCTTGTTCACTTTGCCATCCTTCTTATCCACCAAATATTTAGGGCATTTCCGCTTCCAGTGACCATTTCCTTTGCAGTGTAAGCACTAAGTTTCAGGCTTTGGTCTACCTTTGGTCTTTTTCACGGGAGTGAAAACTTGTTTGCCGTTCTACTTGAAGTTTCCCTTTCTTTCCCTTTGCCATTTTCTTGAAACTAGTGGTCTTGTCAATCATCAACACTTGATGCTCTTTCTTGATTTCTACCTTCGTCGATTTCAACATCACGAAGAGCTCGGGAATTGTTTTCGTCATCCCTTGCATACTATAGTTCATCACGAAGTTCTAGTAACTTAGTGATGGTGACTAGAGAATTCTGTCAATTACTATCTTATCTGGAAGATTAACTCCCACTTGATTCAAGCGATTGAAGTACCCAGACTATCTGAGCACATGCTCACTAGTTGAGCAATTCTCCTCCATCTTTTAGCTATAGAACTTGTTGGAGACTTCATATCTCTCAACTCGGGTATTTGCTTGAAATATTAACTTCAATTCCTGGAACATCTCATATGGTCCATGACATTCAAAACATCTTTGAAGTCCCGATTCTAAGCAGTTAAGCATGGTGCACTAAACTATCAAATAGTCATCATATTGAGCTAGCCAAACGTTCATAACGTCTGCATCTGCTCCTGCAATAGGTTTGTCACATAGCGGTGCATCAAGGACATAATTCTTCTGTGCAGCAATGAGGATAAACCTCAGGTCACGGATCCAATCCGCATCATTGCTACTAACATCTTTCAACACAGTTTTCTCTAAGAACATATCAAAATAAACATATGAAAGCAACAACACGAGATATTGATCTATAACATGATTTGCAAAATACTACCAGGACTAAGTTCATGATAAATTTTAGTTCAATTAATCATATTACTTAAGAACTCCCACTTAGACAAACATCTCTCTAGTCATCTAAGTGATCACGTGATCCAAATCAACTAAACCATGTCCGATCATCACGTGAGATGGAGTAGTTTTCAATGGTGAACATCACTATGTTGATCATATCTACTATATGATTCATGATCGACCTTTCGGTCTCCCTGTTCCGAGGCTAAATCTGTATGTGCTAGGCTCGTCAAGTTTAACCTGAGTATTCTGCGTGTGCAACTATTTTGCACCCGTTGTATTTGAACGTAGAGCCTATCACACCCGATCATCACGTGATGTCTCAGCACGAAGAACTTTCGCAGCGGTGCATACTCAGGGAGAACACTTCTTGATAATTAGTGAGAGATCATCTTAAAATGCTACCGTCAAACAAAACAGAATAAGATGTATAACAGATAAACATCATATGTAATAAAAATATGTGACATGATATGGCCATGATCATCTTGGCCTTTGATCTCCATCTCCAAAGTTGTCACGCCCAATATGCGACCCTATCCAAAAAGGAACTCGAAGGTCCCACCAAGGATAAACCCGCATATTGGAACGCTTTTGCAAGGTGGATATCATTACATCAACATTACATAATAGATGTGGATACATACAAGAGGCATACAATGCCACACAAATACAACATCACAATACATCAGAGCACCATCCAACTATGGATGAAACACAAACAGAAACTCAAACGACATCCACCCTGCTAGCCCAGGTTGCCGACCTGGAACCTATCCCCTGATCGAAGAAGCAAAAGAAGAACTCAATGCAAGCAAGCATCGCTCTCGCGTCAAGATCATCGGATAAACCTGTACCTGCAACTGCTGTTGTAGTAATCTGTGAGCCACGAGGACTCAGCAATCCCATTACCATGGGTATCAAGACTAGCAAAGCTTAATAGGAAAGGAGGGGGGTAAAGTGGTGAGGCTGCAGCAGCGACTAAGCATATATGGTGGCTAACATACGCAAATAAGAGCGAGAAGAGAACAAGCAGAAACGGTCGTCAACTAGTAATGATCAAGAAGTGATCCTGAACACCTACTTACGTCAAACATAACCCAGAAACCGTGTTCACTTCCCGAACTCCAACGAGAAGAGACCATCACGGCTACAAAGCGGTTGATGCGTTTTAATTCGGATCTGGTGTCAAGTTATCTACAACCGGACATTAACAAATTCCCATCTGCCAATAACCGTAGGCACGGCTTTCGAAAGATTATACCCTGCAGGGGTGTCCCAACTTAGCCCATTATAAGCTCTCGCGATCAACGAAGGAATAGACCTTCTCCCAGGAAGACCCGATCAGACTCGGAATCCCGGTTTACAAGACATTTCGACAATGGTAAAACAAGACCAGCAAGACCGCCCGATGCGCCGACAATCCCGATAGGAGCTGCACATATCTCGTTCTCAGGGCAACACCGGATAAGCTAAGCGTACAGGTACCGACGTAACCCAAGTTGCCAAGGGATGGTCCCGCACGGTGCTCTAGTTTGGACCAACGCTTAGACAAGCACTGGCCCGTGGGGGCTATAATAAAGATGACCCTTGGGTTAATTACTCCCAAGGGAAATGTAGGTGGTGGTGAGGCAAATGGTAAAAGTCAATGTTGGGCCTTGCTGGAGGAGTTTTATTCAAAGCGAACTGTCAAGGGGGTCCCATAAATCACCCGACCGCGTAAGAAACGCAAAATCCGGGAACATAACACTGGTATGATGGAAACTAGGGCAGCAAGAGTGGAACAAAACACCAGGCAAAAGGCCGAGCGTTCCACCCTTTACCAAATATATAGATGCATTAATAATATAAGAGATATTGTGATATCCCAACCAAAATCTTGTCCACCATGGAGAAATCTTCAACTTCACCTGCAACTAACAACACTATAAGAGGGGCTGAGCAAAGCGGTAACATAGCCAAACAGTGGTTTGCATAGGAAGGTGTCAAAGGTTAGAGGTTCATGGCAATATGGGATGGCTTGATGTACAAGTGATAGGTAGCGCAGCATAGCAATAGAACGAAGCAACTAGCACAGCAATGATAGGAGTGAGATCCAGGGTAGCGGTCATCTTGCCTGAAATCCCGCAAGGAAGAAGAACGAGTCCATGAAGAAGACGAACGGATGAAGCCGAACCAACCATAGACGAACGAATCCTCACGATCGCAACGAAACGGGAACTAACAAGAAGAAGCACACAACATGGTAAACACACCACACATGAACAAGGCATGATGCACCACAAGCATGATGCATGACAATTCTAGATGAGGCTACTCATGGCAAGAGATGATGCAAATAAGAGCAACGCATCAAGGCGAGTTTAAAGGAGGCCGGGAACAACGTATAACAATTCCGGTAAGTCCTCATATGCAAATTTCGAAATTGGTCCAGATCTGAATAAACCTTATGTTCAAGTTGTTAAACAGCAAGTTAAGATGCACCAAGATGATCTACACGAGATTCTAGTCAAGTTACATATAAAGTTCATTAGATTTGGAGCTACGGCCTAGAAGATATGAGCAAAACAAGTTAAACATGGCATTGATGCAAAATGCACCCAAACATCAAGCCAACACCTCAAAGCAAGGATGCAACATGATAATATGAAGCTACATGCAATTCTAGGCAAGTTTCATATAGAGCACACTCAAAACGGAGCAACGGTTCCAACACACACACACTATACAAGTCATAGCAACAATCTGTCCGAAACAGCAAGTTAGGCATATTGCAAGCATCAAAACAACAAGCTACAGCACCCCAACATAAGAACAAAAGGCATGGGCATGAAGTACAGGTAAAGCATAACAAAACATGAACACTGAGCTATCTCCAGAAATCACTAGAACATGCTCAAACACACATGGAAAGATTGCAAATAATAACAGTTCAGTCTTTAGCAGAAATAACATCAGGTTGCAATGTTTAGAGCTATCAAGCAACATGTTACAGGAACTTATCATGGCAAACAAAGGCATGGCATGAATCTATTAATTGCTAGAACAAAAGTCCCTTACTGACCATAAGCCAAAAGGGCACAGAAAATATGATGGCACCCATGTAAACATGGCAAGTTATATTACAGATTCAAACATGGCAGGAACAACAATAAGTAGGCATGTTAGTGAGCTTGTGCCACTCACTACAGAGCAATACATGGCATGGAAAGGCACCCAACAGTAAGAATACATGTTTATTAAGCTAAGCATGGCAAGAGCAAGTTCATAGGATGCATGGATAACTAGCAAAACACATGGGAACAAGTGAACTTAATGTTAACAGGCTGACAGCAACATTATGAAGCCACTTTGGAGCAAGATATGAACAAGCTACAGCAGGCTATAAATGCAACCAGGGGCATGAATGGATAGAGCATAACATGTAGAACAAAACACTCTTAGTGAACATCTCCAGATTATGCATAGAATGATTAGTAGAAGCAGGTTTACATAGCATCACGAAATAATAGATTCAGCCTAGCAAAACAGCAACAACGAGTACACTACTTAACAAGCTCGAATCACTCACCACAAGTCATTGCATGACAAGATAAGCATAGCATCAGCAACAAGACATGTTTATGTAACCAACCAAGGCAAGAACAAGGTCATAGCATGCAAGGATCAACTATAGCAACCTTGGGTAAATTGAATAACAAGTAAACAATCTGCCAGGAAATATTTTGAAGCAAAAGTAGAGCACTCAAATGACATGCTAGACTACTCCATAATTGCAAACAAGGGCAGGAATGGATAGAGCATATCCATATGTTCAAAACACCCTTACTGAAGTATCTCAAAATAAGCATGGATCTCTCTGTAGCATCAAGTTTACATGGCATAAAAATAACAGCAGAACATGGACTGAAATCAGCAACCTCACGAGGCCTAGTTTACATGCTTGTGCTAGTCACCACATTGATCACAAAAATACATGGATAGCACCACTAGAAAGATGGCATGGCATAGATCAAAACACATGTAGACATCAACCTCATAGGATGCACACATCAATCATGGCAAAAATGACAAATGAGCAAGTTATAACAGTTTCAGCAGATTAACAGCAACATGCACTCTTACAATGATGATTCAGGCATCTAGATGACCTCAAATGAAAATGATGCGATGTAATTAAATGATGTACTCGTTGATACGAACAATTTGACATATTACACGCATGAAACGGAGGTACGGATGCAGAGATACGACATGATGAACATGGCATGAAAATTACTACAGATTCGGGGACAGTGAAAATGGAGGGGGAAAGTCAACCTTCCAGATCCAGATCGGCACGGAACCCGAGGTTCGCCGGAGCTGAGCGGCGCCGGCGGAGGAGGGGCTTCGGGAGGCGAGGCCATGGCGAGGCACGGCGGCGGGGAGGCCGGATCCGGCCGGAGGGAGGCCGAGGTGGCGCGGGGCCGGCCGGTGGAGAGGCGAGACGACGGGCGGCGGCGGCTGGCGAGGCGCGCCGGCCGGAGGAGCTGCTCCGGCGA
>NC_041383.1:533009313-533016137 GCF_002162155.2 Triticum dicoccoides | reverse complement strand
GCGGGAGGCCACGCGGCGGCCTCCGATTGGACGAGGGGCGCGGGGCGGACGTGTCCGGCCGTCGGCGGACGCGTCCGGCGGCGGAGAGGGAAAAAGCTAGGGTTAGGGGTGATTTGACCGCGAATTTCGGGGGAGGGGCTAGTTTTATAGGTAGAGGGAGCTAGGAGAGTCCAAATGAGGAGCGATTTTCGGCCACGCGATCGTGATCGAACGACCGAGAGCATGGAGGGGAGTTAGACGGGTTTTGGGCCAGTTTGGAAGGGGTGTTGGGCTGCAACAAAAGAGGCCTTTGCGGTTACCCGGTTAACCGTTGGAGTATCGAACGAGCTCCAAATGACCCGAAACTTGACAGGCGGTCTACCGATGCTAGACCAAGGCCGCTTGGCAAACCTCGGGCCATTCCGAGAATGTTTAACACCCGCACAAGAGAAGAGGCAAATAGGGAAACGCCGGAGGACATAGGAGTGCCGGATTACAAAACGGACAACGGGAAAGATGCTCGGCTGCATGAGACGAACACATATGCAAAATGAAATGCACATGATGACATGATAATATGCTACACGCAAGCACATGACATGGCAACAATGGAGAATAACTGGCGGACACCTGGCGCATCGGAACCGGGGCGTTACAACACTCCTCCACTAACAAGAGATCTCGTCCCGAGATCTTAGGACCGAGACGGAAGGGAAAAGGGGTGAGGTGAAACAAGAAACTCAAGAGAAGAAGCAAAGAATCGAGAGCACTCGAGAAGAAGAGAGGAACAACGAGAATGAAGAGAATCAAAAGCTCACGGAATCAGATAGACTAAGAAACAACTCGTTCTAACCAGAGTGGTTAGAATGAGAAAAGAAACGAATAAGACTGAAACGATTTAGGAAGCATTTCGGCTGAACATGGAAAGAATAGAACATGAACTAGAGAGGATGGAATGATACTTGATGAGCTCTTGAAGAATGAATTAAATCGTGAAGAACCACCATGAAGAACTCCGGTGAAAAAAAGATGATGAGATAAAATTGAAGGATGAAAGAATAAGATGAGACTTGCAATGATTTAGATGGAGGTTCCGACGAAATGACTGAGGAAATATGAACTACGGAAAAGAAAAGATGAAAACACTTGGAACTAGAATTTATTCCTCAAGAACAAACTCTGAAGGAAGGGATTAATCACTTTGATGAAATAAGAATAAGATTTATTGTATGCTTATCCTCCATCAAATTAAATTGATGACAAGCAATGGATTATGCATACTACTTATTCTTCTTCAAAAGGATTGAGAGGAAACATATCTCCAAACTTGAGAAAGTCTTCATGAACCACCGGTAGGATTGGAAAGAATGAATGAATAAAAATGATAATCAAGGAAAATAATCTTGAACAAACCACCGTAAGAATTCGAAAATGACTGATGAAAGAGAATGAATCACCGGGAAGAATTATAAGAACCAATAAGCTAGAGGGGATTTAGATGCAAAAGAACGAAGAGATCATGAGCTGATTAACGAACACTTGAAAGAAGCACCAGGATAAATAGAGAACGATAACTGGAATGATGGCCTCCGATGAAAAAAAACGGGAAAACAACTTCTGAAATACTCCGGATGGATAAGAAAAGAATATCCGACAAATGGAATAATTCTAGAGGATGATATGAAAAACTCTTCTTCGATGTTCAAATGACAACGAGAAACACCAACAAAATTACTGAGGTACACCGGGAGAATGAAAAACCGAAAAGGTTGAGCCAACAATGAAAAGAATTTGAAATTGATCTTGGAGAAGGCATGTGACTGATGGAATCCATTCTTATGTCACACTTGAAAAGAATTAGTGATGGCTCCGGAATAATTAGAAGAGTCAGGTAAGATCCTGGGAAAAGACCTGTGGGTTAGGGCCCACTGAAGAGATAACACCATTGAAAAGGATTGTTGAACAGATAGATGAAGCACCGGAGCAATTGAAATATTTGAATGAGGTGACAACCTCGAATTAACTCGGACACAAACAAATCTCCTGAGATGTCTTGAACATTCCGGAAGGCTAAACTCGCGAGAGGAGAATGAGCAAGGAAAATACTTGAGCTGAGGAAAAGAACATGATCAACCCGAAAAACTTGAATTGAGTCCACCGGAAAAAGAAAGGGATGGAGAATGACGAACGAGAAGAGAATTCACCGGTTGAAATAATTTACGAAAGACTGAAGAGGCTCCGTACGAATGAAAATTGATGCCCGAAAAAGACTCAGGCTCCGTGAAGAAGAGGGTGGGAGGGCGGGAAAACAAAGGCAACTTGGAAGGGGAACCGATGAATATCATGAAGAGAAAACACCGATTGAAATCCTTGAGGAGAGGGAGCAAAAACTTCACACGAGTAGGATGGATACTCGATTACGGACTCCGGTTCCGAGAAGAAGAAGGGTAGGGTGGGTGGGAAAAGAAAACAACTGAGGATTGAACTCAAAGATGAAGAGGCTCGAGTCGACTTGACGAGAAATGCACCGGATGAAAAGAGATGAGAACCAACGATCGGAAAACCAACTTCGTGATCCTAAAGAAAATTTGAAGGGGAAAAGGTGTAATTCAAAACACCTACGTCAGGATTCCTTACCAGAGCGACGAAGGGGCAGAGGAGTAAAAAGAATTCCTACTCTCCGATATAACTAGACTCCAAAAACAATTTTCTTCTAGACTCAACAACGGCCAAACTACACGATCAATCAAGGGGGCTCCTAAGGTCGGTCGAGGCTCTGATACCAACTTGTCACGCCCAATATGCGACCCTATCCAAAAAGGAACTCGAAGGTCCCACCAAGGATAGACCCGCATATTGGAACGCTTTTGCAAGGTGGATATCATTACATCAACATTACATAATAGATGTGGATACATACAAGAGGCATACAATGCCACACAAATACAACATCACAATACATCAGAGCACCATCCAACTACGGATGAAACACAAACAGAAACTCAAATGGCATCCACCCTGCTAGCACAGGCTGCCGACCTGGAACCTATCCCCTGATCGAAGAAGCAGAAGAAGAACTCAATGCAAGCAAGCATCGCTCTCGCATCAAGATCGGATAAACCTGTACCTGCAACTGTTGTTGTAGTAATCTGTGAGCCACGAGGACTCAGCAATCCCATTACCATGGGTATCAAGACTAGCAAAGCTTAATAGGAAAGGAGGGGGGGTAAAGTGGTGAGGCTGCAGCAGCGACTAAGCATATATGGTGGCTAACATACGTAAATAAGAGCGAGAAGAGAACAAGCGGAAACGGTCGTCAACTAGTAATGATCAAGAAGTGATCCTGAACACCTACTTACGTCAAACATAACCCAGAAACCGTGTCCACTTCCCGAACTCCGCCGAGAAGAGACCATCACGGCTACACACGCGGTTGATGCGTTTTAATTCGGATCTGGTGTCAAGTTATCTACAACCGGACATTAACAAATTCCCATCTGCCAATAACCGCAGGCACGGCTTTCGAAAGATTATACCCTGCAGGGGTGTCCCAACTTAGCCCATGATAAGCTCTCGCGATCGACGAAGGAATAGACCTTCTCCTAGGAAGACCCGATCAGACTCGGAATCCTGGTTTATAAGACGTTTCGACAATGGTAAAACAAGACCAGCAAGACCGCCCGATGCGCCGACAATCCCGATAGGAGCAACACATATCTCGTTCTCAGGGCAACACCAGATAAGCTAAGCGTACAGGTACCGACGTAACCCAAGTTGCCAAGGGATGGTCCCGCGTGGTGCTCTAGTTTGGACCAACGCTTAGACAAGCACTGGCCCGTGGGGGCTATAATAAAGATGACCCTTGGGTTAATTACTCCCAAGGGAAATGTAGGTGGTGGTGAGGCAAATGGTAAAAGTCAATGTTGGGCCTTGCTGGAGGAGTTTTATTCAAAGCGAACTGTCAAGGGGGTCCCATAAATCACCCGACCGCGTAAGGAACGCAAAATCCGGGAACATAACACCGGTATGATGGAAACTAGGGCGGCAAGAGTGGAACAAAACACCAGGCAAAAGGCCGAGCCTTCCACCCTTTACCAAATATATAGATGCATTAATAATATAAGAGATATTGTGATATCCCAACCAAAATCCTGTCCACCATGGAGAAATCTTCAACTTCACCTGCAACTAATAACGCTATAAGAGGGGCTGAGCAAAGCGGTAACATAGCCAAACAGTGGTTTGCATAGGAAGGTGTCAAAGGTTAGAGGTTCATGGCAATATGGGATGGCTTGATGTACAAGCGATAGGTAGCGCAGCATAGCAATAGAACGAAGCAACTAGCATAGCAATGATGGTAGTGAGATCCAGGGTAGCGGTCATCTTGCCTGAAATCCCGCAAGGAAGAAGAACGAGTCCATGAAGAAGACGAACGGATGAAGCTGAACCAACCGTAGATGAACGAATCCTCACGATCGCAACGAAACGGGAACTAACAAGAAGAAGCACACAACATGGTAAACACACCACACATGAACAAGGCCTGATTTACCACATGCATGATGCATGACAATTCTAGATGAGGCTACTCATGGCAAGAGATGATGCAAACAAGAGCAACACATCAAGGCGAGTTTAAAGGAGGTCGGGAACAACCTATAACAATTCCGTAAGTCCTCATATGCAAATTGCGGAATTGGTCCAGATCTGAATAAACCTTATGTTCAAGTTGTTAAACAGCAAGTTAAGATGCACCAAGATGATCTACACGAGATTCTAGTCAAGTTACATATAAAGTTCATTAGATTTGGAGCTACGACCTAGAAGATATGAGCAAAAGAAGTTAAACATGGCATTGATGCAAAATGCACCCAAACATCAAGCCAACACCTCAAAGCAAGGATGCAACATGATAATATGAAGCTACATGCAATTCTACGCAAGTTTCATATAGAGCACACTCAAAACGGAGAAAACGGTTCCAACACACACACACACTATACAAGTCATAGCAACAATCTGTCCGAAACAGCAAGTTAGGCATATTGCAAGCATCAAAACAACAAGCTACAGCACCCCAACATAAGAACAAAAGGCATGGGCATGAAGTACAGGTAAAGCATAACAAAACATGAACACTGAGCTATCTCCAGAAATCACTAGAACATGCTCAAACACACATGGAAAGATTGCAAATAATAACAGTTCAGTCTTTAGCAGAAATAACATCAGGTTGCAATGTTTAGAACTATCAAGCAACATGTTACAGGAACTTATCATGGAAAACAAAGGCATGGCATGAATCTACTAATTTCTAGAACAAAAGTCCCTTACTGACCATAAGCCAAAAGGGCACAGAAAATATGATGGCACCCATGTAAACATGGCAAGTTATATTACAGATTCAAACATGGCAGGAACAACAATAAGTAGGCATGTTAGTGAGCTTGTGCCACTCACTACAGAGCAATACATGGCATGGAAAGGCACCCAACAGTAAGAATACATGTTTATTAAGCTAAGCATGGCAAGATCAAGTTCATAGGATGCATGGATAACTAGCAGAACACATGGGAACAAGTGAACTTAATGTTAACAGGCTGATAGCAACATTATGAAGCAACTTTGGAGCAAGATATGAACAAGCTACAGCAGGCTATAAATGCAACCAGGGGCATGAATGGATAGAGCATAACATTTAGAACAAAACACTCTTAGTGAATATCTCCAGATTATGCATAGAATGATTAGTAGAAGCAGGTTTACATAGCATCACGAAACAACAGATTCAGCCTAGCAAAACAGCAACAACGAGTACACTACTTAACAAGTTCGAATAACTCACCACAAGTCATTGCATGATAAGATAAGCATAGCATCAGCAACAAGACATGTTTATGTAACCAACCAAGGCAAGAACAAGGTCATAGCATGCAAGGATCAACTATAGCAACCTTGGCTAAATTGAATAACAAGTAAACAATCTGCCAGGAAATATTTTGAAGCAAAAGTAGAGCACTCAAATGACATGCTAGACTACTCCATAATTGTAAACAATGGCAGGAATGGATAGAGCATATCCATATGTTCAAAACACCCTTACTGAAGTATCTCAAAATAAGCATGGATCTCTCTGTAGCATTAAGTTTACATGGCATAAAAATAACAGCAGAACATGGACTGAAATCAGCAACCTCACGAGGCCTAGTTTACATGCTTGTGCTAGTCACCACATTGATCAAAAAAATACATGGATAGCACCACTGGAAAGATGGCATGGCATAGATCAAAACACATGTAGACATCAACCTCATAGGATGCACGCATCGATCATGGCAAAAATGACAAATGAGCAAGTTATAATAGTTTTAGCAGATTAACAGCAACATGCACTCTTACAACGATGATTCAGGCATCAAGATGACCTCAAATGAAAATGATGCAATGGGATGAAATGATGTACTCATCGAGACGAACAATTTGACATATTACACGCAGGAAACAGAGCTACAGATGCGGAGATACGACATGATGAACATGGCATAAAAATTACTGCAGATTCGGGGACTTAGTGAAAACGGAGGGGGGAAAGTCAACCTTCCAGATCCAGATCGGCACGGAACCCGAGGTTCGCCGGAGCTGAGCGGCGCCGGCGGAGGAGGGGCTTTGGGAGGCGAGGCCATGGTGAGGCACGGCGGCGGGGAGGCCGGATTCGGCCGGAGGGAGGCCGAGGTGGCGCGGGGCCGGCCGGTGGAGAGGCGAGACGACGGGCGGCGGCGGCTGGCGAGTTGCGCCGGCCGGAGGAGCTACTCCGGCAACGGGCGGAGACGGCGGCCGGGCGGAGG
>NC_041383.1:532960783-533008576 GCF_002162155.2 Triticum dicoccoides | reverse complement strand
CCGCGGCGGCGGGGGCAGCACGGGAGGCCACGCGGCGGCCTCCGATTGGACGAGGGGCGCGGGGCGGACGTGTCCGGCCATCGGCGGACGCGTCCGGCGGCGGAGAGGGAAAAAGCTAGGGTTAGGGGTGATTTGACCGCGAATTTCGGGGGAGGGGCTAGTTTTATAGGTAGAGGGAGCTAGGAGAGTCCAAATGAGGAGCGATTTTCGGCCACGCGATCGTGATCGAACGACCGAGAGCATGGATGGGAGTTAGATGGGTTTTGGGCCAGTTTGGAAGGGGTGTTGGGCTGCAACAAAAGAGGCCTTTGCGGTTACCCGGTTAACCGTTGGAGTATCAAACGAGCTCCAAATGACCCGAAACTTGACAGGCGGTCTACCGGTGCTAGACCAAGGCCGCTTGGCAAACCTCGGGCAATTCCAAGAACTTTTAACACCCGCACAAGAGAAGAGGCAAAAAGGGAAAGGCCGGAGGACATAGGAGTGCCGGATTACAAAACGGACAACGGGAAAGATGCTCGGCTGCATGAGACGAACACGTATGCAAAATGAAATGCACACGATGACCTGATAATATGCAACACGCAAGCACATGACATGGCAACGACGGTGAATAACTGGCGGACACCTGGCGCATCGGAACCGGGGCGTTACAAAAGTACTGCCATGATCTCTATCATCACCGGCACGACACCATGATCTTCATCATCTTGATCTATATCAATGTGTCGTCACATGGTCGTCTCGCCAACTATTTCTCTTGCAACTATTGCTATCGCATAGCGATAAAGTAAAGCAATTATTTGGCACTTGCATCTTATGCAACAAAGAGACAACCATAGGGCTTCTGCCAGTTGCCGATAACTTCAACAAAACATGATCATCTCATACAACAACTTATATCTCATCACATCTTGACCATATCACATCACAACATGCCCTGCAAAAATAAGTTAGACGTCCTCTACTTTGTTGTTGCAAGTTTTACGTGGCTGCTACGGGCTGAGAAAGAACCGTTCTTACCTACGCATCAAAACCACAACGATAGTTCGTCAAGTTGGTGTTGTTTTAACCTTCGCAAGGACCGGGCATAGCCACACTCGGTTCAACTAAAGTTCGAGAAACTGACACCCGCTAGTCACCTGTGTGCAAAGCACGGCGGTAAAACCAGTCTCGCGTAAGCGTACGCGTAATGTCGGTCCGGGCCACTTCATCCAACAATACCGCCAAACCAAAGTATGACATGCTGGTAAGCAGTATGACTTATATCGCCCACAACTCACTTGTGTTCTACTCGTGCATATGACATCTACGCATAAAACCTGGCTCGGATGCCACTGTTGGGGAACGTAGTAATTTCAAAAAAATTCCTACGCGCACGCAAGATCATGGTGATGCATAGCAACGAGACGGGAGAGTGTTGTCCACGTACCCTCGTAGACCGTAAGCGGAAGCGTTATGACAATGCGGTTGATGTAGTCGTACGTCTTCACGATCCGACCGATCCAAGCACCGAACGTATGGCACCTCCGAGTTCAGCACACGTTCAGCTCGATGACGATCCCCAGACTCTGATCCATCAGGGTGTTGGGGATGAGTTCCATCAGCACGATGGCGTGGTGACAATGATGATGTTCTTCCGACGCAGGGCTTCGCCTAAGCACCGCAATGATATGACCGAGGTGGAATATGGTGGAGGGGGGCACCGCACATGGCTAAGGAACGATCATGATGATCAACTTGTGTGTCTAGAGGTGCCCCCTTGCCCTCGTATATAAAGGAGCCAAGGGGGAGGGGCGGCCGGCCTAGGAGGGTGCGCGCCATGGGGAGTCCTACTCCCACCGGGAGTAGGACTCCCTCCTTCCTTGTTTTTGAAGGGGAGAAGGAAAGAGGAGGAGAGGGAGAAGGAAAAGGGGGCTGCACCCCTTGTCCAATTCGGACCAGAGGGGGGCACAGGCCTCCTTCCTTTTGACCTCTCTCCTCTATTCCCGTATGGCCCAATAAGGCCCATATACTCCCTTGTGAATTCCCGTAACTCTCCGGTACTCCGAAAAATACCCAAATCACTCGGAACCTTTCCGAAGTCCGAATATAGTCGTCCAATATATCAATCTTTACATCTCGACCATTTCGAGACTCCTCGTCATGTCCCCGATCTCATCCGGGACTCCGAACTCCTTCGGTACATCAAAACTCATAAACTCATATTAAACTGTCATCAAAACCTTAAGCGTGCGGACCCTACGGGTTCGAGAACTATGTAGACATGACCGAAACACGTTTCCGGCCAATAACCAATAGCGGAACCTGGATGCTCATATTGGCTCCCACATATTCTACGAAGATCTTTATCGGTCAAACCGCATAACAACATACGTTGTTCCCTTTGTCATCGGTATGTTACTTGCCCGAGATTCGATCGTCGGTATCCAATACCTAGTTCAATCTCGTTACCGACAAGTCTCTTTACTCGTTCCGTAATACATCATCCCGCAACTAACTCATTAGTTACAATGCTTGCAAGGCTTATAGTGATGTGCATTACTGAGTGGGCCCAGAGATACCTCTCTGACAATCGGAGTGACAAATCCTAATCTCGAAATACGCCAACTCAACATGTACCTTCGGAGAAACCTGTAGAGCTCCTTTATAATCACCCAGTTACGTTGTGACGTTTGGTAGTACACAAAGTGTTCCTCCGGTAAACAGGAGTTGCATAATCTCATAGTCTAATCTCATAGTCATAGGAACATGTATAAGTTATGAAGAAAGCAATAGCAACATACTAAACGATCAAGTGCTAAGCTAACGGAATGGGTCAAGTCAATCACATCATTCTCCTAATGATGCGATCCCGTTAATCAAATGACAACTCATCTCTATCGCTAGGAAACTTAACCATCTTTGATTCACGAGCTAGTCAAGTAGAGGCATACTAGTGACACTATGTTTGTCTATGTACTCACACATGTATTATGTTTCCGGTTAATACAATTCTAGCATGAATAATAAACATTTATAATGAAATAAGGAAATAAATAATAACTTTATTATTGCCTCTAGGGCATATTTCCTTCAGTTTCATTACAATAATCATCATAAGTAGCAACTTTGTTCTCATCATAATCGATTGAAACCTCTCCCAAGATATTGGAATCACTAAATAAAGTTGACACTCTTCCAAATCCACTTTCGTATTCATCATAATAAAATTTAACATCCTCCAAAATAGTGGGATCACTACTTACTAAAGTTGACTCTCTTCCGAACCCACTTTCATAAATATAATCATCATAGGTAGGAGGCATGCTATCATCATAACAACTTTGCATATCAAAACTTGGGATGCTAAAAATATCATCTTCATTAAACATAGCATCCCCAAGCTTGGGACAAACATTAATTCCAGCAAATATATTCTCAAATCTTTCATCCCAATCAAACATAGCTTCCCCAAGCTTGGGCCCTTTCATATCATAAGCATAATCACTCTCATCATTAAAAATATTGATAGCACCAATAGTATAGCAATTATCATCATCACAATGAGTAGTAGGAGCAACATCATTTGGGAAGGATACCTTTCTACCTTTGTTGCTCCTTCTTTTCTTCTTCTTCTTCACATTATGTGTGGGTTCAACCTTCCTCTTTGAGCTCCTTATTGATGAGATTGGTTGAATAGAAGGCTCCTCCTCGTTACCTGATTCATCATAAGAAATAATAGGAGGAGATTGGGAAGCCTCTTCCCTTTCATTAGTATTCTCATCATCTTCCATTTGCTTTCTTTTCCTTATGTAATTGGCAATATAAGGATTTTCAATACAATTCACTGCACAATACATATAAATTTCCTCTAGATCAAAACCAAGAAGTTTGTAACGGGCAAATTCTGGAAGATAATTAGTTAAACGTTTCATTTCTTCGCAACCCATAAGCAAGCTAAGCTCATTATAATGTGCAAGGGAAATCAACTCATCACAATTTTTGGACACGATTAGATCATGAAACAATTTGCATCGGATAGCTAAATGACCACTTTTATTGCAAAGTCCACAAGTACGGCCAAGAAAATTTAAATTTTTAGCACAAACATCTAGCCTTTCTTGCAACAATTTAGTTTATAAGTGCTTATGCCTCTTGCAATAAATATCTTCTCTATTTGGTGTGTTCATGCAAACATGCACTCCACAAAAGTTGACATGCTCATAAGAGATATTTTCATCATAACTAGTGCAATCATCATTAGCATCATGGATATTCAAAGAATTTGTACTAACAACATTGCAATCATGCTCATCATTCAAAGATTTAGTGCCAAACAATTTAGAGATTTCTTCTTCTAGCACTTGAGCACAATTTTCCTTCCCATCATTTTCAAGAAAGATATTAAAAAGGTGAAGCGTATGAGACAAACTTAACTCCATTTTTTTGTAGTTTTCTTTTATAAACTAAACTAGTGATAAAACAAGAAAAAAAGATTCAATTGCAAGCTCTAAAGATATACCTTCAAGCACTCACCTCCCCAGCAACGGCGCCAGAAAAGAGCTTGATGTCTACTACACAACCTTCTTCTTGTAGACGTTGTTGGGCCTGCAAGTGCACAAGTTTGTAGGACAGTAGCAAATTTCCCTCAAGTGGATGACCTAAGGTTTATCAATCTGTGGGAGGAATAGGATGAAGATGGTCTCTCTCAAACAACCCTGCAACCAAATAGCAAAGAATCTCTTGTGTCCCCAACACACCCAATACAATGGTAAATTGTATAGGTGCACTAGTTCGACGAAGAGATGGTGATACAAGTGCAAAATAGATAGTAGATATAGGTTTTTGTAATCTGAAAATATAAAAACAGCAAGGTAACAAGTGGTAAAAGTGAGCGTAAACGGTATTGCAATGATAGGAAACAAGGCCTAGGGTTCATACTTTCACTAGTGTAAGTTCTCTCAACAATAATAACATAGATAGAACATATGACAAGCCCTCAACATGCAACAAAGAGTCACTCCAAAGCCACTAATAGCGGAGAACAAATGTAGAGATTATGGTCGGGTACGAAACCACCACAAAGTTATTCTTTCGGATTGATCTATAAAAGAGTCCATACTAGAATAACACCTTAAGATACAAATCAACCAAAACCCTAACGTCACCTAGATACTCCATTGTCACCTCAATTATCCGTGGGCATGATTATACGATATGCATCACACAATCTCAGATTCATCCAACCAACATAAAAGTACTTCCAAGAGTGCCCCAAAATTTCTACCGGAGAGTCAAGAACGTGTGCCAACCCCTATGCATAGGTTCCCAATGTCCCGAAACCCGCAAGTTGATCACCAAAACATACATCAAGTGGCACATGATATCCCATTGTCACCACAGATAATCACGGCAAGACATACATCAAGTGTTCTCATAAAAGACTCAATCCAATAAGATAACTTCAAAGAGGAAACTCAATTCATCACAAGAGAGTAGAGGGGGAGAAACATCATAAGATCCAACTACAATAGCAAAGCTCGGGATACATCAAGATCGTATCACCTCAAGAACACGAGAGAGAGAGAGAGATCAAACACATAGATACTAGTACATACCCTCAGCCTCGAGGGTGAACTAGTCCCTCCTCATCATGGATAGCGCCGGGATGATGAAGATGGCCACCGGTGATGGGATCCCCCTCCGGCAGGGCGCCGGAACGGGCTCCCGAGAGGTTTTTGGTGGCTACAGAGGCTTGCGGCGGCAGAACTCCCGATCTATCTTCTGTTCTGGAAGTTTTAGGGTACGTAGGTATATATGGGTGCAGGGGGTACGTCGGTGGACCTCTGGGGTGCTCACGAGGTAGGGGGGTGCGCCCAGGGGGGGCGCGCCCCCCACCCTCGTGGGCAGCCCGGGAATCCCCTGACGTGTACTCTAAGCCCATCTGATTGTTTTCCTTCCAAAATTAACTTCTCCAGTTGATTTCGTTCCATTTTGACTCCGTCTGATATTCCTTTTCCTCGAAACACTGAAATAGGCATAAAACAACAAATCTGGGCTGGGCCTCCGGTTAATAGGTTAGTCCCAAAAATAATATAAAAGTGGATAATAAAGCCCAATATTGCCTAAAACAGTAGATAAAGTAGCATGGAGAAATCAAAAATTATAGATACGTTGGAGGCGTATCAGTAACGCACACATCAATAACCTGTATATGAAATATACCCTTTTTCACTTTGCCATCCTTCTTATCCACCAAATATTCAGGGCATTTCCGCTTCCAGTGACCATTTCCTTTGCAGTGTAAGCACTCAGTTTCAGGCATTGGTCCAGCTTTGGGCTTCTTTGCGGGAGTGACAACTTGCTTGTCATTCTACTTGAAGTTCCCTTTCTTTCCCTTTGCCCTTTTCTTGAAACTAGTGGTCTTGTCAATCATCAACACGTGATGCTCTTTTCTTGAGTTCTACCTTCATCGATTTCAACATCACGAAGAGCTCGGGAATCGTTTTCGTCATCCCTTGCATACTATAGTTCATCACGAACTTCTAGTAACTTAGTGATGGTGACTAGAGAACTCTATCAATCACTATCTTATCTTGAAGATTAACTCCCACTTGATTCAAGCGATTGTAGTACCCAGACAATCTGAGCACATGCTCACTAGTTGAGCAATTCTCCTCCATCTTTTAGCAATAGAACTTGTTGGAGACTTCATATCTCTCAACTCGGGTATTTGCTTGAAATTTTAGCATCAACTCCTGGAACATCTCATATGGCCCATGATGTTCAAAACGTCTTTGAAGTCCCGATTCTAAGCCGTTAAGCATGGTGCAGTAAACTATCAAGTAGTCATCATATTGAGCTAGCCAAACATTCATAACGTCTGCATCTGCTCCTGCAATAGGTCCTTCACCTAGCGGTGCATCAAGGACATAATTCTTCTGTGTAGCAATGAGGACAATCCTCAGATCATGGATCCAATCCGCATCATTGCTACTAACATCTTTCAACACAGTTTTCTCTAGGACCGTATCAAAATAAACATATGAAAGCAACAACTCGAGCTATTGATCTACAACATAATTTGCAAAATACTACCAGGACTAAGTTCATGACAAATTTAAGTTCAGTTAATCATATTATTTAAGAACTCCCACTTAGATAGACATCCCTCTAATCATCTAAGTGATCACGTGATCCAAATCAACTAAACCATGTCCGATCATCACGTGAGATGGAGTAGTTTTCAATGGTGAACATCAGTATGTTGATCATATCTAGTATATGATTCACGCTCGACCTTTCGGTCTCAATGTTCCGAGGCCATATATGTATATGCTATGTTCGTCAAGCTTAACCTGAGTATTCCATGTGTGCAACTGTTTTGCACCCGTTGTATTTGAACATAGAGCCTATCACACCCGATCATCACGTGGTGTCTCAGCACGAAGAACTTTCACAACGGTGCATACTCAGGGAGAACACTTATACATTGAAATTTAGTGAGAGATCATCTTATAATGCTACCGTCAATCAAAGCAAAATAAGATGCATAAAGGATAAACATAAAATGCAATCAATATAAGTGATATGATATGGCCATCATTATCTTGTGCTTGTGATCACCATCTCCGAAGCACCGTCATGATCACCATCGTCACCGGCGCGACACCTTGATCTCCATCGTAGCATCGTTGTCGTTTCGCCACCTATTGCTTCTACGACTATCGCTACCGCTTAGTGATAAAGTAAAGCAATTACAGGGCGATTGCATTGCATACAATAAAGCGACAACCATATGGCTCCTGCTAGTTGCCGATAACTCGGTTACAAAACATGATCATCTCATACAATAAAATATAGCATCACGTGTTGACCATATCACATCACATCATGCCCTGCAAAAACAAGTTAGACGTCCTCTACTTTGTTGTTGCAAGTTTTACGTGGCTGCTACGGGCTGAGCAAGAACCGTTCATACCTACGCATCAAAACCACAACGATAGTTCATCAAGTTAGTGTTTTTTTAACCTTCTCAAGGACCGGGCATAGCCACACTCGGTTCAACTAAAGTTGGAGAAACTGACACCCGCCAGCCACCTATGTGCAAAGCACGTCGGTAGAACCAGTCTCGCGTAATGTCGGTCCGGGCCGCTTCGTCCAACAATACCGCCGAACCAAAGTATGACATGCTGGTAAGCAGTATGACTTGTATCTCCCACAAATCACTTGTGTTCTACTCATGCATCTAACATCTACGCATAAAACCAGGCTCTGATACCACTGTTGGGGTACGTAGTAATTTCAAAAAAAATCCTACGCACACGCAAGATCATGATGATGCATAGCAACGAGAGGGGAGAGTGTTGTCCACGTACCCACGTAGATTGAAAGCGGAAGCGTTAGCACAACGCGATTGATGTAGTCGTACGTCTTCACGATCCGACTGATCAAATACCGAACGCACGACACCTCCGAGTTCAGCACACGTTCAGCTCGATGACGTCCCTCGAACTCCGATCAAGCCGAGCTTTGAGGGAGAGTTCTGTCAACACGACGGCGTGGTGACGATGATGATGTTCTACCGACACAGAGCTTCACCTAAGCACCGCTACGATATTATCGAGGTGGATTATGGTGGAGGGGGGCACCGCACACGGCTAAGAGATCCAAGGGATCAATTGTTGTGTCTAAAGGTGCCCCCCTGCCCCGGTATATAAAGGAGCAAGGGGGAGGCCGGCCATCCTTGGGGCGCACCAAGGAGAGTCCTCCTCCTAGTAGGAGTAGGACTCCCCTCTTTCCTAGTCCAACTAGGAAAAGGAAGGGGGAGGAAGGAGAGGGGAAGGAGAAGGAAAGGGGGGGCGCCCCCCCCCCTCCCTAGTCCAATTCGGACCCCTATAGGGAGGGGGCGCAGCTGCCCCTTGTGTGCTGCATTCCCTCTTCCCTATGGCCCATGTAGGCCCAATAGTCCCCCTGGGGTTACCGATAACCCCCCGGCACTCCAATAAATACCCGAATCACTCGGAACCTTTCCGATGTCCGAATTGTTGGGGAACATAGTAATTAAAAAAAATCCTGCGCACACGCAAGATCATGGTGATGCATAGCAACGAGAGGGGAGAGTGTGTCCACGTACCCTCTATTGGGGAACGTAGTAATTTCAAAAAAATTCCTACGCACACGCAAGATCATGGTGATGGCATAGCAACGAGAGGGGAGAGTGTTTGTCCATGTACCCTCGTAGACCGTAAGCGGAAGCGTTAGCACAACACGGTTGACGTAGTCGTACGTCTTCACGATCCGACCGATCCAAGCACCGAACGTACGGGGCCTCCGAGTTCAGCACACGTTTAGCTCGATGACGATCTCCGGCCTCCGATCCAGCAAAGTTCCGGAGATGAGTTCCGTCAGCACGACGGCGTGGTGATGATGATGATGTTCTACCGGCGCAGGGCTTCGCCTAAACTCCACGACGATATGATCGAGGTGGAATATGGTGGAAGGGGGCACCGCACACGGCTAAGGAACGATCCGTAGATCAACTTGTGTGTCTATGGGGTGCCCCCCGGCCCCGTATATAAAGGAGGGAGGGGGGAGGTGCGGCCGGCCCCCTAGGGGTGCGCCTGGAGGAGTCCTACTCCCACCGGGAGTAGGACTCCCCCCTCTTGCCTTGGTGGAGAAGGAAAGGGGGGAGGGAAAAGAGGAAAGGGGGGCGCCCCCCCCCTTCCTTGTCCTATTCGGACTATGGGGGAGGGGGGCGCGGCCTGCCCTGGCCGGCCCTCCTCTTCTCCCTCATGGCCCACTAAGGCCCATTAACCCCCGGGAGGGTTCCGGTAACCCCCCGGTGTTCCGGTAAAATCCCGACTTCACCCGAAACTATTCCGATGTCCAAACATAGGCTTCCAATATATCAATCTTTATGTCTCGACCATTTCGAGACTCCTTGTCATGTCCGTGATCACATCCGGGGCACCGAACAAACTTCGGTACATCAAAACTTATAAACTCATAATAAAACTGTCATCGTAACGTTAAGCGTACGGACCCTACGGGTTCGAGAACTATGTAGACATGACCTAGAACCATTCTCGGTCAATAACCAATATCGGGACCTGGATGCCCATATTGGTTCCTACATATTCTACGAATATCTTTATCGGTCAAACCCCATAACAACATACATTGTTCCCTTTGTCATCGGTATGTTACTTGCCCGGGATTCGATCGTCGGTATCCAATACCTAGTTCAATATCGTTACCGGCAAGTCTCTTTATTCGTTCTATAATGCATCATCTCGTAACCAACCCATTGGTCACATTGCTTGCAAGGCTTATAGTGATGTGCATTACCGAGAGGGCCCAGAGATACCTCTCCGACAATCGGAGTGACAAAACCTAATCTCGAAATACGCAAACTCAACATGTACCTTCGTAGACACCTGTAGTACTCCTTTATAATCACCCAGTTACGTTGTGACGTTTGGTAGTACCCAAAGTGTTCCTCTGGTAAACGGGAGTTGCATAATTATCATAGTTACAGGAACTTGTATAAGTCATGAAGAAAGCAATAGCAGTATACTAAACGATCAAGTGCTAAGCTAACGGAATGGGTCATGTCAATCACATCATTCTCCTAATGATGTGATCCCATTAATCAAATGACAACACATGTCTATGGTTAGGAAACATAACCATCTTTGATTAATGAGCTAGTCAAGTAGAGGCATACTAGTGACTATATGTTTGTCTATGTATTCACACATGTATCATGTTTCCGGTTAATAAAATTCTAGCATGAATAATAAACATTTATCATGATATGAGGAAATAAATAATAACTTTATTATTGCCTCTAGGGCATATTTCCTTCAGTCTCCCACTTGCACTAGAGTCAATAATCTAGATTACATAGTAATGATTCTAACACCCATGGAGTCTTGGTGTTGATCATGTTTTGCTCGTGAGAGAGGCTTAGTCAACGGGTCTGCAACATTTAGATCCGTATGTATCTTGCAAATCTCTATGGCTCCCACTTGGACTTGGTCCCGAATGGAATTGAAGCGTCTCTTGATGTGCTTGGTCCTCTAGTGAAATCTGGATGCCTTTGCCAAGGCAATTGCACCAGTATTGTCACATAAGATTTTCATTGGTCCCGATGCACTAGGTATGACACCTAGATCGGAAATGAACTCCTTCATCCAGACTCCTTCATTTGCTGCTTCAGAAGCAGCTATGTACTCCGCTTCACATGTAGATCCCGCCGCAACGCTTTGTTTAGAACTGCACCAACTTACAGCTCCACCGTTTAATAAAAACACGTATCCGGTTTGCGATTTAGAATCGTCCGGATCAGTGTCAAAGCTTGCATCAACGTAACCATTTACGACTAGCTCTTTGTCACCTCCATATACGAGAAACATATCCTTAGTCCTTTTCAGGTATTTCAGGATGTTCTTGACCGCTGTCCAGTGATCCACTCCTGGATTACTTTGGTACCTTCCTGCCAAGCTTATTTCAAAGCATACGTCGGGTCTGGTACACAACATTGCATACATGATAGAGCCTATGGCTGAAGCATAGGGAACATCTTTCATTTTCTCTCTATCTTCTGCTGTGGTCGGGCATTGAGTTTGACTCAACTTCACACCTTGTAGCACAGGTAAGAACCCTTTCTTTGCCTGATCCATTTTGAACTTTCTCAAAATTTTGTCAAGGTATGTGCTTTGTGAAAGTCCTATTAAGCGTCCTGATCTATCTCTATAGATCTTGATGCCCAATATGTAATCAGCTTCACTGAGGTCTTTCATTGAAAAACTTTTATTCAAGTATCCCTTTATGCTATCCAGAAATTCTATATCATTTCCAATTAATAATATGTCATCTACATATAAAATCAGAAATGCTACAGAGCTCCCACTCACTTTCTTGTAAATACAGGCTTCTCCAAAAGTCTGTATAAAACCATATGCTTTGATCACACTATCAAAACGTTTATTCCAACTCCGAGATGCTTGCACCAGTCCATAAATGGATCGCTGGAGCTTGCACACTTTGTTAGCACCTTTTGGATCAACAAAACCTTCCGGCTGCATCATATACAACTCTTCTTCTAGAAATCCATTCAAGAATGCAGTCTTGACATCCATTTGCCAAATTTCATAATCATGAAATGCAGCAATAGCTAACATAATTCGGACAGACTTAAGCATCGCTACGGGTGAGAAAGTCTCATCGTAGTCAACCCCTTGAACTTGTCGAAAACCTTTCGCAACAAGTCGAGCTTTATAGACAGTTACATTACCATCAGCGTCAGTCTTCTTCTTAAAAATCCATTTATTCTCAATGGCTTGTCGATCATCGGGCAAGTCAACCAAAGTCCATACTTTGTTTTCATACATGGATCCCATCTCAGATTTCATGGCCTCTAGCCATTTTGCGGAATCCGGGCTCATCATCGCTTCCTCATAGTTTGTAGGTTCATCATGGTCAAGTAACATGACTTCCAAAATAGGATTACCGTACCACTCTGGTGCGGATCTTACTCTGGTAGACCTATGAGGTTCAGTAGAAACTTGATCTGAAGTTTCATGATCAATATCATTAGCTTCCTCACTAACTGGTGTAGTTATCACACGAACCGGTTATTGTGATGAACTACTTTCCAATAAGGGAGTAGATACAGCTATCTCATCAAGTTCTACTTTCCTCCCACTCACTTCTTTCGAGAGAAACTCTTTCTCTAGAAAGGATCCGAATTTAGCAACGAAAATCTTACCCTCAGATCTGTGATAGAAGGTGTACCCAATAGTCTCTTTTGGGTATCCTATGAAGCACATTTCTCCGATTTGGGTTCGAGCTTATCTGGTTGAAGTTTCTTCACATAAGCATCGCAGCCCCAAACTTTAAGAAACGACAACTTTGGTTTCTTGCCAAACCACAGTTCATAAGGCGTCGTCTCAACGGATTTTGATGGTGCCCTATTTAATGTGAATGCGACCGTCTCTAAAGCATAACCCCAAAACAATAGCAGTAAATCGGTAAGAGACATCATAGATCGCACCATATCTAGTAAAGTACGATTACGACGTTCGGACACACCATTTCGTTGCGGTGTTCCGGGTGGCATGAATTGCGAAACTATTCCGTATTGTTTCAAGTGTAGACCAAACTCGTAACTCAAATATTCTCCTCCACGATCAGATCGTAGAAATTTTATTTTCTTGTTACGATGATTTTCCACTTCACTCTGAAATTCTTTGAACTTTTCAAATGTTTCAGACTTGTGTTTCATTAAGTAGATATACCCATATCTGCTCAAATCATCTGTGAAAGTGAGAAAATAATGATACCCGCCGCGAGCCTCAACATTCATTGGACCACAAACATCAGTATGTATGATCTCCAACAAATCAGTTACTCGCTCCATAGTTCCAGAGAACGGCGTTTTAGTCATCTTGCCCATGAGGCACGGTTCGCAAGTACCAAGTGATTCATAATCAAGTGATTCCAAAAGCCCATCAGTATGGAGTTTCTTCATGCGCTTTACACTGATATGACCTAAACGGCAGTGCCACAAATAGGTTGCACTATCGTTATCAACTCTGCATCTTTTGGTTTCAACACTATGAATATGTGTATCACTACTATCGAGATTCAATAAAAATAGACCACTCTTCAAGGGTGCATGACCATAAAAGATATTACTCATATAAATAAACAACCATTATTCTCTGATTTAATTGAATAACCGTCTCGCATCAAACAAGATCCAGATATAATGTTCATGCTCAACGCTGGCACCAAATAACAATTATTTAGGTCTAAAACTAATCCCGATGGTAGATGTAGAGGTAGCATGCCGACCGCGATCACATCGACTTTGGAACCATTTCCCACGCGCATCGTCACCTCGTCCTTAGCCAATCTTCACTTAATCCGTAGTCCTTGTTTCGAGTTGCAAATATTAGCAACAGAACCAGTATCAAATACCCAGGTGCTACTGCGAGCATTAGTAAGGTACACATCAATAACATGTATATCACATATACCTTTTGTTCACTTTGCCATCCTTCTTATCCGCCAAATACTTGGGGCAGTTCCGCTTCCAGTGTCCAGTCTGTTTGCAGTAGAAGCACTCAGTTTCAGGCTTAGGTCCAGACTTGGGTTTCTTCTCTTGAGCAGCAACTTGCTTGCCGTTCTTTTTGAAGTTCCCCTTCTTCTTTCCTTTGCCCTTTTTCTTGAAACTGGTGGTCTTGTTAACCATCAACACTTGATGCTCCTTCTTGATTTCTACCTCCGCGGCTTTTAGCATTGCGATGAGCTCGCGAATAGTCTTGTTCATCCCTTGCATATTATAGTTCATCACGAAGCTCTTGTAGCTTGGTGGCAGTGATTGGAGAATTCTATCAATGACACTATCATCAGGAAGATTAACTCCCACTTGAATCAAGTGATTATTATACCCAGACATTTTGAGTATGTGTTCACTGACAGAACTATTCTCCTCCATCTTGCAGCTATAGAACTTGTTGGAGACTTCATATCTCTCAACCCGGGCATTTTCTTGAAATATTAACTTCAACTCCTGGAACATCTCATATGCTCCATGACGTTCAAAACGTTGTTGAAGACCCGGTTCTAACCCGTAAAGCATGGCACACTGAACTATCGAGTAGTCATCAGCTTTGCTCTGCCACACGTTCTTAACGTCGTCAGTTGCATCAGCAGCAGGCCTGGCACCCAGCGGTGCTTCCAGGACGTAACTTTTCTGTGCAGCAATGAGGATAATCCTCAGGTTACGGACCCAGTCCGTGTAATTGCTACCATCATCTTTCAACTTTGCTTTCTCAAGGAACGCATTAAAATTCAACGGAACAATAGCACGAGCCATCTATCTACAAACAAACATAGACAAGCAAAATACTATCAGGTACTAAGTTCATGATAAATTTAAGTTCAATTAATCATATTACTTAAGAACTCCCACTTAGACAGACATCTCCCTAGTCATCTAAGTGATCACGTGATCCAAATCAACTAAACCATGTCCGATCATCACGTGAGATGGAGTAGTTTCAATGGTGAACATCACTATGTTGATCATATCTACTATATGATTCACGTTCGACCTTTCGGTCTCCGTGTTCCGAGGCCATATCTGTATATGCTAGGCTCGTCAAGTATGACCTGAGTATTCCGCGTGTGCAACTGTTTTGCACCCATTGTATTTGAACGTAGAGCCTATCACACCCGATCATCACGTGGTGTCTCAGCACGAAGAACTTTCAGAATGGTGCAAACTCAGGGAGAACACTTCTTGATTAGTAGTGAGAGATCATATTAAAATGATACCGTCAATCAAAGCAAGATAAGATGCTTAAAGGATAAACATCACATGCAATCAATATAAGTGATATGATATGGCCATCATCATCTTGTGCTTGTGATCTCCATCTTCGAAGCACCGTCGTGATCACCATCGTCACCGGCGCGACACCTTGATCTCCATCGTAGCATCATTATCGTTTACGACATCTATTGCTTCTATGACTATCGCTACCGCTTAGTGATAAAGTAAAGCAATTACAGGGCATTTGCATTTCATACAATAAAGCGACAACCATATGGCTCCTGCCAGTTGCCGATAACTTCGGTTACAAAACATGATCATCTCATACAATAAAATGTAGCATCACGTCTTGACCATATCACATCACAACATGCCCTGCAAAAACAAGTTAGACGTCCTCTACTTTGTTGTTGCAAATTTTACGTGACTGCAACGGGCTTAGCTAGAACCGTTCTTACCTACGCATCAAAACCACAACGATAGTTCGTCAAGTTAGTACTGTTTTAACCTTCGCAAGGATCGGGCGTAGCCACACTCGATTCAGCTAAAGTGAGCGAGACAGACACCCGCCAGCCACCTTTAAGCACGAGTGCTCGTAACGGTGAAACCAGTCTCGCGTAAGCATACGCGTAATGTCGGCCCGGGCCGCTTCATCTCACAATACCGCCGAACCAAAGTATGACATGCTGGTAAGCAGTATGACTTGTATCTCCCACAACTCACTTGTGTTCTACTCGTGCATATAACATCAACGCATAATACCTGGCTCTGATACCACTGTTGGGGAATGTAGTAATTTCAAAAAAAATCCTACGCACATGCAAGATCATGGTGATGGCATAGCAACGAGAGGGGAGAGTGTTTGTCCATGTACCCTCGTAGATCGTAAGCGGAAGCGTTAGCACAACGCGGTTGATGTAGTCGTACGTCTTCACGATCCGACCGATCCAAGCACCGAACGTACGGGGCCTCCGAGTTCAGCACACGTTCAGCTCGATGACGATCTCCGGCCTCCGATCCAGCAAAGTTCCGGAGATGAGTTCTGTCAGCATGACGGCGTGGTGACGATGATGATGTTCTACCGGCGCAGGGCTTCGCCTAAACTCCGCGACAATATGATCGAGGTGGAATATGGTGGAAGGGGGCACCGCACACGGCTAAGGAACGATCCGTAGATCAACTTGTGTGTCTATGGGGTGCCCCCCGCCCCCGTATATAAAGGAGGGAGGGGGGAGGTGCGGCCGGCCCCCTAGGGGTGCGCCTGGAGGAGTCCTACTCCCACCGGGAGTAGGACTCCCCCCTCTTGCCTTGGTCGAGAAGGAAAGGGGGGAGGGGAAAGAGGAAAGGGGGGCGCCGCACCCCCCCCCCTTCCTTGTCCTATTTGTACTAGGGGGGAGGGGGCGCGCGGCCTGCCCTGGCCGGCCCTCCTCTTCTCCCTCATGGCCCACTAAGGCCCATTAACCCCCGGGAGGGTTCTGGTAACCCCCAGGTGTTCCGGTAAAATCCCGATTTCACCCGGAACTATTCCGATGTCCAAACATAGGCTTCCATTATATGAATCTTTATGTCTCGACCATTTCGAGACTCCTCGTCATGTCCGTGATCACATCCGGGACACCGAACAAACTTCGGTACATCAAAACTTATAAACTCATAATAAAACTGTCATCGTAACGTTAAGTGTGCGGACCCTACGGGTTCGAGAACTATGTAGACATGACCTAGAACCATTCTCGGTCAATAACCAATAGCGGGACCTGGATGCCCATATTGGTTCCTACATATTCTACGAAGATCTTTATCGGTCAAACCGCATAACAACATACGTTGTTCCCTTTGTCATCGGTATGTTACTTGCCCGAGATTCGACCGTCGGTATCCAATACCTAGTTTAATCTCATTACCGGCAAGTCTCTTTACTCGTTCTGTAATGCATCATCTCGTAACCAACCCATTGGTCACATTGCTTGCAAGGCTTATAGTGATGTGCATTACCGAGAGGGCCCAGAGATACCTCTCCGACAATCGGAGTGACAAAACCTAATCTCGAAATACGCCAACTCAACATGTACCTTCGGAGACACCTGTAGTACTCCTTTATAATCACCCAGTTACGTTGTGACGTTTGGTAGTACCCAAACTGTTCCTCCGGTAAACGGGAGTTGCATAATTCTCATAGTTACAGGAACTTGTATAAGTCATGAAGAAAGCAATAGCAGTATACTAAATGATCAAGTGCTAAGCTAACGGAATGGGTCAAGTCAATCACATCATTCTCCTAATGATGTGATCCCATTAATCAAATGACAACACATGTCTATGGTTAGGAAACATAACCATCTTTGATTAATGAGCTAGTCAAGTAGAGGCATACTAGTGACTATATGTTTGTCTATGTATTCACACATGTATCATGTTTCCGGTTAATACAATTCTAGCATGAATAATAAACATTTATCATGATATGAGGAAATAAATAATAAATTTATTATTGCCTCTAGGGCATATTTCCTTCACCCTCATAGACCGAAAGCGGAAGCGTTAGCACAATGCGGTTGATGTAGTCGTACGTCTTCACGATCTGACCGATCAAGTACCGAACGCACGGCATCTCCGAGTTCAGCACATGTTCAGCTCGATGACGTCCCTCGAACTCCGATCCAGCCGAGTGTTGAGGGAGAGTTTTGTCAGCACGACAGCGTGGTGATGATTTTGATGTTCTACCGACACAGGGCTTCGCCTAAGCACCGCTATGATATGATCGAGGTGGATTATGGTGGAGGGGGGCACTGCACACGGCTAAGAGATCAATGATCAATTATTGTGTCTATGGGATGCCCCCTGCCCCCGTATATAAAGGAGCAAGGGGGGAGAGGCGGCCGGCCAGGAGGGGGCGCACCAGGAGGAGTCCTACTCCCACCGGGAGTAGGACTCCCTCCCTTCCTTGTTGCATTAGGAGAAGGGGGGAAAGAGGCGGAAGAGAGGAAGGAAAGGGGGGAGCCGCCCCCCTCCTTGTCCAATTCGGACTAGAGGGGGAGGGGGCGCGCGGCCTGCCCTGGCCGCCTCTCCTCTTCTCCACTAAGGCCCATGTAGGCCCATTAAACCCCCGGGGGGTTCCGGTAACCCCCCACCCCCCGGTACTCCGGTATGTATCCGATAACCCCCGGAACCATTCCGGTGTCTGAATATAGTCGTCCAATATATCAATCTTCATGTCTCGAACATTTTGAGACTCCTCGTCATGTCTGTGATCACATCCGGGACTCCGAACTACCTTCGGTACATCAAACTACATAAACTCATAATATAACCGTCATCTAACTTTAAGCGTGCGGACCCAACGGGTTCGAGAACTATGTAGACATGACCGAGACACGTCTCCGGTCAATAACCAATAGCGGAACCTGGATGCTCATATTGGCTCCCACATATTCTACGAAGATCTTTATCGGTCAAACCGCATAACAACATACGTTGTTCCCTTTGTCATCGGTATGTTACTTGCCTGAGATTCGATCGTCGGTATCTCAATACCTAGTTCAATCTCGTTACCGGCAAGTCTCTTTACTCGTTTCGTAATACATCATCCCACAACTAACTCATTAGTTGCAATTCTTGCAAGGCTTAAGTGATGTGCATTACCGAGTGGGCCCAGAGATACCTCTCCATCAATCGGAGTGACAAATCCTAATCTCGAAATACGCCAACCCAACATGTACCTTTGGAGACACCTGTAGAGCGCCTTTATAATCACCCAGTTACGTTGTGACGTTTGGTAGCACACAAAGTGTTCCTCTGGTAAACGGGAGTTGCATAATCTCATAGTCATAGGAACATGTATAAGTCAAGAAGAAAGCAATAGCAACATACGAAACGATCGAGTGCTAAGCTAACGGAATGGGTCAAGTCAATCACATCATTGTCCTAATGATGTGATCCCGTTAATCAAATGACAACTCATGTCAATGGTTAGGAAACATAGCCATCTTTGATTAACGAGCTAGTCAAGAAGAGGCATACTAGTGACACTCTGTTTGTTCATGTATTCACACAAGTATTATGTTTCTGGTTAATACAACTCTAGCATGAATAATAAACATTTATCATGATATAAGGAAATATAAATAACAACTTTATTATTGCCTCTAGGGCATATTTCCTTCAGTCTCCCACTTGCACTAGAGTCAATAATCTAGATTACACAGTAATGATTCTAACACCCATGGAGCCTTTGTGCTGATCATGTTTTGCTCGTGGAAGAGGCTTAGTCAACGGGTCTGCAACATTCAGATCCGTGTGTATCTTGCAAATTTCTATGTCTCCCACCTGGACTAGATCCCGCATGGAGTTGAAGCGTCTCTTGCTGTGCTTGGTTCTCTTGTGAAATCTGGATTCCTTTGCCAAGGCAATTGCACCAGTATTGTCACAAAAGATTTCCATTCGTCCCGATGCACTAGGTATGACACCTAGATCGGATATGAACTCCTTCATCCAGACTCCCTCATTTGTTGCTTCCAAAGCAGCTATGTACTCCGCTTCACACGTAGATCCTGCCACAACGCTTTGTTTAGAACTGCACCAACTGACAGCTTCGCCGTTCAATGTAAACACGTATCCGGTTTACGAGTTAGAATCGTCCGGATCAGTGTCAAAGCTTGCATCGACGTAACCATTTACGACTAGCTCTTTGTCACCTCCATAAACGAGAAACATATCCTTAGTCCTTTTCAGGTATTTCAGGATGTTCTTGACCACTGTCTAGTGATCCACTCCTGGATTACTTTGGTACCTTCCTGCTAAACTTATAGCAAGGCACACATCAGGTCTGGTACACAGCATTGCATACATGATAGAGCCTATGGCTGAAGCATAGGGAACATCTTTCATCTTCTCTCTATCTTCTGCAGTGGTCGGGCATTGAGTCTTACTCAACTTCACACCTTGTAACACAGGCAAGAACCCTTTCTTTGCTTGTTCCATTTTGAACTTCTTCAAAACTTTGTCAAGGTATGTGCTTTGTGAAAGTCCAATTAACCGTCTTGATCTATCTCTATAGATCTTGATGCCCAATATGTAAGCAGCTTCACCGAGGTCCTTTATTGAAAAACTCTTATTCAAGTATTCCTTTGTGCTATCCAGAAATTCTATATCATTTCCAATCAGCAATATGTCATCCACACATAATATCAGAAATGCTATAGAGCTCCCACTCACTTTCTTGTAAATACAGGCTTCTCCAAAAGTCTGTATAAAGCCAAATGCTTTGATCACACTATCAAAGCGTTTATTCCAACTCCGAGAGGCTTGCACCAGTCCATAAATGGATCGCTGGAGCTTGCACACTTTGTTAGCTCCCTTTGGATCGACAAAACCTTCTGGTTGCATCATATACAACTCTTCTTCTAGAAATCCATTCAGGAATGCAGTTTTGACATCCATTTGCCAAATTTCATAATCATAAAATGCGGCAATTGCTAACATGATTCAGACAGACTTAAGCATCGCTACGGGTGAGAAAGTCTCATTGTAGTCAATCCCTTTAACTTGTCAAAAACCTTTTGCAACAAGTCGAGCTTTACAGACAGTAACATTACCGTCAGCGTCAGTCTTCTTCTTGAAGATCCATTTATTCTCAATGGCTTGCCGATCATCTGGCAGGTCAACCAAACTCCACACTTTGTTCTCATACATGGATCCCATCTTAGATTTCATGGCTTCAAGCCATTTTGCAGAATCTGGGCTCACCATCGCTTCTTCATAATTCGTAGGTTCGTCATGGTCTAGTAACGTAACCTCTAGAACAGGATTACCGTACCACTCTAGTGCGGATCTTACTCTGGTTGACCTACGAGGTTCAGCAACAACTTGATCTGAAGTTTCATGATCATCATCATTAACTTCCTCACTAATTGGTGTAGACGTCACAGGAACCGGTTTATGTGATGAACTACTTTCCAATAAGGGAGCAGGTACAGTTACCTCATCAAGTTCTACTTTCCTCCCACTCACTTTGTCGGTGTCAAAACCGGCGGATCTCGGGTAGGGGGTCCCGAACTGTGCGTCTAGGTGGATGGTAACAATAGACAAGGGACACGATGTTTTTAACCAGGTTCGGGCCCTCTCGGTGGAGGTAAAACCCTACTCCTGCTTGATTAATATTGATGATATCGGTAGTACAAGAGTAGATCTACCACGAGATTAAGGAGGCTAAACCCTAGAAGCTAGCCTATGGTATGATTGTTGTTCGTCCTACGGACTAAAACCCTCCGGTTTATATAGACACCGGAGAGGGCTAGGGTTACACAGAGTCGGTTACAATGAAGGAAAGCTCCACACGGACACGGGACGGAGTCTTCAATCTTGTATCTTCATAATCTGGGAGTCCGGCCGACGGTGATAGTTCGGCTATCCGGACACCCCCTAGTCCAGGACTCCCTCAGTAGCCCCCAAACCAGGCTTCAATGACGACGAGTCCGGCGCGCATATTGTCTTCGGCATTGCAAGGCGGGTTCTCTTCCAAATTCCATGTGCTTGCCGAATGGTGTCCGGCTTCTTATAAATGCTGCGCTCCTTGGCTTCCACGTCCAGTAATGGCCATCTTCCACATGTCGTACGAATGCGAAAAGCCAGGGTATTTTTTGTTGAGGAACGTTGCAGAAAACAAAAATTTTCCTACTCGTTTCACCAAGATCATCTAGGAGTTCATCTAGCAACGAGTGATTAGATCCATCTACATACCTTTGTAGATCGCGAGCGGAAGCGTTCAAGAGAACGGTGATGATGTAGTCGTACTCGACGTGATCCAAATCACCGATGACCAGCGCCGAACGGACGGCACCTCCGCGTTCAACACACGTACGGAACAGCCACGTCTCCTCCTTCTTGATCCAGCAAGGGAGGGAGGAGAGGTTGAGGGAGATGGCACCAGCAGCAGCACGACGGCGTGGTGTTGATGGAGCCGCAGTACTCCGGCAGAGCTTCGCTAAGCACTATGGAGGTGGAGGAGGTGTTGGAGAGGGAGAAGGAGGCAACCAAAGGCCAAGGCGTTCAGGTATGAAGTCCCTCCTCTCCCCCACTATATATAGGAGGGCCAAGGGGGGGTGTCCGGCCCTAGGAGATCCAATCTCCTCGGGGGTGCGGCGGCCAAGGGGGGTTTCCCTCCCCCCCAAGGCACCTAGGAGGTGCCTTCCCCTCCTAGGACTCTTCCCCTTTCAAACCCTAGGCGCATGGGCCTATGTGGGGCTGGTGCCCTTGGCCCATTAGGCCAAGGCGCACCCCCTACAGCCCATGTGGCCCCCCGGGACAGGTGGACCCACCCGGTGGACCCCCGGGACCCTTCCGGTGGTCCCGGTACAATACCGATAACCCCGAAACTTGTCCCGATGCCCGAAACAGGACTTCCCATATATAAATCTTTACCTCCGGACCATTCCGGAACTCCTCGTGACATCCGGGATCTCATCTGGGACTCCGAACAACATTCGGGTTACTACATATACATATCCCTACAACCCTAGCGTAACTGAACCTTAAGTGTGTAGACCCTACGGGTTCGGGAGACAAGCAGACATGACCGAGACGACTCTCCGGTCAATAACCAACAGCGGGATCTGGATACCCATGTTGGCTCCCACATGCTCCACGATGATCTCATCGGATGAACCACGATGTCGAGGATTCTATCAACCCCGTACGCTATTCCCTTTGTCTATCGATATGTTACTTGCCCGAGATTCGATGGTCGGTATCCCAATACCTCGTTCAATCTCGTTACCGGCAAGTCACTTTACTCGTACCGTAATGCATGATCCCGTGACCAGACACTTGGTCACTCTGAGCTCATTATGATGATGCATTACCGAGTGGGCCCAGTGATACCTCTCCGTCATACGGAGTGACAAATCCCAGTCTTGATCCATGTCACCCAACAGACACTTTCGGAGATGCCCGTAGTCTACCTTTATAGTCACCCAGTTACGTTGTGACGTTTGGCATACCCAAAGCACTCCTACGGTATCCGGGAGTTACACGATCTCATGGTCTAAGGAAAAGATACTTGACATTGGAAAACTCTAGCAAATGAACTATACGATCTTGTGCTATGTTTAGGATTGGGTCTTCTCCATCACATCATTCTCCTAATGATGTGATCTCGTTATCAATGACATCCAGTGTCCATAGTCAGGAAACCATGACTATCTGTTGATCAACGAGCTAGTCAACTAGAGGCTCACTAGGGACATGTTGATGTCTGTTATTCACACATGTATTACGATTTCCGGATAACACAATTATAGCATGAATAAAGACAATTATCATGAACAAGGAAATATAATAATAATGCTTTTATTATTGCCTCTAGGGCATATTTCCAACAGTCTCCCACTTGCACTAGAGTCAGTAATCTAGTTACATTGTGATGAATCGAACACCCATGGAATTCTGGTGTTGGTCATGTTTTGCTCTAGGGAGAGGTTTAGTCAATGGATCTGCTACATTTAGGTCCGTATGTACTTTACAAATCTCTATGTCTCCATCTTGAACATTTTCACGAATGGAGTTGAAGCGACGCTTGATGTGCCTTGTCTTCTTGTGAAACCTGGGCTCCTTGGCAAGTGCAATAGCTCCAGTGTTGTCACAGAAGAGCTTGATCGGCCCCGACGCATTGGGTATGACTCCTAGGTCGGTGATGAACTCCTTCACCCATATTGCTTCATGTGCTGCCTCCGAGGCTGCCATGTACTCCGCTTCACATGTAGATCCCGCCACGACGCTTTGCTTGCAACTGCACCAGCTTACTGCCCCACCATTCAAAATATACACGTATCCGGTTTGTGACTTAGAGTCATCCAAATCTGTGTCAAAGCTAGCGTCGACGTAACCCTTTACGACGAGCTCTTCGTCACCTCCATAAACGAGAAACATTTCCTTAGTCCTTTTCAGGTACTTCAGGATATTCTTGACCGCTGTCCAGTGTTCCTTGCCGGGATTACTTTGGTACCTTCTTACCAAACTGACGGCAAGGTTAACATCAGGTCTGGTACACAACATGGCATACATAATAGAACCTATGGCTGAGGCATAGGGGATGACGCTCATCTCTTCTATATCTTCTGCCGTGGTCGGACATTGAGCTGAGCTCAATTTCACACCTTGTAACACAGGCAAGAACCCCTTCTTGGATTGATCCATATTGAACTTCTTCAATATCTTATCAAGTTATGTGCTTTGTGAAAGACCTATGAGGCGTCTCGATCTATCTCTATAGATTTTGATGCCTAATATATAAGCAGCTTCTCCAAGGTCCTTCATTGAAAAACTTTTATTCAAGTAGGCCTTGATGCTGTCCAAGAGTTCTATATCATTTCCCATCAAAAGTATGTCATCTACATATAATATGAGAAATGCTACAGAGCTCCCACTCACTTTCTTGTAAACGCAGGCTTCTCCATAAGTCTGTGTAAACCCAAACGCTTTGATCATCTCATCAAAGCGAATGTTCCAACTCCGAGATGCTTGCTCCAGCCCATAAATCGAGCGTTGGAGCTTGCACACTTTGTCAGCATTCTTAGGATCGACAAAACCTTCCGGTTGTATCATATACAATTCTTCCTTAAGGAAACCATTAAGGAATGCCGTTTTGACGTCCATTTTCCATATTTCGTAATCATAGAATGCGGCAATTGCTAACATGATTCGGACGGACTTCAGCTTTGCTACCGGTGAGAAAGTCTCATCGTAGTCAACCCCTTGAACTTGTCGATAACCCTTAGCGACAAGCCGAGCTTTATAGATGGTCACATTACCATCCGCGTCTGTCTTCCTCTTAAAGATCCATTTATTTTCTATGGCTCGCCGCTCAACGGGCAAGTCAGTCAAAGTCCATACTTTGTTTTCATACATGGATCCTATCTCGG
The DNA here is from genome assembly GCF_002162155.2 of Triticum dicoccoides. Taxonomy (NCBI): domain Eukaryota; kingdom Viridiplantae; phylum Streptophyta; class Magnoliopsida; order Poales; family Poaceae; genus Triticum; species Triticum dicoccoides. The sequence continues at coordinate 532,983,328 of NC_041383.1, read as the reverse complement.
ATTTCATGGCTTCTAGCCATTTGTCGGAATCCGGGCCCGCCATCGCTTCTTCATAGTTTGAAGGTTCACCATTGTCTAACAGCATGATTTCCAAGACAGGGTTGCCGTACCACTCTGGTGCGGAACGTGTCCTTGTGGACCTTCGAATTTCAGTAGAGGCTTGATCAGAAGTATCTTGATCATTTTCATTAACTTCCTCTCTAGTCGGTGCAGGCACCTCAGGAACATTTTCTTGAGTTGCGCCATTTTCCGGTTCAAGAGGTAATACTTCATCAAGCTCTACTTTCCTCCCACTTACTTCTTTCGAGAGAAACTCTTTCTCCAGAAAGGACCCATTCTTGGCAACAAAGATCTTGCCTTCGGATCTAAGGTAGAAGGTGTACCCAATAGTTTCTTTTGGGTATCCTATGAAGACACATTTTTCCGACTTGGGTTCGAGCTTTTCAGGTTGAAGTCTCTTGACATAAGCATCGCATCCCCAAACTTTTAGAAACGACAGCTTAGGTTTCTTTCCAAACCATAATTCATACGGTGTCGTCTCAACGGATTTCGACGGAGCCCTATTTAAAGTGAATGCGGCGGTCTCTAAAGCATAGCCCCAAAAAGAAAGCGGTAAATCGGTAAGAGACATCATAGATCGCACCATATCTAACAGAGTGCGATTACGACGTTCGGACACACCATTACGCTGAGGTGTTCCAGGCGGCGTGAGTTGTGAAACTATTCCACATTTTCTTAAGTGTGCCCCAAACTCGTGACTCAAGTATTCTCCTCCACGATCTGATCGTAGAAACTTGATTTTTCCTGTTACGTTGATTTTCAACCTCACTCTGAAATTCCTTGAACTTTTCAAAGGTTTCAGACTTGTGTTTCATTAAGTAGATATACCCATACCTACTTAAATCATCAGTGAGAGTGAGAACATAACGATAGCCACCGCGAGCCTCAACACTCATCGGACCGCACACATCAGTATGTATGATTTCCAATAAGTCGGTTGCTCGCTCCATTGTTCCTGAGAACGGAGTCTTGGTCATTTTACCCATAAGGCATGGTTCGCACGTGTCAAATGATTCATAATCAAGAGACTCTAAAAGTCCATCAGCATGGAGCTTCTTCATGCGTTTGACACCTATGTGACCAAGGCGGCAGTGCCACAAGTATGTGGGACTATCATTATCAACCTTACTTCTTTTGGTACTCACATTATGAACATGTGTAGCATCACGTTCGAGATTCATAAGGAATAAACCATTCACCATAGGAGCATGACCATAAAACATATCTCTCATAAAAATGGAACAACCATTATTCTCAGATTTAAAAGAGTAGCCATCTCGAATTAAACGAGATCCCGATACAATGTTCATGCTCAAAGCTGGCACTAAATAACAATTATTAAGGTTTAAAACTAATCCCGAAGGGAGATGCAGAGGCAGCGTGCCGACGGCGATCACATTGACCTTGGAACCATTCCCGACGCGCATCGTCACCTCGTCCTTTGCCAGTTTCCGCTTATTCCGCAGCCCCTGCTTTGAGTTACAAATGTGAGCAACTGCACCGGTATCAAATACCCAGGAGCCACTACGGGCACTAGTAAGGTACACATCAATTACATGTATATCACATATACCTTTCGTTTTGCCGGCCTTCTTATCTGCTAAGTACTTAGGGCAGTTCCGCTTCCAGTGACCGCTTCCCTTGCAATAAAAGCACTCAGTCTCGGGCTTGGGTCCATTCTTTGGCTTCTTCCCGGCAGCTTGCTTGCCGGGCGTGGCAACCTCCTTGCCGTCCTTCTTGAAGTTCTTTTTACCCTTGCCTTTCTTGAACTTAGTGGTTTTATTGACCATCAACACTTGATGTTCCTTCCTGACTTCTACCTCTGCTGATTTCAGCATAGCAAATACTTCAGGAATGGTCTTTTCCATCCCCTGCATATTGAAGTTCATCACAAAGCTCTTGTAGCTTGGTGGAAGCGACTGGAGGATTCTGTCAATGACCGCATCATCCGGGAGATTAACTCCCAGCTGAGTCAAGCGGTTATGCAACCCAGACATAGTGAGTATGTGCTCACTGACAGAACTGTTTTCCTCCATCTTACAGCTGAAGAATTTGTCGGAGACTTCATATCTCTCGACCCGGGCATGAGCTTGGAAAACCATTTTCAGCTCTTCAAACATCTCATATGCTCCATGTCTCTCAAAACGATTTTGGAGCCCCGGCTCTAGGCTGTAAAGCATGTCGCACTGAACGAGGGAGTAGTCATCGAAACGTGCCTGCCAAGCGTTCATAACATCTTGTTCTGCAGGGAGAATGGGTGCGTCACCAAGCGGTGCTTGTAGGACATAATCTTTCTTGGCAGCTATGAGGATGATCCTCAGGTTCCGGACCCAGTCCATATAGTTGCTGCCATCGTCTTTCAGCTTTAGTTTTCTCTAGGAACGCGTTGAAGTTGAGGACTACGTTGGCCATTTGATCTACAAGACATATTGCAAAGATTTTAGACTAAGTTCATGATAATTAAGTTCAACTAATCAAATTATTAGTGAACTCCCACTTAGATTAGACATCCCTCTAGTCATCTAAGTATTACATGATCCGAGTTAACTAGACCGTGTCCGATCATCACGTGAGACGGACTAGTCAACATCGGTGAACATCTTCATGTTGATCGTATCTACTATACGACTCATGCTCGACCTTTCGGTCTTCTGTGTTCCGAGGCCATGTCTATACATGCTAGGCTCGTCAAGTCAACCTAAGTGTTTGCATGTGTAAATCTGTCTTACACCCGTTGTATGTGAACGTCTGAATAAAACACCCGATCATCACGTGGTGTTTTGAAACAGCGAACTGTCGCAACGGTGCACAGTTAGGGGGAACACTTCTTGAATTTATTGTGAGGGATCATCTTATTTACTACCGTCGTTCTAAGTAAACAAGATGCAAAAACATGATAAACATCACATGCAATCAAATAATGAACGTGACATGATATGGCCAATATCACATAGCTCCTTTGATCTCCATCTTGGGGCTCCATGATCATCTTGTCACCGGCTTGACACCATGATCTCCATCATCATGATCTCCATCATCGTGTCTCCATGAAGTTGCTCGCCAACTATTACTTCTACTACTATGGCTAACGCGTTTAGCAATAAAGTAAAGTAATTTACATGGCGTTTCTCGATGACACGCAGGTCATTAAAAGAATAAAGACAACTCCTATGGCTCCTGCCGGTTGTCATACTCATCGACATGCAAGTCGTGAATCCTATTACAATAGCATGAACATCTCATACATCACATATAGATCATTCATCATTCATCACAACTTTGGCCATATCATATCACAAACCACTTGCTGCAAAAACAAGTTAGACGTCCTCTAATTGTTGTTGCAAGTTTTTACGTGGCTGAATTAGGGTTCTAGCAAGAACGTTTTCTTACCTACATTAAAGCCACAACATGATTTGTCAACTTCTATTTACCCTTCATAAGGACCCTGTTCATCGATTCCGCTCCAACTAAAGTAGGAGAGACAGACACCCGCCAGCCACCTTATGCAACTAGTGCATGTTAGTCGGTGGAACCGGTCTCACGTAAGCGTACGTGTAAGGTTGGTCCGGGCCGCTTCATCCCACAATACCGCTGAAGCAAGAAAGGACTAGTAACGGCAAGAAAGTTGACAAATCTACGCCCACAACAAATTGTGTTCTACTCGCGCAAGAAGAACTACGCATAGACCTAGCTCATGATGCCACTGTTGGGGAACGTTGCAGAAAACAAAATTTTCCTACTCGTTTCACCAAGATCATCTAGGAGTTCATCTAGCAACGAGTCATTGGATGCATCTACGTACCTTGTAGATCGCGAGCGGAAGCGTTCAAAGAACGGGGATGATGTAGTCGACCACGACGTGATTCGAATCACCGGAGATCCTAGCACCGAACGGACGGCACCTCCGCGTTCAACACACGTACGGAAATAGCCACGTCTCCTCCTTCTTGATCCAGCAAGGGAGGGAGGAGAGGTTGAGGGAGATGGCACCAGCAGCAGCACGACGGCGTGGTGTTGATGGAGCTGCAGTACTCCGGCAGAGCTTCGCTAAGCACTATGGAGGTGGAGGAGGTGTTGGGGAGGGAGAAGGAGGCAACCAAAGGCCAAGGACTCAAGGTGTGAAGTCCCTCCTCTCCCCCACTATATATAGGGGTGCCAAGGGGGGGTGGCCGGCCCTAGGAGATCCAATCTCCTAGGGGGTGCGGCGGCCTAGGGGGGTTTCCCTCCCCCCCAAGGCACCTAGGAGGTGCCTTACCCTCCTAGGACTCTTGCCCCCTTGAACCCTAGGCGCATGGGCCTATGTGGGGGTTGGTGCCCTTGGCCCATTAGGCCAAGGCGCACCCCCTTGCAGCCCATGTGGCCCCCGGGGATGGGTGGCCCCACCCGGTGGGCCCCCGGGACCCCTCCGGTGGTCCCGGTACAATACCGATAACCCCGAAACTTGTCCCGATGCCCGAAACAGGACTTCCCATATATAAATCTTTACCTCCGGACCATTCCGGAACTCCTCGTGACGTCCGGGATCTCATCCGGGACTCCGAACAACATTCGGGTTACTGCATATACATATCCCTACAACCCTAGCGTAACCGAACCTTAAGTGTGTAGACCCTACGGGTTCGGGAGACAAGCAGACATGACCGAGACGACTCTCCGGTCAATAACCAACAGCGGGATCTGGATACCCATGTTGGCTCCCACATGCTCCACGATGATCTCATCGGATGAACCACGATGTCGAGGATTCAATCAACCCCGTACGCTATTCCCTTTGTCTATCGATATGTTACTTGCCCGAGATTCGATCGTCGGTATCCCAATACCTCGTTCAATCTCGTTACCAGCAAGTCACTTTACTCGTACCGCAATGCATGATCCCGTGACCAGACACTTGGTCACTCTGAGCTCATTATGATGATGCATTACCGAGTGGGCCCAGTGATACCTCTCCGTCATACGGAGTGACAAATCCCAGTCTTGATCCATGTCACCCAACAGACACTTTCGGAGATACCCGTAGTCTACCTTTATAGTCACCCAGTTATGTTGTGACGTTTGGCATACCCAAAGCACTCCTACAGTATCCGGGAGTTACACGATCTCATGGTCTAAGGAAAAAATACTTGACATTGGAAAACTCTAGCAAACGAACTTATACGATCTTGTGCTATGTTTAGGATTGGGTCTTGTCCATCACATCATTCTCCTAATGATGTGATCTCGTTATCAATGACATCCAGTGTCCATAGTCAGGAAACCATGACTATCTGTTGATCAACGAGCTAGTCAACTAGAGGCTTACTAGGGACATGTTGATGTCTGTTATTCACACATGTATTACGATTTCCGGATAACACAATTATAGCATGAATAAAGACAATTATCATGAACAAGGAAATATAATAATAATGCTTTTATTATTGCCTCTAGGGCATATTTCCAACAAGTTCCGCTTCCAGTGACCGCTTCCCTTGCAATAAAAGCACTCAGTCTCGGGCTTGGGTCCATTCTTTGGCTTCTTCCCGGCAGCTTGCTTGCCGGGCGCGGCAACCTCCTTGCCGTCCTTCTTGAAGTTCTTTTTACCCTTGCCTTTCTTGAACTTAGTGGTTTTATTGACCATCAACACTTGATGTTCCTTCCTGACTTCTACCTCTGCTGATTTCAGCATAGCAAATACTTCAGGAATGGTCTTTTCCATCCCCTGCATATTGAAGTTCATCACAAAGCTCTTGTAGCTTGGTGGAAGCGACTGGAGGATTCTGTCAATGACCGCATCATCCGGGAGATTAACTCCCAGCTGAGTCAAGCGGTTATGCAACCCAGACATAGTGAGTATGTGCTCACTGACAGAACTGTTTTCCTCCATCTTACAGCTGAAGAATTTGTCGGAGACTTCATATCTCTCGACCCGGGCATGAGCTTGGAAAACCATTTTCAGCTCTTCGAACATCTCATATGCTCCATGTCTCTCAAAACGCTTTTGGAGCCCCGGCTCTAGGCTGTAAAGCATGCCGCACTGAACGAGGGAGTAGTCATCGGAACGTGCCTGCCAAGCATTCATAACATCTTGTTCTGCAGGGAGAACGGGTGCGTCACCAAGCGGTGCTTGTAGGACATAATCTTTCTTGGCAGCTATGAGGATGATCCTCAGGTTCCGGATCCAGTCCGTATAGTTGCTGCCATCGTCTTTCAGCTTGGTTTTCTCTAGGAACGCGTTGAAGTTGAGGACTACGTTGGCCATTTGATCTACAAGACATATTGTAAAATATTTAGACTAAGTTCATGATAATTAAGTTCAACTAATCAAATTATTAGTGAACTCTCACTTAGATTAGACATCCCTCCAGTCATCTAAGTATTACATGATCCGAGTTAACTAGACCGTGTCCGATCATCACGTGAGACGGACTAGTCAACATCGGTGAACATCTTCATGTTGATCGTATCTACTATACGACTCATGCTCGACCTTTCGGTCTTCTGTGTTCCGAGGCCATGTCTGTACATGCTAGGCTCGTCAAGTCAACCTAAGTGTTTGCATGTGTAAATCTGTCTTACACCCGTTGTATGTGAACGTCTGAATAAAACACCCGATCATCACGTGGTGTTTTGAAACAGCGAACTGTCGCAACGGTGCACAGTTAGGGGGAACACTTCTTGAATTTATTGTGAGGGATCATCTTATTTACTACCGTCGTTCTAAGTAAACAAGATGCAAAACATGATAAACATCACATGCAATCAAATAATAAACGTGACATGATATGGCCAATATCACATAGCTCCTTTGATCTCCATCTTGGGGCTCCATGATCATCTTGTCACCGGCTTGACACCATGATCTCCATCATCATGATCTCCATCATCGTGTCTCCATGAAGTTGCTCGCCAACTATTACTTCTACTACTATGGCTAACGCGTTTAGAAATAAAGTAAAGTAATTTACATGGCGTTTCTCGATGACACGCAGGTCATATAAAAGAATAAAGACAACTCCTATGGCTCCTGCCGGTTGTCATACTCATCGACATGCAAGTCGTGAATCCTATTACAATAGCATGAACATCTCATACATCACATATAGATCATTCATCATTCATCACAACTTTGGCCATATCATATCACAAACCACTTGCTGCAAAAACAAGTTAGACGTCCTCTAATTGTTGTTGCAAGTTTTACGTGGCTGAATTAGGGTTCTAGCAAGAACGTCTTCTTACCTACGTTAAAGCCACAACGTGATTTGTCAACTTCTATTTACCCTTCATAAGGACCCTGTTCATCGATTCCGCTCCAACTAAAGTAGGAGAGACAGACACCCGCCAGCCACCTTATGCAACTAGTGCATGTTAGTCGGTGGAACCGGTCTCACGTAAGCGTACGTGTAAGGTTGGTCCGGGCCGCTTCATCCCACAATACCGCTGAAGCAAGAAAGGACTAGTAACGGCAAGAAAGTTGACAAATCTACGCCCACAACAAATTGTGTTCTACTCGCGCAAGAAGAACTACGCATAGACCTAGCTCATGATGCCACTGTTGGGGAACGTTGCAGAAAACAAAAATTTTCCTACTCGTTTCACCAAGATCATCTAGGAGTTCATCTAGCAACGAGTGATTAGATGCATCTACATACCTTTGTAGATCGCGAGCGGAAGCGTTCAAGAGAACGGTGATGATGTAGTCGTACTCGACGTGATCCAAATCACCGATGACCAGCGCCGAACGGACGGCACCTCCGCGTTCAACACATGTACGGAACAGCCACGTCTCCTCCTTCTTGATCCAGCAAGGGAGGGAGGAGAGGTTGAGGGAGATGGCACCAGCAGCAGCACGATGGCGTGGTGTTGATGGAGCTGCAGTACTCCAGCAGAGCTTCGCTAAGCACTATCGAGGTGGAGGAGGTGTTGGAGAGGGAGAAGGGGGCAACCAAAGGCCAAGGCGTTCAGGTATGAAGTCCCTCCTCTCCCCCACTATATATAGGAGGGCCAAGGGGGGGTGTCCGGCCCTAGGAGATCCAATCTCCTCGGGGGTGCGGCGGCCAAGGGGGGTTTCCCTCCCCCCCAAGGCACCTAGGAGGTGCCTTCCCCTCCTAGGACTCTTCCCCTTTCAAACCCTAGGCGCATGGGCCTATGTGGGGCTGGTGCCCTTGGCCCATTAGGCCAAGGCGCACCCCCTACAGCCCATGTGGCCCCCCGGGACAGGTGGACCCACCCGGTGGACCCCCGGGACCCTTCCGGTGGTCCCGGTACAATACCGATAACCCCGAAACTTGTCCCGATGCCCGAAACAGGACTTCCCATATATAAATCTTTACCTCCGGACCATTCCGGAACTCCTCGTGACGTCCGGGATCTCATCTGGGACTCCGAACAACATTCGGGTTACTGCATATACATATCCCTACAACCCTAGCATAACTGAACCTTAAGTGTGTAGACCCTACGGGTTCGGGAGACAAGCAGACATGACCGAGACGACTCTCCGGTCAATAACCAACAGCGGGATCTGGATACCCATGTTGGCTCCCACATGCTCCACGATGATCTCATCGGATGAACCATGATGTCGAGGATTCTATCAACCCCGTACGCTATTCCCTTTGTCTATCGATATGTTACTTGCCCGAGATTCGATGGTCGGTATCCCAATACCTCGTTCAATCTCGTTACCGGCAAGTCACTTTACTCGTACCGTAATGCATGATCCCGTGACCAGAAACTTGGTCACTCTGAGCTCATTATGATGATGCATTACCGAGTGGGCCCAGTGATACCTCTCCGTCATACGGAGTGACAAATCCCAGTCTTGATCCATGTCACCCAACAGACACTTTCGGAGATGCCCGTAGTCTACCTTTATAGTCACCCAGTTACATTGTGACGTTTGGCATACCCAAAGCACTCCTACAGTATCTGGGAGTTACACGATCTCATGGTCTAAGGAAAAGATACTTGACATTGGAAAACTCTAGCAAATGAACTATACGATCTTGTGCTATGTTTAGGATTGGGTCTTGTCCATCACATCATTCTCCTAATGATGTGATCTCGTTATCAATGACATCCAGTGTCCATAGTCAGGAAACCATGACTATCTGTTGATCAACGAGCTAGTCAACTAGAGGCTCACTAGGGACATGTTGATGTCTGTTATTCACACATGTATTACGATTTCCGGATAACACAATTATAGCATGAATAAAGACAATTATCATGAACAAGGAAATATAATAATAATGCTTTTATTATTGCCTCTAGGGCATATTTCCAACATTTTTACATTCTACCCCCTAGCTGCGCGAATGAGCTGCCTATAAAGAGAGGCGAGGATCTAGATCCGAATCACACCATCCTCCTTCCGCGAGTATACATCGGAGCGCCTCTGACGAAAAATCCATTCCATCATGGACAGTCGACGCGGCTCCTCCTCTCGCGCTCCCAGCCCTCAGCCAGGAGATTGGGGGAGATGCTCGGTCCCGCATAGTGAGCTGGTGACGCTCCGAGCCGAGGGATTTCTTCACCCAGCCTTTATGGTTCCGGTTCGAGCCGGACTTGCCACCTACAAGGGCGGAAAGCAGGCGGAGAGCGTCCCCAATCCCTCCAAAGGAGAGCGGGTATGCTTCGTCCCTTATCTAATAAGAGGACTCGGATTTCCCATACATCCGTTTCTCCGAGGGCTCCTGGAGTTCTATGGGCTCTAGCTTCACCACCTTACGCCTGCCTCCATCCTGCACATTGCGGGCTTCGTGGCCCTTTGCGAGCTGTTCTTGGGTGTCAAGGCCCATTTTGCGCTATGGAAGAGATTATTCCGCCTCGTACCCCGTTCTCATGAGGGGTCGATATATCAAGTGGGCGGAGCCGAACTATGGTGCATCGCCGGGACCGGATATCTATCCGGAACCCTAAAGAAGGCGTCCAAAGACTGGCCTTCAGAATGGTTTTATATGGAAGACGCCCCGCTACCGGACCCAGTTCGGATCGGCCTCCCGGAGTTTAGCAACGCTCCTCTGAAGAAACGCCTGAGTTGGCGCCCGCGGAGCCCTCAACAAGAGAATGATAGGAATGTCCATTATCTTATGGGCCAAATAAGGTTATTAGCTCATTCCGGATTGACCATGATTGGGGTCATGGCCACATGCATTATGCGAGGGGTGCTGCCACTCCAATATAGTGGCCACCCTATGTGGGATTTCAACGGGGAGGATGATGCCACCCGTCATGGCCGCAAGGGGCCGGGATCGGTCGCCGATCTGGTGAAGATTCTGTCTGGCCTGTACAAAGGGGAGAAGGAGGACTTCCTCCATGCTAGTCCATCAAATGGATTTTCCATGAACAACCCTCGGAGCCGGGTAAGAGGACCTTTGTCTATCCGATCCATATTCCCAAAGTTAAGTGTCTCACTTTGTGATTTCGACGCAGGAACTGCGCCGGGCCGTAGAGGAGATACACAGCCTGGCTCCACAACCCGAGGATCCGGGACGGTCCCTCAATCCGGCCTCCGAAGAGGATCCGGCCATAAAGGTGGAGCTGATCGATGGGGTGTTCCACCAACTTAGCATCGACAATGCTTTGGTTGCCATTACGGCCGACTACCCTGGAATATCTCCGGTTTCCCAGGTAACTGCGACCGGAGTCCTGATACCATTACCCATCCATGCTTATCTCTGATCACCGTGTACCAATGGTGTTCCGCAGGAGGTGCCATTAAGGCAGGAAGCCGAGCCTGCGGCGGCCGTCCAACAGGAGGCAGCTCGGCCCAGCAAGCAGAAGAGAAGTGCGGCGCGAATCGAGACGTCGCCGCAACGGTATGGCGCGCCACCATGTTTCCGGGAAGGATTCCTGGAAGGCATATTAACGCTCGTGGTTTTTTCAGGAGAAAGAGCGCTCGCCGGACTGTGTCCGGAGAGATTGCCAATCAAACCTCCACCGGCCAGGCTCCAAGCCAGGTCCGGAGGGGGAGGCGAACGCAAGGCGCGCGTCGGGTGCTACTCCAATAGAGGACGCCGACAGGTTGTCCGCCACCAGATCTGAGGTGGAGAGCACCATGAATCACAGGCGCCGCCGGACAGTTCTTCGTGATGCATGCTTCTCCCCGGAGGCGTTAAATGCCTTTAATTCGGGAGATGCACACCTCCGTGCTGCTCAAAATGGTCTAGCCAGAGCCATGGAGCAGTATGTAAAAGACATACAGGTGAGAAATTTTGACAGTTATATATGCCAGTAGCCCCCGAGACTTAAAATAGTTAGAAAAACTGATTTAAGGATCATTTGTTATGCAGGATCTTGCGGAGAAGAATACCCACCTGTCCCAAGAGCTTCAAGAGTGCAAGGCCCAACTTGAGGCCGCACTGGCCGCCACAGGGGGAGCCACAGAGACCCCCTCTGGTAATATATACTTCGAAAGATAAGTAATTTGTGAAGTGCGGCGTGTGTATAAGTCTGACAATAATATTGCAGATGGCACCGGACTAGATCCGGACAAGCAACAGCTAGTACGCCAGCTGAAGGCCGGTGAGAAGGTGCTTACGAGGGTGCGGCAAGAGAAGAATAAGATCCAAGATGCCAACACCCAGCTGGACGAGGAACTAAAAGATGTTCGGGCCTAGCTGTCTAACTCCGTGAAGGAGAATCGGCGGCTTCATCACGGCATTTATAGTAAGTGCTTGAGCAAACTTTCAAAAAGAAGAGTTCGGGGAGGAAGTCGATTGACAGAAATATGTCTGTAGGCGTGCTCACAAGTCATCCTGCGGAGGAAATGCCCGGTTCAACGGGTGACTTACTTCTCGAGCTGCTGCAACTGCACGAACGAGTTCAGCAGGTGATGAGCGGAGTCGCCCAGGCCTTGTGGCCATCCATGTCCCTACTCGAAGGTCTTGGAGAGCTCGCGGAGAAGCTTCAGGTAGCATGGCGGCGCTTCCGGTTGTGGAAGATATCGGCCTGCCGTCAGGGCGCCAGGGAGGCCTGGGCCATGGTGAAGACACGGTATGCGAAGGCTGACCCAAACCACATGGCCGAGGTCGGACCTGTGGGGCCCGATGGGAAGGAGATCCCTGTGAGCTTAGTGTACGACCAAGTAGAGTTGGCCGCAAAGTATTCACAGCGGGACTGTAAACTAGATAGTTTATTAGATGGTATCGAAGAGGAATACCATCAGTCAGCTTGACTATGTAATTTAAAATGACACGAAAAATGCCTTCTAGCCGGATTGTAGATTGTTTGTCATTGCGGACCTTTTCGCTTCAACCTCGGGACCCGATAGTCCAGAGTGTGTCCGAATACCCTCACGGTTATGTAAAAAATCGGGGCATGCATGGAGACCAGGCGTAGGGGTCATTAGTGCTTTATCAAACAAGTGCCCAACTAGTTATGTTATATTACATGGTTAGTAAGAAACATCTTCCAGGGAGAATAGTTCCGTTAGGGGTTCCTTTCCCTGGGAGGCATGCCCTAAAGTGCATGTCCAGACTGCAAAAAAAGCAGGAAAGCATCTGGGGGCAGATAAATAAATAGGTAAGAAATCATCTTTCAATTCACCGACCGAATATTCCCTTAAGAACGCTAGCTTTCGGCTTCACCCAGTCTGAGGTACACATCCAGCTGACCCGGTAGTAACAATCGCAGAGGTGCTCCCTTTACCTCCTAGCCGAACAATCGGGAACGTAGGGGTAAGCACAGGAGCCAGGCAACCCAGCTTGGCCAAAACTTAAGTCATATCGATGCATATAATGGTGAATAAAAGGTACATGCAGAAGTGTGATACATGTGTTGGGTATAAAGACCGTACAAATAAGCTTCTGTTAAAGAAGCCCCCAGGTATAATGAGTGCGAGTAGCACGTCAAGTGTGTACGAACAATGCGCAGGCGAGCCACCGAGGGCCCGTGAGAGAAAAAAAGAAAGAAGGGGGGTGGTAGAAAAATAAAAGACAGTGAAAGTATGAAATATGGACGGGGGAGGAAGACGAACTCAGAGTCCGGCGCTAGGCGTAGAATCTTCGGAGACAGGTTGCGTTCCATGGATTTGGCTCGAGTCGATTATCCGATGCGTTTCATAGACGGTACGCTCCGCCGGTCAGGACTTGGTCGATGATGAAGGGACCTTCCCACTTGGGCTTGAATTTGTCCTTTTTCTTGTCCGGCAGGCGTAGAACTAGTTCGCCAACATTGTAAGTTTTGGCCCATACTTCTCTGCTTTGATATCTTCGAGCTTGCTGTTGATAGAATGCGGAACGAGCTTTTGCCACGTCACGCTCCTCCTCTAAGGCGTCCAAACTGTCTTGCCGATCCAGCTCGGCTTCCCTTTCCTCGTACATGCGCACGCGAGGTGAGTCATGAATTATGTCGCAGGGCAAAACTGCCTCTGTGCCGTATACCATAAAAAATGGTGTGAATCCGGTAGTGCGGTTCGGCATGGTTCGCAGCCCCCAGAGTACGGAGTCGAGCTCCTCTACCCAGTGCGTGTTGGATTCCTTAAGGGACCGCACTAGTCTGGATTTGATGCCGCTCATGATTAGACCATTTCCTCATTCAACTTGACCGTTAGTTTGAGGGTGATAGACTGAAGCGTAGTCGAGCTTGATGCCCATGTTTTTGCACCAGAGTTTAACTTCGTCGGCCGTGAAGTTCATGCCGTTATCAGTGATAATGCTGTGGGGGATGCCGTAACGGTGTACTACCCCTGATATGAAGTCTATCACGGGTCCGGATTTGGCCGTCTTAACTGGCTTGGCCTCTATCCATTTGGTGAATTTATCCACCATGACCAATCGGTATTTTTGCTTGTGGGTTCCCCCTTTAAGGGGTCCAACCATATCAAGCCCCCAGACCACGAATGGCCAGGTGATGGGTATAGTTTTCAGGGCGGTGGGAGGCATGTGGCTTTGATTAGCAAAGAGCTGGAAACCGACGCATTGTTGGACTAAATCCTGAGCGTCTGCCCGGGCCGTTGGCCAATAAAATCCTGTATGGAAGGCCTTGCTTACAAGGGCCCGGGCTGCGGCGTGGTGCCCACCGAGTCCGGCATGTATTTCAGCCAGAAGATTTCGCCCTTCCTCTTCGGAGATACACCTTTGAAGGACTCGGTTGTGCTTTTCTTATAGAGCTCTCCTTCATGGGATCGCCGTACTATGCAGCGGGCCTCGTTTTGGTCCTCGGGAAGTTCCTGCCTATTTAAGTAAGCTAGGAATGGCTCGGTCCATGGGGCAATGACTGCCATTATTTCGTGGGCTGAAGGTGTTGTTTCGTTGGCAGAACCACCGATTGTGTCAGAATGTGCGGTGTCGGGCGGTGCGGTTGGGTCCGGATTGTTGTTTCCGGACTCCACTTCTCATAGTACGGATTGCTTGAAAAGCCGTTCCAGGAAGATGTTGGGAGGGACGGCATCGCGCTTTGCGCCGATGCGTGCCAATAGTCCGCCGCTTGATTATTATCCCGGGCTATATGGTGAAATTCGAGCCCTTCAAACCGAGCTGACATTTTCAGAACGGCGTTATGGTAAGCTACCATTTTCGGATCCTTGGCGTCAAAGTCTCCATTTATTTGGGATATCGCGAGGTTCGAATCCTCTCGCACTTCTAGGTGTTTAATGCCCATGGAGATCGCCATCCGGAGGCCATGTAGAAGGGCCTCGTATTCGGCTGCGTTGTTGGAGTCCGTGTACATTATCTGGAGTATGTATTGGACTGTGTCTCTGGTTGGGGACGTCAGGACGACGCCAGCCCCCAGGCCGGCCAGCATTTTGGAGCCGTCAAAGTGCATGATCCAATTAGAGTATGGGCTGTACTCTTTATGGAGTTCGGCTTCAGTCCATTCGGCGATGAAGTCGGCCAAAACTTGAGACTTGATAGCTCACCGTGGTTTATAGGTTATGTCGAATGGTAGGAGCTCGATGGCCCATTTTGCAATCCTGCCAGTCGCGTCGCGGTTGTTTATAATGTCATTGAGAGGTACTTCGGAGGCTACTGTTATCGAACACTCTTGAAAGTAGTGTCGCAGCTTCCGGGATGCCATGAACACTGCGTACGCTATCTTTTGATAATGTGGATACCGGGACTTGCATGGAGTTAGGACAGTGGATACGTAATACACTGGTTTTTGAAGAGGGAAGTTGTGTCCGTCTGTTTCTCATTCGACGACGAGCACCGCGCTTACAACTTGATGTGTTGCCGCGATATATAATAACATTGGTTCGCCCAAGTTGGGCACGGCCAGGACTAGATTTGTTGCCAATATGGCCTTTATTTCTCCGAGTCCGACCGTGGCAGCATCCGTCCACTCGAAGTGTTCGGTGCGCCGGAGGAGGCGATAAAGGGGTAATGCATTTTCTCCTAAGCGGGAGATGAAACGGCTTAGAGCCGCCATGCATCCAGTCAATTTTTGTATTTGCTTGAGGTCTTTTGGGATATCCAATTGTGACAGAGCTCGGATCTTGGCTGGGTTTGCTTCAATTCCTCTACTGGATACAATGAAGCCCAAGAGCTTTCCGCCTGGTACGCCGAAAACGCATTTTTCCGGATTGAGCTTAATGTCATATGCTCGGAGATTGTTGAATGTGAGCCTCAAGTCGTCTACTAGAGTTTCGACGTGTTTGGATTTGACGACCACATCGTCTACGTATGCCTCCACTGTTTTGCCAATCTGGTTTGCCAGACATGTCTGAATCATGCGCTGATATGTTGCACCGGCGTTTTTGAGCCCGAAGGGCATTGTGTTGAAGCAGAATGGCCCGTATGGAGTGATGAATGCCGTTGCGGCTTGGTCTGGCTCCGCCATCTTGATTTGATGGTAGCCGGAGTATGCGTCGAGGAAGCACAATGAATCATGCCCTGCGGTAGCGTCGATAATTTGGTCGATGCGGGGAAGGGGGAAGGGATCCTTTGGGCAAGCCTCGTTAAGGTCCTTGAAATCGACACACAGGCGCCAGGATTTGTCCTTCTTTGGTACCATTACCAGGTTTGCTAGCCAGTCCGGATGTTTTATATCTCTGATGAATCCGGCTTCTAATAGTTTGGCTAGCTCCTCTCCCATTGCCTGTCTTTTGGGTTCGGAAAATCGCCGAAGAGCATGTTTGACTGGCTTGAATCCTTTTAGGATATTTAGGTTGTGCTCTGCCAGCCGGCGTGGGATTCCTGGCATGTCTGAAGGGTGCCAGGCAAAAATGTCCCAATTTTCCCATAGGAATTCTCGTAGTGCGGCGTCTACATCAGGGTTTAATTGTGCCCCAATGGAGGTCGTCTTTGTAGGGTCCGTTGGATGGACTTGGAATTTGACTATTTCATCCGCTGGCTTAAAAGAGGTGGACTTGGATCTTTTGTCAAGTATCACGTCGTCCCTATTCACCGTGGAGTGCAGCGCTGTGAGTTCCTCGGCCGCTAGGGCTTCAGATAGCGCCTCTAGGGCTAGTGCGGCTGTCTTATTTTTGGCACGGAGTGCTACGTCCGGATCACTGGCAAGGGTGATGATTCCATTGGGCCCGGGCATTTTGAGCTTCATGTACCCATAATGGGGTATAGCTTTAAAAATTGTGAATGCCTCTCGTCCTAATAAAGCGTGATATCCACTGCTGAATGGGGCCACATGGAACGTGATCTCCTCGGACCTGTAGTTGTCCGGTGAGCCGAATACCACATCCAGTGTGATTTTTCCTGTGCAGCATGCTTCCCGACTAGGGATTATTCCTCTGAAGGTTGTGTTGCTTTGCTCAATGCGGCTCCAGTCTACTTCCATTTTTTGAAGGGTTTCCTCGTAGATGAGTTTTAATCCGCTGCCGCCATCCATGAGTATCTTAGTAAGGCGAAAGCTGTCCACTATTGGACTAAGGACCAATGCGGCTGGTGCTCGGGCTGTTCGTAATTTAGGTTCGTCACTGGCGTTAAAGGTAATAGCCGTGTCACTCCATGGATTTATTGTTGCTACTTGGTAGACTTCGGCGAGGTTGCGGAGTGTTCGTTTCCGCATATTATTTGATGCGAAAGTCTCGAAGACTGTTAGTACCGTACTGGTACTGCTGGGCTGGTTCTCTGGGGCTAGAAGCTCTTCGCCACTTTTGGCCACCTGTCGTAGTATCCAACATGCTCGAAGGCTATGTGTTGGAGTGGTGCCCTCTGTACTATGGATTTTGCAGGGTCCGCTGAGCCATCCCTCCAGTACGGTTCCGTGCCCTTTAGGGGGTTTTTGCTTTTTGGTTTTTAACCCAGGTGCCTGAATATGATGCACCCTTTTATTTCGGACTAGGGTCGTGTTTGGAGCCAGATTGTCCCAAAATTTGGTTTCGGTTTTCCAGGCACTCTCCATCGCACAGTACTTTCGTACTATGGACGCCAAGTTGGCGAACTGTGTAATTTCATGACGACTTATGGCGTTCATGATCCCCTTGTCCGTGCAATTATTGCAGAAAATTGAGATTGTGCTTTCCTCACGGCCGTCCTTTATCCTGTCCATAACTAGGAGGAATCTGGCCCAGTAATGGTGTACTGTTTCAGCGGGCTCTTGCCGGATTCGGGATAGATCGCTTGTGTTTGGGTGGGCGGGTGGAATTAAATTCGGAACCCCATCCAATCTAAGACTCAAGGGCCGAAAAGTTTCCGAACATGGAAGCTTGGGTTGCTGGATCTTGTCCAACGAATATGGCCCGCTGCCTGACTTTAGGTTCAGTGCTTGATTGACGTTCATCCCTCCGTGGGAATCCGGCATGGAGGGGTCGGGAATTCGGACATGGCTTGTCCTTAATGTAGAAGAAGAGTTGTCGTGTTGTTCCTCCACCACAGCAACGTGGTGGGTAGCCTAGGGAGAGTTGATCTCTCTCAGATCGGCTTTAGGCCCGATCTGATCATAGTCTGTAGCGACTCCCAGGGCGGCGATGCGATCCAAGAGCTCATTTAGGGAGGAGAGCTCCATCGGATCTAGCTGCTCGGCGAGTTCCGAGTTGACATGAAGATCGCTTTTGATGACCCGAGAGGTCATCGTCGGCGCGACGACCGAACAGGCGGTCATAAGAAAACCGCCTAGCCGGATAGTTTGGCCGATGGCCAAAGCTCCTTTGGCAACGGTGCCGTCTTTAAAGACGGGACGAGGCATCCTTCCTGATGGCGACGGCACAGAGGAACTCTCAATGAAAGCACCAATGTCGGTGTCAAAACCGGCAGATCTCGGGTAGGGGGTCCCGAACTGTGCGTCTAGGCGGATGGTAACAGGAGACAAGGGACACGATGTTTTTACCCAGGTTCGGGCCCTCTCGGTGGAGGTAAAACCCTACTCCTGCTTGATTAATATTGATGATATGGGTAGTACAATAGTAGATCTACCACGAGATCAAGGAGGCTAAACCCTAGAAGCTAGCCTATGGTATGATTGTTGTTCGTCCTACGGACTAAAACCCTCCGGTTTATATAGACACCGGAGAGGGCTAGGGTTACACAGAGTCGGTTACAATGGTAGGAGATCTACATATCCGTATCGCCAAGCTTGCCTTCTACGCCAAGCAAAGCTCCATCCGGACACGGGACGGAGTCTTCAATCTTGTATCTTCATAGTCTGGGAGTCCGACCGACGGTGATAGTTCGGCTATCCAGACACCCCCTAGTCCAGGACTCCCTCACACTTCTTACGAGAGAAACTCCTTCTCCAGAAAGATTCCAAATTTAGCAACAAAAGTCTTGCCTTCGGATCTGTGATAGAAGGTGTACCCAACAGTCTATTTTGGGTATCCTATGAAGACACATTTCTCCGATTTGGGTTCGAGCTTATCAGGTTGAAGCTTTTTCACATAAGCATCGCAGCCCCAAATTTTAAGAAACGACAGCTTTGGTTTCTTTCCAAACCACAATTCATAAGGCATCGTCTCAATGGATTTTGATGGTGCCCTATTTAACGTGAATGTAGCCGTCTCTAAAGCATAACCCCAAAACGATAGCGGTAAATCAGTAAGAGACATCATAGATTGCACCATATCTAGTAAAGTACGATTACAACGTTCGGACACACCATTACGTTGTGGTGTTCCGGGTGGCGTGAGTTGTGAAACTATTCCGCATTATTTTAAATGTAGACCAAACTCGTAACTCGAATATTCTCCTCCATGATCAGATCGTAGAAACTTTATTTTCTTGTTACAATGATTTTCAACTTCACTCTGAAATTCTTTGAACTTTTCAAATGTTTCAGACTTATGTTTCATTAAGTAGATATACCCATATATGCTTAAATCATCTGTGAAGGTGAGAGAATGACGATACCCTCCGCGAGCCTCAACATTCATTGGACCACATACATCTGTATGTATGATTTCCAACAAATCTGTTGCTCGCTCCATAGTTTCGGAGAACGGCGTTTTAGTCATCTTGCCCATGAGGCACGGTTCGCAAGTACCAAGTGATTCATAATCAAGTGATTCTAAAAGTCCATCAGTATGGAGTTTCTTCATGCGCTTTACACTGATATGACCTAAACGGCAGTGCCACAAATAAGTTGCACTATCATTATCAACTCTGCATCTTTTGGCTTCAATATTATGAATATGTGTATCACTACTATCGAGATTCAACAAAAATAGACCACTCTTCAAGGGTGCATGACCATAAAAGATATTACTCATATAAATAGAACAACCATTATTCTCTGATTTAAGTGAATAACCGTCTCACATCAAACAAGATCCAAATATAATGTTCATGCTCAATCCTGGCACCAAATAAAAATTATTCAGGTCTAAAACTAATACCGAAGGTAGATGTAGATGTAGCGTGCCGACCGCAATCACATCGACTTTGGAACCATTTCCCACGCACATCGTCACCTCGTCCTTATTTAATCTTCGCTTAATTCGTAGTCCCTGTTTCGAGTTGCAAATATTAGCAACAGAACCAGTATCAAATACCCAGGTGCTACTACGAGCATTAGTAAGGTACACATCAATAACATGTATATCACATATACCTTTTTTCACCTTTCCATCCTTCTTATCCGCCAAATACTTGGGGCAGTTCCGCTTCCAGTGACCAGTCTGCTTGAAGTAGAAGCACTCAGTCTCAGGCTTAGGTCCAGACTTGGGTTTCTTCTCCTGAGCAGCAACTTGTTTGTTGTTGTTCTTGAAGTTCCCCTTCTTCTTCCCTTTGCCCTTTTTCTTGAAACTGGTGGTCTTATTGACCATCAACACTTGATGCTCCTTCTTGATTTCTACCTCCGGAGCCTTTAGCATTGTGAAGAGCTCGGGAATCGTCTTATCCATCCCTTGCATGTTATAGTTCATCACGAAGCTCTTGTAGCTTGGTGGCAGTGATTGAAGAATTCTGTCAATGACGCTATCATCCGGAAGATTAACTCCCAGTTGAATCAAGTGATTGTTATACCCAGACATTCTGAGTATATGCTCACTGACAGAACTATTCTCCTCCATCTTACAGTTGTAGAACTTATTAGAGACTTCATATCTCTCAATCTGGGCATTTGCTTGAAATATTAACTTCAACTCCTGGAACATCTCATATGCTCCATGACGTTCAAAACGTCGTTGAAGTCCCGGTTCTAAGCCGTAAAGCATGGCACACTGAACTATCGAGTAGTCATCAGCTTTGCTCTGCCAGACGTTCATAACATCTGGTGTTGCTCCTGCAGCAGGTTTGGCACCTAGCGGTGCTTCCAGGACGTAATTCTTCTGTGCAGCAATGAGGATAATCATCAAGTTACGGACCCAGTCCATGTAATTGCTACCATCATCTTTCAACTTTGCTTTCTCAAGGAACGCATTAAAATTCAATGGAACAATAGCACGGGCCATCTATCTACAACAACATAGACAAGCAAGATACTATCAGGTACTAAGTTCATGATAAATTTAAGTTCAATTAATCATATTACTTAAGAACTCCCACTTAGATGGACATCCCTCTAATCCTCTAAGTGATCACGTGATCCATATCAATTAAACCATGTCCGATCATCACGTGAGATGGAGTAGTTTCAATGGTGAACATCACTATGTTGATCATATCTACTATATGATTCACGCTCGACCTTTCGGTCTTAGTGTTCCGAGGCCATATCTGTTATATGCTAGGCTCGTCAAGTTTAATCTGAGTATTCCATGTGTGCAACGGTGCATACTTAGGGAGAACACTTATACCTTGATAATTTAGTGAGAGATCATCTTATAATGCTATCGTCAATCAAAGCAAGATAAGATGCATAAAAGATAAACATCACATGAAATCAATATAAGTGATATGATATGGACATCATAATCTTGTGCTTGTGATCTCCATCTCCGAAGCACGTCATGATCACCATCGTCACCGGCGCGACACCTTGATCTCCATCGTAGCATCGTTGTCGTCTTGCCAATTTATGCTTCTACGACTATCGCTGCCGCTTAGTGATAAAATAAAGCATTACAGGGCGATTGCATTGCATACAATAAAGCTACAACCATATGGCTCCTACCGGTTGCCGATAACTCGGTTACAAAAACATGATCATCTCATACAATAAAATATAGCATCATGCCTTGACCATATCACATCACAACATGCCCTGCAAAAACAAGTTAGACGTCCTCTACTTTGTTGTTGCAAGTTTTACGTTGCTGCTATGGGATGAGCAAGAACCGTTCTTACCTACGCATCAAAATCACAATGATAGTTCGTCAAGTTAGTGTTGTTTTAACCTTCTCAAGGACCGGGCATAGCCACACTCGGTTCAACTAAAGTTGGAGAAACTGACACCCGCCAGCCACCTGTGTGCAAAGCACGTCGGTAGAACTAGTCTCGCGTAAGCGTACGCGTAATGTCGGTCTGGGACGCTTCATCCAACAATACCGCCGTACCAAAGTATGACATGCTGGTAAGCAGTATGCCTTGTATCGCCCACAACTCACTTGTGTTTTACTCGTGCATATAACATCAACGCATAAAAAAGGCTCGGATGCCACTGTTGGGGAACGTAGTAATTTCAAAAAAAATCCTACGCACACGCAGGATCATGGTGATGCATAGCAACGAGAGGAGAGAGTGTGTCCATGTACCCTCGTAGACCGAAAGCGGAAGCGTTAGCACAACACGGTTGATGTAGTCATACGTCTTCACGATCCGACCGATCAAGTACTAAACACACGGCACCTCCGAGTTCAGCACACGTTCAGCTCGATGACGTCCCACGAACTCCGATCCAGCCGAGTGTTGAGGGAGAGTTTTGTCAGCACGACGGCGTGGTGACGATGTTGATGTTCTACCGACGCAGGGCTTTGCCTAAGCACCGCTATGATATGATCGTGGTGGATTATGGTGGAGGGGGGGCACCGCACATGGCTAAGAGATCAATGATCAATTGTTGTGTCTATGGGGTGGCCCCCGTATATAAAGGAGCAAGGGGGGAGAGGCGGCCGGCCAGGAGGGGGCGTGCCAGGAGAAGTCCTACTCCCATCGGGAGTAGGACTCCCTTCCTTCCTTGTTGGATTAGGAGAAGGGGGGAAGGAGGAGGAAGAGAGGAAGGGAA
>NC_041383.1:532938481-532960603 GCF_002162155.2 Triticum dicoccoides | reverse complement strand
GTATCCGATAACCCCCGGAACCATTTTGGTGTACGAATATAGTCGTCCAATATATCAATCTTCATGTCTCAAACATTTCGAGACTCCTCGTCATGTCTGTGATCACATCCGGGACACCGAACTACCTTCGGTACATCAAAATACATAAAATCATAATATAACCGTCATCTAACTTTAAGCGTGCGGACCCTACGGGTTCGAGAACTATGTAGACATGACCGAGACACGTCTCCAGTCAATAACCAATAGCGGAACTTGGATGCTCATATTGGCTCCCACATATTCTACAAAGATCTTTATCGGTCAAACCGCATAACAACATACGTTGTTCCCTTTGTCATCGGTATGTTACTTGCCCAAGATTCGATCGTCGCTATCTCAATACCTAGTTCAATCTCGTTACCGGCAAGTCTCTTTACTCGTTCTGTAACACATCATCCCACAACTAACTCATTAGTTGCAATGCTTGCAAGGCTTAAGTGATGTGCATTACCGAGTGGGCCCAGAGATACCTCTTCATCAATCGGAGTGATAAATCCTAATCTCGAAATACGCCAACCCAACAAGTACCTTTGGAGACACCTGTAGAGCACCTTTATAATCACCCAGTTATGTTGTGACGTTTGGTAACACACAAAGTGTTCCTCCGGTAAACGGGAGTTGCATAATCTCATAGTCATAAGAACATGTATAAGTCATGAAGAAAGCAATAGCAGCATACTAAATGATCGAGTGCTAAGCTAACGGAATGGGTCAAGTCAATCACATCATTCTCCTAATGATGTGACCCGGTTAATCAAATGACAACTCATGTCAATGGTTAGGAAACATAACCATCTTTGATTAATGAGCTAGTCAAGTAGAGGCATACTAGTGACACTCTGTTTGTTCATGTATTCACATAAGTATTATGTTTCCGGTTAATACAATTCTAGCATGAATAATAAACATTTATCATGATATAAGGAAATAAATAATAACTTTATTATTGCCTCTAGGGCATATTTCCTTCACGAATATAGTCGTCCAATATATCGATCTTTACGTCTCGACCATTTCGAGACTCCTCATCATGTCCCCGATCTCATCCGGGACTCCGAACTACCTTCGGTACATCAAAACACATAAACTCATAATATAACTGTCAACAAACTTTAAGCGTGCGGACCCTACGGGTTCGAGAACTATGTAGACATGACCTAGAACTATTCTCGGTCAATAACCAATAGCGGAACCTGGATGCCCATATTGGCTCCTACATATTCTACGAAGATCTTTATCGGTCAAACCGCATAACAACATACATTGTTCCCTTTGCCATCGGTATGTTACTTGCCCGAGATTCGATCATCGGTATCCAATACCTAGTTCAATCTCGTTACCGGCAAGTCTCTTTACTCGTTACGTAATGCATCATTCCGCAACTAACTCATTAGTCACATTGCTCGCAAGGCTTATAGTGATGTGCATTACCGAGAGGGCCCAGAGATACCTCTCCGACAATCGGAGTGACAAAACCTAATCTCGAAATACACCAACCCAACATGTACCTTTGGAGACACCTGTAGTACTCCTTTATAATCATCCAGTTACGTTGTGACGTTTGGTAGCACCCAAAGTGTTCCTCCGGTAAACGGGAGTTGCATAATCTCATAGTTACAGGAACATGTATAAGTCATGAAGAAAGCAATAGCAACATACTAAACGATCAAGTGCTAGGCTAACGGAATGGGTCATGTCAATCACATCATTCTCCTAATGATGTGATCCCGTTAATCAAATGACAACTCATGTCTATGGTTAGGAAACTTAACCATCTTTGATTAACGAGCTAGTCAAGTAGAGGCATACTAGTGACACTATGTTTGTCTATGTATTCACACATGTATTATCTTTCCGGTTAATACAATTCTAGCATGAATAATAAACATTTATCATGAAATAAGGAAATAAATAATAACTTTATTATTGCCTCTAGGGCATATTTCCTTCACTCTTATACCCCAAAAACATCCAGGGGAGCCACGAAACCACCTTTCCAGTGTCTTAACCTTCTGTACCTGTGAGATCCCATCTTGGGGCCTTTTCCGGCGTCCTGCTAGAGGGGGGTTCGATCACGGAGGGCTTCTACATCAACACCATTGCCTCTCCGATGAAGCGTGAGTAGTTTACCTCAGACCTACGGGTCCATAGCTAGTAGCTAGATGGATTCTTCTCTCTCTTTGATTCTCAATACAAAGTTCTCCTCGATGTTCTTGGAGATCTATTCGATGTAATATTCTTTTGCGGTGTGTTTGTCGAGATCCGATGAATTGTGGATTTATGATCAGCTTATCTATGAATATTATTTGAATCTCCTCGGAATTCTTATATGCATGATTTGATATCTTTGCAAGTCTCTTAGAACTATTGGTTTGGTTTGGCGAACTAGATTGGTTTTTCTTATAATGGGAGAAGTGCTTAGCTTTGGGTTCAATCTTGCGGTGTCCTTTCCCATTGATAGTAGGGGCAACAAGGCACGTATTGTATTGTTGCCATCAAGGATAACAAGATGGAGTTTTCATCATATTGCTTGAGTTAGTCCTGCTACATCATGTCGTCTTACTTAATGTGTTACTCTGTTCTTATGAACTTAATACTCTAGATGCAGGCAGGAGTCGGTCGATGTGTGGAGTAATAGTAGTAGATGCAGAATCGTTTCGGTCTACTTGACACGGACGTGATGCCTATATTCATGATCATTTCCTTAGATACCGTCATAACTTTGCACTTTTCTATCGATTGCTAGGCAGTAATTTGTTCACCCACTGTAATTATTTCTATCTTGAGAGAAGCCTCTAGTGAAACCTATGGTCCCCGGGTCTATTTTATAACATATTAGTTTTCCGTCAACTTGCCAATTTCTGTCGCCGTTCCCTTACTTTGCAATCTTTTACTTTTCGTTCCATAAACCAAAAATACCAAAAATATTACTTTACCATTTATCCAACTCTACCAGATCTCGCTTTGCGAATAACGGTGAAGGGATTGACAACCCCTTTGTCGCGTTGGTTGCAAGTTGGTGCTTATTTGTGCAGGTATTCGGTGGCTTGTCGCGTTGTGTCCTACTGGATTGATACCTTGGTTCTCAAAACTGAGGGAAATACTTACGCTACTTTGCTGCATCACCCTTTCCTCTTCAAGGGAAAAACCAACGCAAGCTCAAGAGGTAGCAGTAGCGGAGGTCACGACCATGAGCAGCAACAGAGGCACACATGGGGGTGAGAAGCAGTGGCCACACACGTCCACCAAAAGCAGCAGTCGCGGCCACACACGGCAATGTGCATCAGCTGCTGCTGTCACGACCATGAGCAGTTGTTCCTGCTACCTTACTGCTCCCCGATGAGTAGCAGTAGTGGCATCACGCACGAGCATGCGGGCGGCGGGGACGCATGGCCAGGACCAGCAGATGCGGAGGTGGCGCACGGGCATGTGATGGTTGACGGTGGTGGCGCATGGAAAGATGGTCACTTGCGGCGAAGCAAAACGCGAGGGACGCCGGCGGAGACTAGTAACCCTAACCCTAGGTGGTCAGGGGCCAGGGCAGGAGATAGAAGACTCACCTTCATTGTGTGGACCACTGCGTCGTCGCCGTCACTGACCACAGGGATCTCCTGGGAGTTAGCCGCCGCCCCGTCTTCTGTGTGAAAGCTACTTAAGTAGAAATCGAGAGAGAAAATCATAGAGATTTAAATGAATCAAGTGTCTCTATTTATTGACGATGATGTTATATATATTGTTACAAGGGGCATGGGTAAAGGGTCGTGTCTGTTGAGATTGAGAGAGAGAGAGGGGATACGTCTCCCCAAAGGGGCAACCGCATCACGGTTGCTATATTAAGGTGGTAGTTAATTAAGCAGAGATTATTAGGATTATAATTAATCCTTAACACTCCCCCTAATCTATGCTTGTTTTGTGAATGTGCATCATCTTGATAAAGACTCCTCCTTGTATGTTGTTCCTTGAGTATGTTCATCATCATCAACTTGAGAAAGTCTCCTCGAAAAACCATGTGGGAAAATGTGAGGAGAGAGGTGTTTGATATGTTGCCAAAACTCCTTCAAACCCGGTGGAAAAAATAAGGAGAAAATGATGCAACATATAATGGTTATTGTCTCTTTTAACTCAATATGAGAAACTCATAGAATTTAGAGGACAATAAATATGACGTATATACTTTCCTAGAAAAAACCCGGTGGGGAAAACAGAAAGTATGACATATGATCTTGTGTTAATATTACCTCATTAAAAACCTTGATGAGAACCTATAGAAGTAAACTCATGAAGGGAAAAGGAGTATAATATGATGCATTGAACATGAACAATTCAGGAAGATACTCCCCCTGATTCTTGCAAACCTCGAAGCCGTCGAATACCAATTCCATGAGCATGTTTTGGAATGTTGTTGTTGGTAGAGACTTCATGAATAAATCAACAACGTTGTTGCATGATTTGACTTGCAAGATGTGCAATATAGTGATATTCATTATGGAACATGTTTGCATCCGAGCAACACAAGCAACATTATCTTTGAGATAATGGTAGGTGGATGTAGCCACGAGGTCTGTTTCAAAGACTCTCACGAGATTGCCATCACACATAGCAGGAACACAAACCTTGTCTACGGTCTGACATAGTAGGGATCTGATCGATGTATCCAGTGATATTGGTGTCCAGATTTCTCTAAAACTGGAAGATTAGGACATAATTTTTGATGCCTTGGAGATATCGAAAGATATTCTTGAGCCTCACCCAATTATGTGTGGTTGATCCAACGGCACTAGGATATGAAGCTCTATGTCCCAATATCGCATTCACATCAACTCATGATTTTAATCAATCTTTCTCTACGTCTAGGGAACGAAGCCATGCGAGTTATGGATGCATGAGATTTGTCCAAAATCAATTTCTCCAATATAATCATGATATAGACAACACATGTACCATAATGTATGAGTGAAGGTGCTCGAGGTTTTACCAAAATCCTTCATCTCAAATTCCGTCATTTAGATGATCACACGCTTAACATGTATGGGTAATCATCAGTGTAGGAGTAATCTTTGTGTGTAAGGAACTCACTACGTCGGTTGTACCAAAATATACCGATAATAAATAAGTTGTATAGTGACTTATTGGTTTTACAACAATGTATGTTGCAATTTGTATTTCGATTCAAAAGTGATATTCCATTAGGAACCATCTATGTCTGAATCTAGTGATCCACATGGATATGTAATCACTACATCTATCAACTGCATAGATAGATGATTTTGTATTACCAATGATATATATTATCGAAAGGAGGTTCCACCTCTGGAAAATAATTGGGTATCTGCGTGAACCCTAGTGCTACAATATTTGCTCTACATTCCACCACCTCATTGTTCCCAATCCTGTTTCCAGAAGAAAACTCGTGTAGGTATTGCTTATGAATACCTTCCCATTATTCAGCAAGATCATTTCTTCCTGGATTATACCCTTTGCTTGAGTTCATTCCGAGTGTTGTTTACACTTTGCCATGGCCATGGTCTTTGGACCTGAATCATGTGAAAGGTTTTTGCAATCTAGTTGAGAAATGTATGTCGACAATTGTAGACTTCCGGTTATATGTTTCTCCAGAATCTATATATTGATATATAGTGGATGGAAATATCTTTACCCATGGTGACTGCTCGCGATTTCCCAATGCGATTGAGTCAGGTATTCCAATGTCCCAGTCAATGTGTGCACTATGACCTGGGTTGGTGGAGGTTTCCCATCCACTGGGTGTATACTACCCATTAGGTGTCTATCAACGTGAAGTTGATTTGCATTTGCTGATGCAGAGGCCTTGATATCCCTGCTTGCAGGAAGCCAAATCTTGATGTACTTTTGCCATACATCTCCCCCTGTTGCATCGAACGGGAAGTGGAGTGGTTTTTGTTGGTACCTTCACTCTTTCAGTCATTTTTTCCAGGATTGTAGGATTGTGTGACACCTTTATATTTAGTAAATGAATCTGGCAGGTTATTTGCAGTGTGTTGCAAATCTTCTGAACGCATGGTTCAGATCTTTGAGTACATGGATTTGAGGCAGAAATGTGTTGAACATTCCACTAATTTCCTGGCATTCTTTGTGGTACTTGAACTCCCCCCTAATGTCTAGAAATGTTCATCATTGAATCAACATACTGGCCTTGAATAACTCCCCATACGAGGGGCTTGGGGTATTGAGGGAAATACAATTATTCCTCACATAGATCCCAACTATATGCTGAGGGGCCAATGATGTATGCTGGGGCGGTGGTATCAGTGTGTAACTGAATTACCACAGAAGGAAAATAGTTGGTAGATTTCCATGTATCAAAGATAGAGGGGAATAATATTATGCATTTTGGTCATGACCGTGGAGAGGACAGAAGGCGAAGGAGGTGGAGGATACCGGCTTCAAGCTGTGGTACACGGGGACGGCTGCAAACAGAAATGGCATAGGCATCTTGATCAAGAAGAGCCTCAAGTATGGAGTGGTAGACGTCAAGAGACGTGGGGACCGGATTATCCTGGTCAAGCTGGTACTTGAGGACTTGATTCTCAATGTTATCAGCGTGTATGCCCCGCAAGTAGGCCACAATGAGAACACCAAGAGGGAGTTCTGGGAAGGCCTGGAAGACATGGTTAGGAGTGTACCGATTGGCGAGAAGCTCTTCATAGGAGGAGACCTCAATGGCCAGGTGGGTACATCTAACACAGGTTTTGAAGGGGCGCATGGGGGCTTTGGCTATGGCATCAGGAATCAAGAAGGAGAAGATGTCTTAAGCTTTGCTCTAGCCTACAACATGATTGTAGCTAACACCCTCTTTAGAAAGAGAGAATCACATCTGGTGACTTTTAGTAGTTGCCAACACTCTAGCCAGATTGATTTCATCCTCTCGAGAAGATAAGATAGGTGTGCGTGCCTAGACTGTAAGGTGATACCTGGAGAGAGTGTTGTACCCCAGCATAAGCTAGTGGTTGCTGACTTCCGCTTTCGGATTCGTGTCCAGCGGGATAAGCGTGCCAAAGTTGCTAGAACGAAGTGGTGGAAGCTCAAGGCGGAGGTAGCTCGGGTGTTCAAGGAGAGGGTAATTAAGGAGGGCCCTTGGGAGGAAGGAGGGGATGCGGACAATGTGTGGATGAAGATGGCGACTTGCATTCATAAGGTGGCCTCGGAGGAGTTTGGAGTGTCCAGGGGAAGGAGAAGCGAAGATAAGGATACCTGGTGGTGGAATGATGATGTCCAGAAGGCGATTAAAGAGAAGAAAGATTGCTTCAGACGCCTATACCTGGATAGGAGTGCAGACAACATAGAGAAGTACAAGATGGCGAAGAAGGCCGCAAAGCGAGCTGTTGGTGAAGCAAGGGGTCGGGCATATGAGGACCTCTACCAACGGTTAGGCATGAAGGAAGGTGAAAGGGACATCTATAAGATGGCTAAGATCCGGGAGAGGAAGACGAGGGATATTGGCCAAGTCAAATGCATCAAGGACGGAGCAGGCCAACTCTTGGTGAAGGACGAGGAGATTAAGCATAGATGGCGGGAGTACTTCGACAAGCTGTTCAATGGGGAGAATGAGAGTTCTACCATTGAACTGGACGACTCCTTCGATGAGACCAGCATGCGTTTTGTGTGGCGCATCCAGGAGTCTGAGGTGAAGGAGGCTCTAAAAAGGATGAAAGGAGGCAAGACGATGGGCCCTGATTGTATCCCCATTGAGGTGTGGAAAGTGCTCGGGGACATAGCGATAGTATGGCTAACCAAGCTTTTCAACCTCATTTTTCAGGCAAACAAGATGCCAGAAGAATGGAGACGGAGTATATTAGTACCAATCTTCAAGAACAAGGGGGATGTTCAGAGTTGTACTAATTACCGTGGAATTAAGCTGATGAGCCATACAATGAAGCTATGGGAGAGAGTCATTGAGCACCGCTTAAGAAGAATGACAAGCGTGACCAAAAATCAGTTTGGTTTCATGCCTGGGAGGTCGACCATGGAAGCCATTTTCTTGGTACGACAACTTATGGAAAGATATAGGGAGCAAAAGAAGGACTTGCATATGGTGTTCATTGACTTGGAGAAGGCCTATGATAAGATACCGCGGAATGTCATGTGGTGGGCCTTGGAGAAACACAGAGTTCCAGCAAAGTACATTACCCTCATCAAGGACATGTACAATAATGTTGTGACAAGTGTTCGAACAAGTGATGTCGACACCGATGACTTCCCGATTAAGATAGGACTGCATCAGGGGTTAGCTTTGAGCCCTTATCTTTTTGCATTGGTGATGGATGAGGTCACAAGGGATATACAAGGAGATATCCCATGGTGTATGCTCTTTGCGGATGATGTGGTGCTAGTTGACGATAGTCGGACGGGGGTAAATAGGAAGTTAGAGTTATGGAGACAAACCTTGGAATCAAAAGGGTTTAGACTTAGTAGAACTAAAACCGAGTACATGATGTGCGGTTTCAGTCCTACTAGGTGTGAGGAGGAGGAGGTTAGCCTTGATGGCCAGGTGGTACCTCGGAAGGACACCTTTCGGTATTTGGGGTCAATGTTGCAGGAGGATGGGGGTATTGATGAAGATGTGAACCATCGAATCAAAGCCGGATGGATGAAGTGGCGCCAAACTTCTGGCATTCTCTGTGACAAGAGAGTGCCACAAAAGCTAAAAGGCAAGTTCTACAAGACGGCGGTTCGACCTGCAATGTTGTATGGCGCGGAGTGTTGGCCGACTAAAAGGCGACATGTTCAACAGTTAGGTGTGGCGGAGATTTGTATGTTGAGATGGATGTGTGGCCACACGAGGAAGGATCGAGTACGGAATGATGATATACGAGATAGAGTTGGGGTAGCACCAATTGAGGAGAAGCTTGTCCAACATCGTTTGAGATGGTTTGGGCATATTCAGCGCAGGCCTCCAGAAGCTCCAGTGCATAGCGGACGGCTAAAGCGTGCGGAGAATGTCAAGAGAGGGCGGGGTCGACCGAATTTGACATGGGAGGAGTCCGTTAAGAGAGACCTGAAGGATTGGAGTATCGACAAAGAGCTAGCTATGGACAGGGGTGCGTGGAAGCTTGCTATCCATGTGCCTGAGCCATGAGTTGGTTGCGAGATCTTATGGGTTTCACCTCTAGCCTACCCCAACTTGTTTGGGACTAAAGGCTTTGTTGCTGTTGTTGTTGGTCATGACCGTGTAAAACTACATGACTCCAATGTAAAGTCGGTAAGTTGTAATTCCAAAGTAAAAAAACAATGCAACAAGCTTAATTCTCTGGATAAAGGATTCCACCAAGCCATTCTGAGTCTAGACATTAGGACAAAGTGCTAAACGTTTATCCTAAGGCCATATTAAAGGCACGAAGGAGAATTCTGCAACATTGTTCATTCGATTTGCTTGAAATCGATGGTCAGGATAATTAACAAATGGTTTTCATGTGGATAAAGACACACTTGAGACCATCATATAGATGTTTCTTTTAAACCATGAAATACCCGAATAGTCTAGTCAATGGTTGAGAAGAGGAGTCGCCACAGGTCCGCGACGTGCCGCCGGAGAGCGCCGTTGGTGGCGACAAGACTCAACATGGAGGTGTGATTCGGTGGCGCGGCAGGGACGAAGTCGCTGGAGCCGGCGTCTTGGTCCAGCGCGACTGAAGCCAGGCGATGTCTCTTGTCGTGGATGTCTTCGTCCTTCGTCCAACGCAAGGCAAGATTCTGTTCATGGTAAAGCAAATTTGTGTAGGCATGAAGAAAATTGGAAAAGTAGCACCTTGTTTCTCTGTAGCAATTAGATGAAGTTGGTACTCCAATTTGCGTCGTGCTTGACTCAAGTCTCTGATTCTCTTCTTCTTCCCATCTCCGTCGCGGACGCTGCTATTCGCCCCGTTCTTCTCGCGTGGCATCTCTCTCGGGAGAGTTTGCGCGTGCACCGAAGGAAGTCGCTGCGGATGGCTGGGCGAGAGTCTTGGCCTCGGACGCCACCGCCCAGGAAGGGTTCTCCATGTACGTCCGCCAGGATGCGGTCTGGACATGCGCCAACCACTGGCGGAGCTAGACAAGATGTGTTGGGGGGCCCAAACAGGAAATGAGGATGTTTGTAGGGGGCAGAAGCCATTATTTTTCTTAATCTAATCTTTCCTTAAAAAATCCCATGTAGTTTAACCAAAGCTAGGGGGCCACGGCACCTGCAGTAACCAACGTAGCTCCGCCGCTGGCGCCAACGCCGTCGCAGCCAGGGCGCCGCTGGATTCGCTCTGCGGGGGCGTGCTGATAACGTGTTTAAGTAGAAATCAAGAGAGAGAATCGATAGAGATGTAAATGAATCAAGTGTCTCTCTTTATTGATGATGATGATGTTATATATACTGTTATAAGGGGATAGAGAGGGAGAGGGGATACGTCTCCCCGAAGGGACAACCGCATGACGGATGCTATATTAAGGCGGTAGTTAATTAAGCAGAGATTATTAGATTATAAATAATCCTTAACAAAAGCAAAGACGAGGAGGGGATGAGTCGCGAACGAATGAGTTCCTCCTCTCGTTTCTGGTCAATCTGGTCGCGAGGGGTAAGTTTGTCATTTTACATGGGACCCTTCTGACAGTGGGCAAGAGGTCAAAGTGAAAAGTAAAAGGTGGCAAAATATCAATTACAAAGTAAGTAGCGGCAAATTGGCAAACTCTATAGTAAGTTGGGCAAAAAATCAAATTTCCCAGACTTAAATG
Organism: Triticum dicoccoides; assembly: GCF_002162155.2. Taxonomy (NCBI): domain Eukaryota; kingdom Viridiplantae; phylum Streptophyta; class Magnoliopsida; order Poales; family Poaceae; genus Triticum; species Triticum dicoccoides. The sequence continues at coordinate 532,949,824 of NC_041383.1, read as the reverse complement.
CATGGCTTAGTGGGGATGATGAGGTGGACATTTTGCATGTTTAGAGAATTGAAACCAACTTCTTAAAAATGTAAGATAGTGTCAAAATGGTCTTATATTATGAGACGGGGGAGCAGAATATTATGCTTTACCCTCCAAAGCTCAAGCTCATGCAAGAATCACCACTCGAGCAAGTTGTTCACACTCTTAGTTTTAGCTTATACACATTCCCGTCCATGCAGTCCTCTCTTGCGCCTTCCCCATCATGGCAAGCAAACCCAAGAAGAGTAGAGCTTTAACCTCCGTTAGAAAGTAGGAAATCTATTTTCTATTTGGTTTGTGATTATTTCAATGGTCATTTTATCATTTTAGGGAAACCAGAATTCTTAAGAAAATTAACTATATACCCTCAAGGGTTCGGCTCCTCTGCAGCTCAGTTGTTACTGTATGGGTACTGTAGCCTCTAATATCAACCGTCCACGCTAGTCCAATAAATCCCCTTACTTCAACTTAATTCTCTTGTTAAATCGTAAATACACCATCCCGTACTAGAGACGCGCGGAGGCGGTCATAAGCTCCACGCGCCGACCAGGTCGATTGTCCATATAGCCTGCAGGTGAAATCAGCACGCACGGTGCCGGCGCCGGCGCCGTCGTATGTCCAGAGCTTGCGAACAAGGCGTCGCGCGAGTACCAAAACAGGACACCGAGACCAGACATGCAGCATTTGTTAGATTAATGCTAAGTAATTCATGCATCTAGACATGTATTCATCCTCCACTAGTTAACCAGCTAGCTTTCTTCTCCATGATTGCTCCAGACAACAATCGTACGGCTACAAGAACTCACAATTTATCAAAAAATGATGGTCTCCTTGAGGAACTTATGCTCCAGTCATGCAGGCCATTTACAAGGTGGGCGAGCTCCCGGCCTCCGGCCGCGGCGGCGGCGCCGTGCGTTTCAGTTTCACACGCACGACTGACGGCTGAGCTGGCCGGCGTGAGCAGCCGGAGGACTGCCGTTCTTCCTGCATCGTTACAGTTTTTTTATTAATAACATAATTAAGGCAGATGAAAGAGAGTATTTGGATTGAAACTAACGGTAGATTTTGAGAGCAATAGAGTAATAACATTACTGTAGAGGAGCCGAACCCATACCTCAATGTCCACCAAAAGTTTCAAGCAAGGTGCATAAAGTTCACAAACAAAGAAGGTGCATAGTTCACCATACAAGTTCACAAACAAGGTGCATACAAGTTAACTTTGTCACTTGGTCAAATGAGAGAATAAATCATAGGGTAATATAGGGTACTAATAAATTGCATGCAAGTTCACTTTGTCACTGGTCAAATGAGAGAATAAAGCATAAGGTAATAGGGTACTAATAAATGCTTGCTCCCCATCAATCTGCCGAATCAGGAAGAAACCCCAAAGCATGTGGTTCTGGTTACTTCCTCCTGATCAATTCCTTCGACTTGATCAATCAGAGGTGTGGCACAAAGGACATGTTTAATTTCCACCGGTCTCATGCTCTTACAGGGCGTTTCCTCAGTCTCAACCCGGACTGCCGTTATCCATAGCTGATTCTTGGGGGGTCTATATTGAACTTGCACACCTGTATATACAAGAACATTACAGTTTCATAAACTGATCACCATGCATAATTGAGAGAGAGAGAGAGAGAGAGAGAGAGAGAGAGAGGGAGCGAGAGAGATTCACCTTGCACCACCCAAAGCAAGATGGCACCAGAGTCCACCTCTTTGCCAGCATAATCCAAAGACATTCTTTCACTCTCCCATTGTTTACTCAACCATGAGAATGGCAAAAAGATTGGGCCTTTGAGGTACACATGATCATTTTCAAAGAGTAGTTCATAAGCAGCAAGCCCGCAATTTGAGCATGTGTAGATAAAACCATCAACAAACACACATGCGCCCTTTAAAAGGCCGTGTCTAGGCATAGGCCTTGGTAGGTATTCTCCCCATTGAGTCCAAGGTATGACAACATGCCACTGCTTGGCGCCCACCTCAAAGAGAAGACAAGAACATGTGACACTATCAGAGACTATAAAGGAATCATCACCCACTGCTACATATCCCGAGAGCATGACCTTCCTGTCAAGAACATTAGACTGGTTTGTGTGATAGCGCACCCATGAGGTGGATCCAGGAGGAGAAACACGGTAGGCCTTGTGGTAAACTTGGAGAGTCTCGGTAAGAGCAAAAGTTGCTCGACCAACTCGGATAACCATAACAAAAGGATCAACGGAAACAGGCCGGCGTGCAAGTATATCCATAGTGTGACTAGTGGTGTCCAGATTAAACACATCCATGCCATCTTTTAGGAAGGAGATGGCACATAGTTTTGAGCTACTTAGAAAAAAGTGCCTGGGACCATCATCATCTCCATGTACAATGTAATGTGGTTTGAGAGGAGGGGCTCTTTCTAACATTGGAATCTCATCCATCTTGATTTCATATCTATAGATAAATGATTGTGAACAACCTTGGCAGATAATAAACAAGAGATCCTTGTCAATATGGATAGGTGGCTTCACGTACTTAGGAGGACTTGGTGGGAGATAATGCCTGCATGCAAGAGGCAAAAAATATGTCATGCACTAAAAAGATTTTAAGGCACAAGAAGTTGGGACACACAAGAAACTTGAAACCAAATATCTAGACCTGCAAGGATCATCAAGGACTTCTTCCTGGAGTTGAGGCAACACCTTGTCGTCCATATACTCTCTAGGTGATTCATTAGTGGACAAAAGATTAATTTGTAAGCAAGAACAAAATGAATACATGGATTAGTGGATTAGTGAAGAGAGAAACTTACTGCACAAAGCATAATTTAAATTCATCCATGTGTTTCATGGGCAACATGTCCACCCGACGGAAGGTGGAGTGGAGGACCTTGACATCCCCGGGCAGGGGACCAATTTGGAAGGTGGTAACAATGGCATGTAGATAGTCACACCCGCATGAGAGGTCGAGGCTGATCCACACAGAGCACATGACCCCCCAGCCCAGATGGGTGAGGAAGCCATCTCCTTTCAATGTAATGAAAGGACAAACAGAGTCAATCCTCGCAGGTGGATGCAGCTTGAGCCTTGTCAGCCCTCTCTCTTCCTCTTCATCTACCACCGTGAGCTTGTATTCGTAGACCACGTTGTTCCAGAGCATGTAGATGGCATTGCTTTCTTGTGCGTACAAGCCACGGCCATTGATAGGGAGGTAGTACTCGTCTGAAGTGTGGGTTACCTTGGTCCACTGGATCTCCGGGGCGGCCAAACAATCGAAGGTGAAGAAAAGGCCATTTTGGAGGGAGAGCAAAATCAGCGTGCCCCCATCCAGGCCATGGCCAGGGAGCACCACGTAGCCCTGGAGGAAGCTACCATCCCAGGTGGGGAGGGAGCGGTCGAATTTGCAATCTTCCTTGAAGGGTCTGCCAACCAGCTCCCAACGACCTCCCGCTGCATCCTCTTCCTCTTGGGTGAAGAGGCGTTGCATGACCAGGTGGAAACTGGAGACAGAAAGCTGGATCGCGGACACCGCCCATATGTGGCCGTCCGCGGAGATGGGCATGCACCGGCCAAGCGATCTCCAAGCCAGCGGAGGGAGGGGCCGCAGCTTTTCCTCGGCTTCCAGCTGCAGCTGCAGGGCGTAGGTTTGCTCGTTCTCCACCTGCTGCACGACGCAGAGGGAGCGACCGTCTGGAGCCAAGGCGGCGTCGGCCCTCAAGCTGCACCCCGGCGGCTTTTTGAGGTCGTGAAAGATCTCCACCACCTCGTTGCTCCGACCGGAGATCCGCCCTGATCTCGCCACGCGAAGACGGTGGAAGCGTAGGTCGCCCCTCATGACGCCGACGAGCAGCGACCAGGCAGGGCCCTCGTCGGCATAGAAGGGAATATTGACGAAATCCTTGCCGGGGGCGACCCGATGAATCGAGGTGGACCAGCTCCCCTCCCCTTTGCTCTCCTCGGCCGCCACCATATTCCACTCCTCCCATTTGCTCTCCGCCGCCGCCATCTTCGGGTTAGGGTTAGCCTCCGCGGCCGCTATCTTCCACTCCGAGTCGCTCTCCGCCGTGGTCACTTCGGGTTAGGGTTTGGGATTTGGGGACAAGTCTTTTTTTTTAGCCAAATTTGAGGACAAGTCTGGGTGACTAAATCGGCGGGGTGATTGGTGCTGGGCTGCTGCCAATACGCCTATGCCACGAGCCCATCAGGCACACGCTGGCGACAGTTGACCGGCCCAACTTTATCCATTCGATTTCTTAAACAAATATTAAAAAAGCCGGTGCTTAGGGGGAGATCATATTTTTTTTTGAGGGGGAGGGGGAGATCATATTGGACGCTCTTTGCGTCAAACTGGCGTCGCTACGCACAGGGGGGTAGTCTGACTGGGCCGGCCCATCACGCTGTACCACTGGAATCAAAAGAAAGCAAAAACAGAGGGAGGCGTGTTGGGAGGAATCGAACCGGCAACCAACAGATTGGAAGAGCGTGCTCCCAGCCACTCTAACTAACTAGCATTGTTTGTAGTGCAACAGCCCGCATCGAAAATAACTTAGCACAAGGTACAATCGGACTTGACTACTGTGTCGAACCGGAATTAGTTACTGTAGTGAAAAACTTTTTGAACGTATGATTACGCAAACAAATTTTCTAAAAACGAATAAATTATGAATTTCTCAAACATTTTTGGAATTTGTGACATTTCTTTAAAGGACGAACATTTTCTGAATCTTGAGAACAAATTTTGAAACAGAGAACAAATTTGGAAGCACGAACAATTTTTTAAAGCACAAACATTTTTTAAATCTTTAGAACAAATTTTGAAACGGAGAACAAATTTGGAAGCGCGGACAATTTTTTAAAGCACGAACATTTTTTGAATCTTGAAATAGAGAACAATTCTGAAAAATACCGAACAAATTTGGAAGCGCGAACAATTTTTTAAAGCACGAACTTTTTTGAATCTTGAGAAAAAAAATTGAGATAGAGAACAATTTTGAAAAATCCCAAACAAATTTGGAAGCATGAAAAAAAATTTAAAGCACAAACATTTTTTGAATCTTGAGAACAAATTTTGAAATAGAGAACCATTTTGAAAAATTCCGAACAAATTTGGAAGCGCAAACATTTTATGAAAACGTGAAATTTTTATGAAATCCGGTACATTTTCTGCATTTTGAAAGTTTTGAACTTTTTTGTCTAACGAGAACAATTTTTGAATTTTGAGAACATTTTTTACGAAAACAGAGCATTTTATAAAAATACGAACAAAATTTGAATATTTTGAATTTGTTTTGAAGAAAATGAAAAAGAAAGAAAACAAACAAAAAAATCAGGAACATTTTTCGAAAATGTCAACATTGTTCCAGAAATATGAACAAATTTTGATAAAAAGAACATTTTTCAAAATACCGAACCACATTTAAACTTTTTGAAAAACTTTAAAAAGAAAAGGAAAAAATATTTAAAAAGAAAAAACAAAGAAAACGAGAAAAAAGATAGAATAGAATAAGACTGTGAAGAAAAACCAGAAAGAACTGGTAAAAGGAACAAAAGTTTTTTGGAATTTCCGCGAACTGTTTTGAGTTTTATCGTCGCCTTTAGTTTCTTTAAGTTTAGCATTGTAATTCTTACACATCGACGAGCCAGTCGCGGTGGCTACCGCGGCGTGTACCTCTACAGGAAGTAGTCGTTTCGATCCTTGCCGCGACCATTTTCTGCAGTTTTTTAATCTCGCGAAGCGAAACCATTTTTGCGGTTTTGCGAAGTGATACGTCTCCAACGTATCTATAATTTTTTTATTATTCCATTCTATTATATTATTTGTTTTAGATGTTTTATATGCATTAATATGCTATTTTATATCAATTTTGGGACTAACCTATTAACCTAGAGCCGAGTGCCAGTTTCTATTTTTCCTTGTTTTTGAGTTTTACAGAAAAGGAATATCAAACGGAGTCCAAACGGAATAAAATTTTCGGGATGATTTTTCTTGGACCAGAAGACATCTACGGAACTTGGGGATGAAGTCAGAAGAGTCCCAAGGGCTCCACAAGCCCTCAGGGCGCGCCCTAGGGGGGCGCCCCTGGCTTGTGGGCCCCTCGGGAGTCCACCGACCTCCTTCTCAGCTCTATAAATCCACAAATATTCCAAAACGACCAGAAGCGTCCACCAAAATACTTTTTCGCTGTTGTAACCTTATGTACCCGTGAGATCCCATCTTGGGACCTTTTCCGGCATCCTGACGGAGGGGGGTTCGATCACAGAGGGCTAGCTTCTACATCAAATCTATTGCCCTTCCGATGAAACGTGAGTAGTTTACCACAGACCTATGGGTCCATAGCTAGTAGCTAGATGGCTTCTACTCTCTCTTTGATCTTCAATGCAATGTTCTCCTCGATGTTCTTGGAGTTCTATTCGATGTAATCTTCTTTTGTGGTGTGCTTGTCGAGATCCAATGAATTGTGGAAGATTTATGATAATATTATCTATGAATATTATTTGAGTCTTCTCTGAATTCTTATATGCATGATTTGATATCTTTGTATTTCTCTTCGAGTTATCGGTTTGGTTTGGCCAACTAGATTGGTTCTTATTGCGATGGGAGAGGTGCTTAGTTTTGAGTTCAATCAGTAGGGGTAGCGAGGCACGTATTGTATTGTTGGTTTTCATCATATTGCTTGAGTTTATCCCTCTACATCATGTCATCTTACTTAAGGTGTTACTCCATTCTTTATGAACTTAATACTCTAGATGCATGCTGGATAGCAGTCGATGTGTGGAGTAAGAGTAGTAGATGCAGGCAGGAGTCTGTCTACCTGACACAGACGTGGTGCCTATATTCACAATCATTGCCTCTGATATCGTCATAACTTTGCGCTTTTCTACCAATTACTCGACAGTAATTTGTTCACCCACCATATTATTTTCTTTCAAGAGAGAAGCCTCTAGTGAAACCTATGGCCCCCGGGTCTATTTTCCATCATATATTTTCAGATCTATAAACCAAAACACCCAAAAATACCTCGCTGTGTTTATTTACTTTTACTTTGTTTTACGTTTTAGTAATCTTTTATATCTATCTCTATCAGATCTCATCCTTGCAAATGGCCATGAAGGGATTGACAACCCATTTATCGCGTTGGGTGCAAGTGTTTGATTGTTTGTGCTGGTGCATAGATTGGAGACTTGTGCGTACCTCCTACTGGATTGATATCTTGGTTCTAAAACTGAGGGAAATACTTATCTCTACTTTGCTGCATCACCCTTTCCTCTTCAAGGGAAAACCAACGCAATTAAAGTAGACAAAGGCATATCACTAGGATCAATAGGAGCACTCTTACTAGCAATCAATTTCATAAGTTCATCCATCTTTCCACTGAAAGTATTAATTTCTTCAATCGCATGCACTTTTTTACTAGTAGAAGATCTTTCGGTATGCCATTGAGAGTAATTTGCCATAATATTATCTAGGAGTTTAGTAGCTTCTCCTAATATAATTTCCATAAAAGTACCACCCACGGTGGAATCTAAAAGATTTCTAGATGCAAAATTCAATCTGGCATAAAAACGGAATGATCATCCATAAACTTAAACCATGCGTAGGGCAATTTCTTATCATCAATTTTATCCTCTCCCAAGATTGTGCAACATGTTCATGATCAGGTTGCTTAAAATTCATTATATCGTTCCTAAGGGAGATGATCTTAGCGGGAGGAAAATACTTGGATATAAAAGCATGTTTACACTTATTCCATGAATCAATACTATTTTTAGGCAAAGATGAAAAGCAAGTTTTAGCACGATCTCGTAGTGAGAACGGAAATAGCTTCAATTTAACAATATCATTATCCACATCTTTTTTCTTTTGCATATCACACAACTCAACGAAATTATTTAGATTGGATGCGGCATCTTCACTAGGAAGGCCAGAAAATTGATCTTTCATAACGAGATTCAACAAAGCGGCATTAGTTTCACAAGATTTCGCACTAGTGGCGGGAGCAATCTGTGACGCCCCCGATTCAATCGTACACTAATCATACACGCAAATATGTACGATCAAGATCAAGAACTCACGGGAAGATATCACAACACAACTCTAAAAATAAAATAAGTCATACAAGCATCATAATACAAGCCAGGGGCCTCACTCGAATACAAGTGCTCGATCATAGACAAGACAGCGGAAGCAACAATATCTGAGTACAGACATAAGTTAAACAAGGTGCCATAAGATGGCTAGCACAAACTGGGATACAGATCGGAAGAGGCGCAGACCTCCTGCCTGGGATCCTCCTAAACTACTCCTGGTCGTCGGCGGCGGCCTGCACGTAGTAGTAGGCACCTCCGGTGTAGTAGGAGTCGTCGTCGACGGTGGCATCTAGCTCCTGGGCTCCAGCATCTGGCCGCGACAACCGAGAAGAAAGGAAAGGGGGAAAAGGGGGAGCAAAGCAACCATGAGTACTCATCCAAAGTACTCGCAAGCAAGGATCTACACTACATATGCATGGTATATGTGTAAAGGGGCAATATTAGTGGACTGAACTGCATAATGCCAAAATAAAAGGGGGATAGCTAGTCCTGTCGAAGACTACGCTTCTTGCAGCCTCCATCTTGCAGCATGTAGAAGAGAGTAGATGGTAATTTCACCAAGTATCATCGCATAGCATAATCCTACCCGGCGATCCTCTCCTCGTCGACGTGTGAGAGAGCGATCACCGGGTTGTATCTGGCACTTGAAAGGGCGTGTTTTATTAAGTATCCGGTTCTAGTTGTCATAAGGTCAAGGTACAACTCTGAGTCGTCCTATTACCGAGGATCATGGCTATTCGAATAGATAAACTTCCCTGCAGGGGTGCACCACATTACCCAACACGCTCGATCTCATTTGGTCGGACACACTTTCCTGGGTCATGCCCGGCCTCGGAAGATCAACATGTCGCAGCCCCACCTAGGCACAACAGAGAGGTCCGCACGTCGGTCTAAATACTATGCATGCAGGGGTCTGGGCCCATCGCCCATTGCACACCTGCACGTTGCATACGCGGCCGGTGAGCAGACCTAGCAACCTCCATTACAAAGGAAGTTGTGTTACGCGGTCCAACCCGGCGCGTGCCACTCAGTCACTGATGTCACGAAGGCTTCGGCTGATACCACGATGTTGAGTGCCCATAACTGTTCCCGCGTAGTTGGTTATTGCGTATAGGCCAGTGGCCAGACTCAGATCAAATACCAAGAACTCGTTAAGCGTGTAAATTTTGAAGTAACCGCGAAAGCCGACCAGGGCCATGCCCACCTCTCTCCTAGGTGGTCTCAACCTGCCCTGTCGCTCTGCCACAAAGTAACAGTTGTGGGCCGTCGGGAACTCAGGCCCACCACTACCTAGATGGAGCCACCTGTCCTTTCAGCCCCCACATCGGAATCACATGCGGGTACTCTACGAGCCGACCCGACTTTAGTCACCACATGTATCATATATCATGTATATAAGTATATACCCGTGATCAGCTCCCGAGTGATCACGGCCCGATAGTATAGCATGGCAGACGGACAAGAATGTAGGGCCACTGATGGAATACTAGCATCCTACACTAAGCATTTAGGATTGCAGGTAAGGGTAACAACTGTAGCAACGATGATAGGCTATGCACATAATAGGATTAACTGAAAGCAGTAACATGCTACACTACTCTAATACAAGTAGTAGAGAGAAGTAATAGGTGATATCTGGTGATCATGGGGGGGGGGATTGCCTTGTTGCTCTGGCAAGAAGGGTTCGTCATCGATGTAGTCGGTCACAAGGGTACCGGCAACGGTCTCGGGGTCTACCATAAAGAAGTAATGGAGGGGGAACATAATAAATAACAGAGCAATCAAAGCATCACAAAGCATAACATGGCAATACACGGTGCTAGAGGTGATCTAACGCAAGGATAGGTAATACCGACGAAGGGGGAAAACATCCGGGAAAGTATTCCCGGTGTTTCGTGTTTTCGGTCAGATGAACCGGAGGGGGAAAGTTATGTGTTTGCTATGCTAGGGATGTGTGGTAGACGAAGGGCTGCGTATCTGGATTCGTCTCATCGTTTTGAGCAACTTTCATGTACAAAGGTTTTCCATCAAAGCTACTGTTTATTTTATATTAATTTTCAAAGTTTTAATCAATTTCTAAACTATTATTATTGAATTAATTCAAAACAGCATTATTGCATCACCATGACATCAGCATGACATCAGCGGTCAACAGAGGTGTTGACTGGATCGAACTGACGTATGGGTCCGCATGTCATTGACTAAGACAAACTAATCAGGTTTAGTTAGTCTAGCTAAATGATTAGGTTTATTAATTATAATTAATTAGGTTAACTAAACACATTTAATTAGGTTAATTATTTTAGTTAATTAATTAATATATTTTTATTATTTTTATCTTTATCTTTTTTTAAACCGTTCTAGGGGTGGGGCCCCTTTGTCATAGGCCCAGCGGGGCGTAACAGGCGTGGCCCGAATGGGCGTGCGGGCAGCGGGCGCAGCGCCCGTCGGGACGGACCTGAGGTGACACGGCGGGCGTTCGGTGGCGAGTGGCGAGGCTGCGCGGGGCGGAGCGGAGCACGGTCGCGGGTGGTGATGAGCGCCGACGCGGGGCCGTAGCAGGGAGGCGGCAACGCGGGCAGAGGCGGCGGGAGCAGCGGGTGCGCGTGCGCATGGCCGCGGCCAGGGGCGGAGGAGGGCGGCCAACCAAGGCAGGGGCGGGCCCTGGGCACGCGTGGGCAGCGACGGTGCGCGAGGAGTAACAGCGAGCAGCTGCAGGGAGAAGCGGCAGCGGCAAGACCAGTCGTGGGCAGCGTAGCAGAGGAGGCGAGCGAAAACGCAGCAGTAGGCATGCATGGCCGACGCAGTCGAGAACGCGACTAGGCCCAGGCGGGATGCGTGTCCGGCGCACGGATGAGAGTCAGCGGGTACGCACGTGCGGCGGTCAAGGGCACACGGGTGGCGGGAGGAGCGGCGTCGGGCGCGCACACGGGCGAGGGGCTATGACGCGTGAGCTGGAGGAGCAGCGAACGGGGCTTGGCCCGTGCAACAGCGCGGTCGGGCGCGGCGGATAGCGTCTGACAGGGGGAGAGGGGAGAGGCCAAGGCCTCACCGCGGGAGAGTAGGGGTATGGGCAGCAGGGGGCGAGGAGGAGGACGAGGACAACGTTCCGGCGAGGGAAAGGATGAGGAGGTGAGGAGGCAGGCCGGCATGGTGGCTCTAGCGACAGTGACGTCGTGGTGGCGGCGACGGGCGTCGAGGGCGATGTGGTCGAGCGGCGGGCGTCGAGGCGATGGGGGAGTCCGGCGACGGG
>NC_041383.1:532924379-532938193 GCF_002162155.2 Triticum dicoccoides | reverse complement strand
CGGGGTTGGGGCGCTGGCGTCGCGAGAGGGGGAAGCGCTTCGTCCCCGATCCAGATCGGATCGGGAGGGGGAGAGGAGAGACGTGGGAGTGGGGGGGAGTGTGCGGTCGGGGGTGGTTAGGGTTTCCCCCTGGTGGGGTTATGGAGGGGGTTAGGCCGGTTGGTGGGCTGGCCGTGTAGCCCAGTTGGCCAAGGGGGGTTCCTTTTCTTTATTCTGTTTTGTCTTTCTTTTCTTTTCACATTTTATGTTTTCTTTCTAGCTTTATTTATTTTAGTTTTATAAAGCACCAATTTAGCACCCAAATTAGTATCATTAATATAGGCCACTGCCAAACTTTGTTTGGGCCCAAAGTAAATTAGTTTAATATTGTTATAATTTAAAAAGCTATTAGATTATTATTTTAGCCGCTCTTTAACTAGTTTAGTGTATCTAACACTTTACAAAAATTTGGTTTCTCCACCATAATTACCTATGATTTATTTGGCTCACTCTGAACATTTTAGTTTTAATATTTGAAAACTTTTATTGTTAGCTTGATTTTGAATTTGAATCGGTTTCGAACTAACACGAGATTAGCAACAGTAATCGAGGTGACGTGGCATCATTAGTAGAGGGTTACTGTAGATTAATTATCCGGGCGTCATAATTCTCCTCCACTACAAGAAATCTCGTCCCGAGATTTAAGAGGTGGGTAAGGGGGAAGGTTCTGGCTACAAAATTCAAGCGAGTGTTCCCGGTCTTGGTTGCTCTTCTCAAAGAGGTCGATCCATTATGTTGATGTCTTCATTTCTCTGCTTCAGGTCATCATGATGAAGTCATCATCCTTTCTTCGGGAAGTTCATTGTACTTACGAATAGGTAAGGGCCAACTTGACAACGATAGAATGCTATAAGGGGTAACCGTCTCGGGGGGGGGGGTATCCCATGAATGAACATGTAAGTGCATCTAGTGCCCGTTAGTGATTTTGGTGTATTGAAGACTTATAGGTTAAGGGACTAATGTGTTTGTGAGTGTACACATGTCTACAAGTCTGTGAGGAGGTTGATATTTACAGAGAAAGTCGACCCCTAAAAATGAAGTTCTTTGACTGAATACTTTGGATTTCTGAAGACTTTGAAAGTGAAGAAATTGGTGTGACCTTGAAGACTTGGCATTCATTCGAGGACCATGGAACATGAAGACTTTTGTTTCCGTAGTTTCATTTTCTCTTTCTTGAGTCATAGGAAACACCGTACTGTTAAACGGGGTCGAGGAAATACTAAGGAAAAATTTCCATGTGATGCTCAACTCAAAATCCTACACCTACCAATCCCTTCGAGTGAAGCCATTGGAAATCTCATACAGTTCAGTCATATTGTTCAGTGACAGAGATGAAGTTCTTCTGGTCTCTGAGGAATTTGTTCTGACTGAGGAGTTAGGAATTCGCCAGTGCGGATTGCCTACACAGTGAGGAACATGATAGCCTTGAGGAATTCAAACCTCAAATATCCGACCGTTGCTGAGCCGCGCGCCAGCTGTTCCAAAATATCCTACCACCTAACGGTCATATCAGCCAAGGGCATTTATGTCTTACATGTCGGGCTGCTCCCTAGGCTATAAATAGCCGCCCCCTACAACCACTAGCTGGTTGGCTGCTCCGAGAGAAACTGACACTTGTGATTTGAGAGCATCCCATCCTCCGACGACTTTGAGCGAAAATCATCAAGTGAGGAAAACCCAAACCCAAACACCTTCAAACCCAAAGTGATTGAGCATCACTGAAGAGATTGATCCTGCGTGGATCCGACGCTTGTTACCTTTGAAGACTGTGCTTCTTCCAGATGGATAGGAGTCATGGTCTAGAGCATCCAAGAGGAATTGTGGATCGCCAAGTGACCGAGTCTGTGAAGGTTTGGAAGTCACGTGAAGACTTACCACGAGTGATTGGGCGAGGTCTGTGTGACCTTAGCTCAAGGAGAATATGGTGAGGACTGTGTGTCCGGGACTGTGTGTCCTCAGATTTAAATACCTAGCCGCTCTAACCAGACATACAACTGAGACAACAGTTGGAACTGGTCTACCAAATCATTATCTTCACCAAGCTTACTGGTTCTATTCCCTCAACTCTTTCATTTCCACATTACTGTGTTGTGTGCCTGTTCATATCTATTGAAGACTTTGACTGAAGACTTTCTAAATTTCCTCAGTTCAATTTCTTCAGTCTGTTTGTCTTCATCCTATGTTATCCTGTGTTTACGCTTTCTGTACTGTGCTCGTCTTCATTTCATCATGACGACCACGCTTGTGTTCTGTTAGGTTTAATTTTGAGTACTTATTCCACTACAAGTAGTTCTTCACTAAGGAATTTCCTCACCCGCAAATTCCTCAGTGAAGAATTCATAAAAATCGCCTATTCACCCCCCCTCTAGTCGATATAACACACTTTCAATTGGTATTAGAGCAAGGTACTCCCTTGTTCTGTGTGATTTTGGTTTAACTGCCTGGAGTTTTAGTTATGTTGACCGCAGGTATGATCAAGGTCTCTGCTAGGTGTCCTACCTTTGATGGGATTGACTACCCTTAATGGAAGAATAAGATGCGAATGCATCTTGAGGCAATTGATAACGATCTCTGGTATGTTGTGGAAAATGGTGTTCCCTCTGTCTCACCTTCACTAAACGCTACTGATGTGAAGAGATTCAAGCAACTCGATTCCCAAGCGAAGAACATCATATGTGGCCATCTGAGCAAAGGACAGTATGGAAGAGTGAGTGCTTTGGAAACTGCTAAGCTTATCTGGGACAGGCTGTCCAAGGTTAATGAAGGAGTCTCAACTCGACGTGACTCTCGAGTTGACGTTCTTCACAATCTCTTCAACCGCTTCAAGAGACTCGACAATGAAAATGTTCAGCAAACCTTCGATCGCCTCACTGACATCTCAAATGAGCTTCAAGCACTTGGTCCCACTGACATCACCGACCATGAGGTGGTGAAGAAATTGCTGAGATCGCTTGATTCCTCAATTGATACTCTGGCACTGATGATACAAGAACGTGTTGATTAGAAGTCACTTGATCCCGCTGATATCCTTGAGAGGCTAAACACTCATGAGATCCAGCTTGCTGAGAAGAGAGATCTCTATGGTTTGAGCTATGGCAGATCACGTGCCCTGAAGGCCAAGGCTATCTCTGAATCTGAAGGTGAAGATTCTGGTAGTAGCCTTTGTGATCCTGAAGAACTGAGCCAGGAGCTAGCACTGCTCGTGAGGAAATTCCAGAAGTTCTCAAGACGTGGTGGCTTTGAAAAATCTTCAAGGAGCAATGATTCCTCATCTAGCAACTACAAGAAGAGGCTATGCCACAAGTGCAAGAAACCTGGTCACTACATTCAATATTGTCCCCAGTGGGAAAAGGAATTGAAGAAGAAGAAATACAAGGATTATAGTTCTGATGACTCGAAGAAGAAGAAGAAATCTTCAAAGTCCTCATCATCAAAATCCTCGAAGTCTTCATCTCACAAGAAGAGCAGCTCCAAGAAGGCTCGGGCATTTATTGGCAAGGAAATGGACTCTGAGGCTGAGTCTGAGGAACATGAGGAAGATGAGGCATCTGAGGAGTCTGAGTCAGGAGTGGCGAGCCTACCTCTCGCTACTGCATTTGTCAGCAAGTCCATCTTCAACTCTGAAGAAAATGGCTTCACCAACAAGGCTGATGAAGGTGACGATGACTACACTCCCACCTTTTGCTTCATGGCAAAGGGTGCCAAGGTACTCAAACATCCCTCCTCTGAATCTAGTGAGGATGAATCTGACGAAAACCTCAAGCCCGGTTACTCTAAACTTGCTAAGATTGTTGTGAAACAACAAAAGGCTTTTGAAAAGGTTCAAAACATGCTAGACAAAAGTGATGATATGTTGGGTGAAGAAATGGATCGCACTAAAACCTTGACTGAAAATCTTCAGAGACATCAGTCTAGGTTTGACAACCTTCAAGGTCATCATAACACTCTCTTATCTGATCATGAGAAGCTTTCTTATGAATTTCTTCAAAGAAAGCAAGATCTTGAAAAGCTAAGAGTGAGTTATGAAGATCTTCAGAAGGAGCACGATTCATTACTTGCTCAACAAATCAGTGCTACTCAGGAAGAATTTGTTCCTCCATGTTTAAAGTGCGTTGAACCTGAATCTGCTAATTCTTCACATGATTGTTCAAATGCTTCTTCTGCTACAAATTCTTCAATTGTCTCTGCCATCACTAATTCCTCATCTGAGGACATTGCTAGTATCACTAATGATGCAGAGCTGAATGAATTGTACATGACAGGCATGTACAAAAGCCTCAAAGGGCATCAGACTCTTTGTGATGTGCTTAAAAAGCAGATCCTCAACAGGAACCCTAGGAAAGAGGGTATTGCCTTTGAGAGGAAACTCAATGCTGATGGAACATATTGGAAGCCTGAGCAGTACCCCAAAAACTCATGGGTTGCTACAAAGGGACCTCCAGTTGATCCATCCAGTTTATCTGGCTTTACATGTGAATCTCCTCAATCTGCTGATGAGTCATTTGACTCCAACTATAAACTGTTCAAAAATCAGAATGGTGAAGTATTTGCTAGATATGTTGGCACTAACTGCAGGAACGGTTCCCCTATGAAGAAAATATGGGTTCCCAAAAGATGCCTTGAAAATCTTCAGGTGAATGTCATCATGACACCACTAGTGAAGAATAGGAACCCCAGATCAAATTCTTCATATGGACCAAATTCTTCATATGGATCCAAGTCCTCATACAGACCAAATTCCTCACGTGGATAAAATTCCTCAACTGGATCAAAGTCCTCATATGAACATCATCGTGATATCACCTCTGTTTCGCAGGGAAGAGCTAAGGGCTATGAATATGAGCATTATTCTTCTAATCATTATGTTCATAAGTCCTCGAAGAATTTCTTTGCTTATTCATATGCTTATCCTAACTCCTCTTATGTGAAACGAAATGGACTGGCTTCTATGCCACCTTTATCATATGGAGCTTGCAGAGTGATGAACTCTTTGCCACCCCTTCAGATGTGGGTGGTGAAGAAAAAGAACTAATTTCTTCTGCAGGGTCAGGTCTCCAGACGTACGTAAACGTCTGAAGAATTTGTTGGAGACCTGAGAATGCCTGAAAGGACGCAGGCTAATCATGAACAAATGAATCCTCATTTCTCACGTCCTCATACTGCTTTATCTGTTTTACTGGTTGATGAAATTGTTCTGATGAATTTGATGTCATATTCTTCACTGATGAAGTATATGAGTTCGTAAGCTGCACTAATTCATCTGCAGGATGAACAACCCAAAGCCAATGAGTGGGTCCTCGATAGTGGATGTACAAATCACATGACTGGTGACAAAAGACTATTGATGGATATTCCCTTATATCCATCACATCTGAAGCATATCCTCTTCGCTGACAATGGCAAAAGCAAGGTATTGGGTCTAGGTAAGGTTGCTATTACAAAGGATCGACACATGGACAAAGTCATGCTTGTCGAGTCTTTAGGATACAACCTCATGTCTGTCTTAATGCTTTGTGATCTTGATATGGATGTTGTCTTCGGCAAGTATCGTTGTGTTGTGATCATGGAAGCCGACCATTCCAAAGTCTTCGAAGGCTTTAGGAGAGGAGACTTGTATATTGTTGATTTCTCTACAGGACCACAACCAGCCGTATGCCTACTTGCAAAAGCTTCAGAAGGCTATCTATGGCATCGACGACTTGCTCATGCTAGCATGAGGAATCTGCACATGCTCACGAAGAAGAAGCATGTCATTGGCATCGAGAATGTCAAATTCCTCAAGGATCACTTGTGTGGAGCCTGTGAAGCTGGAAAGATGACCAAGGCCAAGCATCTAGCAAAGACAATCATGACCACTACTCGACCATTTGAATTGCTTCACATGGATCTCTTTGGCCCTAATCATTGTTCTGCAGTTACAAATGATGCATCTCTATATGGCCTTGTTATTGTTGATGATTACTCTCATTACACATGGGTGCATATTGTTATTTACAAACATGAAGTGCAGGAAGTCTTCAAACGATTTTCCTCGAGGGCTTCAACAAACTTTGGTGTAAAGATCAAGCACATTAGAAGTGACAATGGAACTGAGTTCAAGAACTCTGGTCTTGATGACTATCTTGATGAACTTGGTATTACTCATGAGTTATCTACTCCTTATACTCCTCAGCAGAATGGCGTCGTGGAGCGCAAGAACAGGACTCTTGTTGAGATGGATCGCACTATGCTTGATGAGTACAAGACGCCTCGTCACTTCTGGATTGAGGCAATTTGTACTGCGTGCCACATCACCAACAGGGTATATCTTCACAAATTCTTCAAGAAAAATACTTATGAACTCCTCACTGACAAGAAACCCAATGTGAGTTATTTCAAAGTCTTCGGTGCTAAATGTTGGATTAGAGATCCTCATCACAATTCTAAATTTGCACCGAAAGCACATGAAGGTTTTATGCTTGGTTACGGAAAGGACTCGCACACCTACAGAGTCTTCAACAACGTTCTTCACAAGGTTGTTGAAACTATAGATGTGCGGTTCGATGAAACTAATGGCTCGCAAAGAGAGCACCTACCTCCTGTGATAGATGAACAATCTCCTGAGGAAACCATCAAGTTCAAGGCTACTGAGGATGTCATTCCTACCGAAGAATCTGCTGAAGAATTCATTCCAGAACGAGAAGAACGTCGAGCTGATGCACCTGAAGAAAATGGTGCTAAAGAAAATGCTGATCAAATTCCTCAACGACAACCAGCTCATCCTTGCGTTGCAAACGAAGTGCAAATTGAGAAAATCATCAACGACATCAACATGCCAGGTCCTCTCACACGCTCAAGAGCTTCTCATTTGTCTAACTTTTGTGGGCACTTTGCTTTTGTCTCTATCTCAGAGCCCACCAAGGTAGATGAAGCATTTCTGGAGCCTGAGTGGATTTAGGCTATGCAAGATGAATTGCATCAATTCGAGCTCAACAACGTCTGGGAACTGTTCAAACGTCCAGATCCTCGCAAACACAATATCATTGGCACAAAGTGGATCTACCGCAACAAGCAAGATGAAAATGGCCTTGTGGTGAGGAATAAGGCACGACTTGTAGCTCAAGGCTACACACAGGTTGAAGGAATTGATTTTGATGAAACTTTTGGACCTCTTGCTAGACTTAAGGCTATTCGCATATTACTTGCTTATGCTAACCATCATGATATCACTTTATATCAAATGGATGTGAAAAGTGCATTCCTCAATGGTAAGCTTGAGGAAGAAGTATATGTTGCTCAACCCCCAGGTTTTGAAGATCGAAAGCATCCTGACAAAGTCTTCAGACTCAATAAGGCCCTCTATGGCCTCAAGCAGGCCCCTCAGGCGTGGTATGATACTTTGAAGGAATTCCTCATGAAGAAAGGCTTCAAACCCGCTTCACTTGATCCTACTCTTTTTACTAAATCTTATGATGGTGAATTGTTTGTGTGCCAAATATATGTTGATGATATTATCTTTGGCTGTACTGACCAACGTTACACTGACGAATTTGGTTATATGATGAGGGAGGAATATGAAATGTCTATGATGGGAGAATTGAAATTCTTCTTAGGTCTTCAAATTCGTCAACAACGCAATGGCATATTCATATATCAGGAGAAATACCTCAAGGATTTACTGAGGAAATTCGGCATGCAAGATTGCAAAGGCGTCAAAATCCCTATGCTCACAAATGGCCATCTATGCACTGATGAAAATGGTAAAGACTTTGATTAAAAGGTATACCGCTCCATGATTGGCTCTTTATTGTACTTATGTGCATCTAGGCCAGATATTGTGCTTAGTGTTTGCATGTGTGCCCGATTTCAAGCTACACCGAAGGAATCACACCATAAGGCTGTGAAGCATATTCTTCGATATCTAGCTCACACACCAACACCTGGATTATGGTATCCCAAGGGCTCTTCCTTTGATCTCATTGGATACTCAGACTCTGACTATGCTGGTGATCGGGTGGATCACAAGTCAATGTCAGGCACATGTCATTTCCTCGGACGATCCTTGGTTTGTTGGTCTTCGAAGAAACAGAACTGCGTATCACTCTCCACTGCAGAAGCTGAGTATACTGCCGCTGGATCTTGCTGTGCTCAACTACTATGGATGAAGCAAACTCTCAAGGACTATGGCATACACGTGAAGAATGTGCCACTCTACTGCGAAGACAAGAGTGCCATCAAGATTGCACACAACCCAGTTCAGCACTCAAAGACAAAGCACATCCAGATTTGTCATCATTTTCTTCGTGACCATGTGTTGAACGGCGACATCTCCATCGACCATGCAAGTACTGAAGACCAGCTGGCCGATATCTTCATAAAGCCCTTGGATGAGAAGAGATTTAGCAAGTTGCGGTGTGAGCTAAATATCCTAAAATCTTCGAATGTTCTTTGAAAAGGACACTCATCCTAACACTTATGCAAAATAATGACTTAGATGTGCAACATGCGAAGAAACATTTTTCTTCAATCAATGAAGAATAACACTCTAAGTGTGAAGAAATCAACGAAGAATTTGATTCTCAGAGCCCTACGACAATTGTACGCGGTGTCTGAAATCATCATTCTTATATGGTGGGTCACGCCACCACCAAAAGTCGAAAATCTTCAATTTGAGTTTTTACTCAGTCTTTTGAAATTCCTTAGTTGTTCATTTTCTTCAACTTTGCATTGTCTTCACCATTTCCGTCGTTTCTGATCACGGGATCGGAATAATATTCTGATCACAACCTGAACTGCCTGAGTAACGCGCCTGAACTTCCCTCTGTACTGGGTTGAACTTCAGCTAAAAAGTGTCCAAATGGGGCTTGCGATATACCGTTGGAAAGCTATGGACACCAATATCATGATCCAAGTTAAATTTTTGGCAAAATGTAAGCGGTTTAAGAGCAGTTTTGAAAACCGTTTTTTCTTCATACAAAAAACGTGAATTGTATTTTTGATCACATTTCTAAACCGTTTATCGGAATGAGGTAAATAATATAGTGTTGGAAAGCTACTACAAAACCGCTCCTTTGACATGTTGAAAGTTTTCTCTAATTCCCTATGGATAAAGAGTAATTTTGAAAATCGTAAAATTTCACAAACCAAACAGTCGAGTTCGTATTTTCAATGTAATTTCTAAACGACTAATCCACTTGAGGAAAATGATATGGCATTGGAAAGCTTGTGAAAATGCGCTACTTTTTCATCTTGAAAGTTTTTTCTAGTTTGGAATGGTTTAAAAATAATTCAGAAAACGGTACAAGTTCCACCGAGTTCATATTTTCAATATAATTTTTTAACCATACGGCCTAATGCAACAAATAATACGGCGTTGGAAAGCTTGAGCAAATGTGAAACTTTTTCATATATATTGTTTCTCCTAATTCCTTATAGTTTTAAGTCAAATTGGAAAATGGCTAAAACCGTATTTTTGGCATAGTTTCTACATACTTTATCGAAATGGGGCAAATAATATACCGCTGAAAAGCTATGGAAAATGCGAAACTTTTTCATGTTGATGGTTTTCTCTGATTCCTAGCCGTTTTCAAGTAATTGCAAAAATGGCGAGATCATTCGTTCTGCCTTCATCGCGAAACTAATTCTTCGAAAATGCATCGCGTGAAGAACCTGAACTTCTCAGCACGTGTACTTGAACTTCACTCTGTTTTTCACGTGCTTTTTTTGCTCGTATATCTCTATCCACTGCTCCTAGCTCTCCATCCACTCACCGGAATTGAGCAAGTGATATACCGATGGAAAGCTGCTGTAAACACACAACTTTCCCGTGTTGATCATTTTTTCATACTCGCAACAATTTTAAAAGTTTTTCATCTGAAATTCATTCAGCGTAGTAGTTGAACTTCATGCTGTTTTCACGTTGAACTTCTGTGACGTATTTTTGTTTGTACGCGCGCCTGAACTTCTCTCTGTACGAACCCGACCTTCGTGCTATCTTCGCAACCGTGCCTTCTACCGCGAGTTTTTCTGGTTAGTCGTGTTCCATGTGATGTAAGTGTAATCTTCAAACGATTTTTAGCAACTAAATACTCGTTTTAGATAGGAATCTCGCTCATAGGCGGATTTTGCACTCGGGTCGTGAAGAACTCGCGTTTTTTGCGATTTTACTGCATGAGTTGTTCGACCTGAACTTCCCCCTGTGCTAGGTTGAACTTCCTGCAACATTGCCCAAATAGGGCTTGCTATATACCGTTGGAAAGCTATGGACACGAGTATCATGACCCAAGTTAAATTTTTCGCAAAATGTAAGTGGTTTAAGAGCAGTTTTGAAAATCGTTTTTTCTTCACACAAAAAATGTGAATCATAATTTCAATCGCATTTCTAAACCGTTCATCGGAATGAGGCAAGTAATATGGCTTTGGAAAGCTGCTGCAAAACCTCTCCTTCCACATGTCGAAAGTTTTCTGTAATTCCCTACGGTTAAAGAGTAATTTAGAAAATCATAAAATTTCACAAACCGAACAGGCGAGTTCGTATTTTCAATGTCATTTCTAAATGGCTAAACCAATTGAGTCACATGATATGGCGTTGGAAAGCTTATGAAAATGCGCTACTTTTTCATGTAGAAAGTTTTTTCTAATTGTGAACGGTTTAAAAGTGATTTAGAAAACGGTACAAGTTTCACCGAGTTCGTATTTTCGATCTATTTTTTTAACCCTATGTCCGAATGCGACAAATGATATGGCGTTGGAAAGCTTGAGGAAATGCGAAACTTTTTGCTATATATTATATCTCCCAATTCCTTACTGTTTTATGTCAGTTCTCAAAATGGCTAAAAACGTATTTTCGCTGTAATTTCCACAAACTTTATAGGAATGGGGCAAATAATATACCGTTGAAAAGCTAAGGAAAATGCGAAACTTTTTCATGTTGATGGTTTTCTGTGATTCCCTGCCGTTTTCATGTAATTTGGAAAATGGCGAGATCATTCGTTCTGCCTTTATTGCGAAACAGATTCATGAAAAATTCATCGCGTGAAGTACCTGAACTTCTCGGTATGAAACCTTGAACTTCACTCTGTTTTTCACGTGCTTTTTTTGCCCGTGGCTCTCCATCCACGCATCGGAACACTCACCGGAATTGAGCAAGTGATATACCGATGGAAAGCTGCTGTTGACACGCAACTTTCCCGTGTTGATCACGTTTTCATACTCGCAACGGTTTTAAAAGTTTTTCATTTGAAATTCATTCCGTGTAGTAGTTGAACTTCCAGCTGTTTTCACGTTGAAATTCTGTGACGTATTTTTGTTTTGTAATTTTCTCATACATTCGTCAATGTCACACAAATGATATTCCTTTTGTACAAATCTCTCTCACAATATATTTTTGAACTTTCTCCCACGAAGGACTTGAACTTACACAAATGATTTCCTACTGTTTTGAAGTAAATTAGAAAATGACGAATTCCTGCCTTCATCACAAATGGAAATACACTGCGTGAAGTAGTTGAACTTCTCGTGCATGTCTGTTCGAACTTCACACTGTTTTTAACGTGTTGTTTTTTGCTCTGCGTGAAGTAGTTGAACTTCTAGGACGTGTCTATTTGAACTTCACTTTGTTTTTGACGTGCTGATTTTTTACGTGGTGTTTTTTGCACTACGTGAAGTAATTGAACTTCTGGAGCATCTCTATTTGAACTTCACCCTGTTTCACTTTTTTTTGTATTTTTTTATATGAAATACACAACATGTAGTACGTGAACTTCCAGTTGTTATCACTTTGAACTTCTCTCTGGTTTGAGAGAATTATTCTAAAACACAAAAAATAACATATTTTTTATGTATTTTGGACATCAAATACACGGTGAACCTCTCTCAGAAGAATTTTTCAACTTTTCCTCGTCGAGCACTTGAACTTCTAGCAACTATTTTTTTTGTTTATGAGTTATTTTTAAAAGTGCAAAAAATGTTGTTGTGTTTTTTTATTTTTTGAACAGGTAAATCCTATGTTTTAATAAACTCCAAACTTCTTTGTTATTTCAATTTGAACTTCACCTTTTTATATTTTGAGTGAAGAATTGTATTCAATTTTTATACTGAAAAAATCAAACATGGAAATACAAGGTGAACCTCTCTCGTAAGAATTTTTGAACTTCCTCGGACAGAGCACTTGAACTTCTTGCAACAAACCTTTTAAATTTTTTTGTTTCTATTCTTAATATTCTTATCTGAAACGCATTCCATGTAGTAGTTGAACTTCCCGCTATTTTCACCTGGAACTTCTGTCGCGTATTTTTGTTCAACCTCCCTCACATGAATTTTTGAATTTCCTCGGGCTGAGCACTTGAGCTTGTAGCATCAAAACTTCCAGCCTTTGCTTTTTTCATTCTTTTTTAATACAAAATGCACACCGTGTAGTACGTTAACAGCTGGCAGTTATCAATCTGAACTTTAATTGGTTCCGTGAAAATATCTGAATTTTTTATGAATTTTAATATGAATTTCTTAATCCTTTTTTATGAGTTTTGAGGTGCTCTATTTTTAAAACTTGAACTTCTTGTTATTTAATTTTTGAACTTCTTGTTTCCATTCTTTAATAATGAGAAAAATCTGAGTTTTCTATAATCATCGAACTTCTCCATCTTTTTAATATGGACTTCCTGGTTTTATTTCTTAATCTCTTTTGTGAAATTTTGAAGCGCTCTATTTTTTAAAGTTGAACTTCTTGTTATTTTATTTTTGAACTTATTGTTTCCATTCTTTAATAACGAGGAAAATCTGAGTTTTCTATAATCATCGAACTTCCCGCTGTTTTTCACTTTGAACTTCTACCACGTATTTTTGTTCGTAATTTCTCACCCGTTCATTGGAGTTGCATAAATTATATACCGTGCCGATTACGTCTCTCACAAAAAGTTTTGAACTTTCTTGTGCCGAGCACCTATACTTCTTGCAACTAAATTATTATACTTTAACTTTTTATTCTATTTTCTCATATGAAAACACACACTATGCAGTACGTGAACTTCTCGCAATTATGAATTTGAACTTCTCTCTTTTTCGCTTTAGTAACGACAAAAAAATCTAAATTTTTATAAACCTCGAACCGCTCTACCTTTTTTGTTTGAACTTCTTTGTGTTTTTAAAAAATTTGAAAATTAGAGTTTTTTAGAAACATCAAACTTCTTCATTATTTCGAATAGAACTTATTAGTTTTATTCTTTAAAAATTGAACTTCATACTTTTGATTTTCCTAGAAAGAAATAGAATTTTAGGCCTTTCCGTATACATCGTACTACTTCCAACTTTTTACTTTGAACTTCTTTATTTCATTTCTTTGGTAACAAGGAGAATCTCGGTTTTTTTAGAAATATTGAACTCCTCTATTTTTGCAATTTGGGCTTCTTGGTTTTGTTTCATTTATTAACGAAAAAATCATAGTTTTTAAATAATTATTAAATCGGCTCGTTATTCAAATTTGAACTTCTAGATTTTTTTTATTTAGTAAGGGTAAAACCCCCTCTTTGATGAACTTTTTGAACTGCTCTAGTTATTTAGTTTGACCTTCTTGGTTTTGTAATAAATATTAAACTTCTCTATTTTTTAAATTTGAACTTCTAGTTTTTATAAGAAAAGGGAAAACCCTTTTTCTATAATAAATGAACTGCTCCGTTTCTTTAATTTGACCTTCTTTCTTTTGTAGTAAAATTTGAACTTCTCTCTTATTTAAATTTGAACCATTGTGTTTTTTTATAAACAGAAAATTCTTTTAAAATAAATTTTGAAGTGCTCTTTTT